>NC_134354.1:510973529-511304154 GCF_048569485.1 Anomaloglossus baeobatrachus | reverse complement strand
AGGTCTACCGGGAGTCTCCCCGGGCGAGCCCTCATCAGGTATGCTGGGGTACATTTGGTTGATCCTACCGGAATGTTATTGTAAATGTCGACCAAATCTGGCAGCTTTTCGGGCCATTTATTCCGTTCCTCAAGAGGAAGGGTCTTCAGCAAATTAATCACCAGATGGTTCATTTTCTCGCACATCCCGTTGGTCTGTCCGTGGTAAAGTGTGGTGCGGATCTTCTTGCACCCATACAGGCTGCAGAACTCCTGAAAGATCTCGGCTTCAAACGCAGGACCCTGGTCCGGATACCCATGCGGTCTACAGAAATGGGTCTGAAATGCCCGTGCTGCAGTACTGGCGGTCAAATCTTTGACTGGTACCACCACCAGGAAGCGGGAGTAGTGATCAACCATCGTGAGCGCATACGTTTACCCACTTCTGCTGGGGGTCAATTTAACATGGTCCAGAGCCACAATCCTCTAGAGATTTTTTAGTGACAATCGGTTGGAGGGGTGCACGCTGACTGGTGACATCTTGTCTCCTCAAGGCACAGGGGCCACAATTTCTACACAAAGCCTCTATGGAGTCTCTCATTCCTATCCAGGCGAAGTGGTTTCTCAACAGCATCTCCAGCTTCTTCCACCCAAAATGTCTAGCTTCGTCATGGTATGCTTCCAGCACCACTGGTACATAAGACTTAAGGCCGCTTTACACGCTACGATTTATCTGACGATCTCATGAACGACGTGACAAGCCCAGATCGTAGTTACGATTTGTCGAGATCGCACATAGGTCGTTTATTAGCGATCACACGTAACGATTTCAAAAACGACGCAACAGCGATCAGCGATATATTGTTTGACCAAGGCGGTCGTTTCGATGTTGTTCGTCGTTGGCAGGGTGTCAAACATACCAATATGTTTGCTGCGATCCAAACGACGAACAATATTTTGAAAATGAACGACGTGTCAACAATCAACGATTTTCAACCTATTTGCGATCGTTCGGTGTCGCACGTAGGTGTCACACGCAACGACGTCGCTAACGATTCCGGATGTGCGTCATGGAAACCGTGACCCCGCCGACATATCATCAGATAAATCGTAGCGTGTAACGCCGCTTTTAGGGACCACGATCTGGCAGATTCTCTCGTGGGTCTTGGGGGTGGTCAGGCTCCTGCACATTTTACCTTGGTGCAGATAGAGTCGACTCCGATCTTGAAACAACTTCTTGGCCTCTTCTGGAGCGCCTGGTCCAAGACGGGCATCAGGCCTAGCCAGCAGCACCTTGACTAACTTGATTGCTGGGTCTCGATCTTGGGCTTCTTGCCAGCCATGGTGAGGCAACGGATTACAGGTCATCTCTAGTGATGAGCGAGTATGCTTGTCACTACTTGGTACTTGCACGAGTATCACTGTACTCGGGCTACTCGGCGGGTACCGAGTAATTTCGCGATACTCGTGCTGTACTCGTGGTCTTCATCCCTGCATGTTGGCGCTCTTTTGAGAGCCAGCCCTCATGCAGGGATTGGCTGGCAGACCACTGCAATGCCACAGCCCTGTTAGTTGTGGAATTGCAGTGATTGGCCGGCCCGCACAGCGTGACTGAGCCTTTATACCGGCGGGCGCGCTGTGCTCTGCACACAGCCATCTCATATTCCCTGCTTTCCCCGCCCACAGGCGCCTATGATTTGTTGCAGTGAGACATGCCCCCACGCTGAGTGACAGGTGTCTCACTGCACCCAATCACAGCAGCCGGTGGGCGTGTCTATACTGTGCAGTAAAATAAATAAATAATTAAAAAAAACGGCGTGCGGTCCCCCCAATTTTAATACCATCCAGATAAAGCCATACAGCTGAAGGCTGGTATTCTCAGGATGGGGAGCCCCACGTTATGGGGAGCCCCCCAGCCTAACAATATCAGTCAACAGCCGCCCAGAATTGCCGCATACATTAGATGCGACAGTTCTGGGACTGTACCCGGCTCTTCCCGATTTACCCTAGTGCGTTGGCAAATCGGGGTAATAAGGAGTTAATGGCAGCCCATAGCTGCCACTAAATCCTAGATTAATCATGTCAGGCGTCTCCCCGAGATACCTTCCATGATTAATCTGTAAATTACAGTTAAAAAACACACACACCCGAAAAATCCTTTATTAGAAATAAAAAACAATAACAAAGTCCCTCATCACCAATTTATTAACCCCGACAAAGCCCTCCATGTCCGGCGTAATCCACGGACCTCCAGCGTCGCGTCCAGCTCTGCTGCATGCAGGTGACAGGAGCTGCAGAATACACCGCCGCTCCTGTCAGCTTCACACAGCAACTGAGGTGAGTAGCGTGATCAGCTGCTGGATCCAGCGGTGGCCGCGATTAACCTCAGTGACAGCTCAGCTGATTGCGATACTCACCTCAGTTGCTGCGTGGAGCTGACCGGTGCAGTGGTGAGTAGCGCGATCAGCTGAGCTGTCACTGAGGTTACCCGCGGCCACCGCTGCATCCACCGCTGGATCCAGGTAACCTCAGTGACAGCTCAGCTGATCGCGCGGCTGTCTGCACTTGCTGTGTGAAGCTGACAGGAGCGGCTGTGTTTTCTGCAGCTCCTGTCACCTTCATGCAGCACAGCTGGATGCGACGCTGGAGGACTGTGGATTACGCCGGACATGGAGGGTTTGTCGGGGTTAATAAATTGGTGATGAGGGACTTTGTTAGTTTTTTTTATTTCTAATAAAGGATTTTTTCTGGTGTGTGTTTTTTAACTGTAATTTACAGATTAATCATGGAAGGAATCTCGGGGAGACGCCTGACATGATTAATCTAGAATTTAGTGGCAGCTATGGGCTGCCATTAACTCCTTATTACCCCGATTTGCCAACGCACTAGGGTAAATCGGGAAGAGCCGGGTACAGTCCCAGAACTGTCGCATCTAATGTATGCGGCAATTCTGGGCGGCTGCTGACTGATATTGTTAGGCTGGGGGGCTCCCCATAACATGGAGCTCCCTATCCTGAGAATACCAGCCTTCAGCCGTATGGCTTTATCTGGCTGGTATTAAAATTGGGGGGACCGCACGCCATTTTTTTTTAATTATTTAATTATTTATTTCTCTGCACAGTATACACACACCCACCGGCTGCTGTGTTTGGGTGCAGTGAGACACCTGTCACTCAGCGTGGGGGCGTGTCTCACTGCAACCAATCATAGGCGCCGAAAATCAGGAAAGTAGGGAATACGAGATTGATTAATGAGCGGCCGGCTTTTTCAAAAGAGGAAAAACCGCTGGAGTTTAGTGAACAGCTGTGCAGCGCCGCGGCAGTGATCGGGGAACGGTGAGTATGAGAGAGGGGGGAGACTGACCGACAGACTGTGAGAGGGGGACAGACAAGACAGAGAGAGACAGACAGAGCGAGACCGACCGACGGGAGATAGAATGAAAAAAAAAATGACCGACATCGCTAGAAAAAAGCACAAAACGTGCGTTTTGGACATCGGAGTGCCACACAATGTTTTTACGTAAAATCTTTCATGTAATAATCTCAAAAAGTAACATACACCAGCTCCATCTCACTATTGGGTATGTGCCCTTAACATTTCCGCCATGAAAATTCATTTTGGTGTCATTTTGGAAGGTTTTCTGGTGAGTCCGTAAAAATGGCGTAAAACTCGGACAAAATTGTTCACAGCTGTGACTTTTGAGTGATAAATGCTTCAAGGGGTCTTCCCCATGCTGTTGCCATGTCATTTGAGCACTCTTCTGAGACTTTTATGACATTTTTAGGGTTTCTACATGCTGCCGGGGTCATTTCAGAAAAATACTCGGGTCTCCCATAGGATAACATTGGGCTCGGTGCTCGGGCCGAGTACACGAGTATCTTGGGATGCTCGGCCCGAGCCTCGAGCACCCAAGCTTTTTGGTACTCGCTCATCACTAGTCATCTCCTGTTGTCGGGCACTGGATCTGAATTGTTCCTCATATGGAGGCTGGTGGAACGCAGGTAGCTCAACTTCTTCCAGGTCCTCTTCGTTTCCACCATCATCGGAAAAGTGAGGCATCCGGAATAGGGCATCTGCGTTAGTATTCTTACGGCCAGCCCTGTAATTAATAACGAAGTCATAGTTAGCCAGTCATGCGACCCATCGTTGCTCCAAAGCTCCCAACTTTGCCGTATCCAAGTGAGTCAGTAGATTGTTATCGGTGTACACCATGAACTTGGCGGCAGCGAGGTAATGCTTGAACCATTCAGTCACTGCCCAGACAAGCGCCAGAAATTCCAATTTAAAGGAGCTATAATTTTCTGGGTTTCTTTCCGTTGGTCGTAGCTTCCGGCTGGCATAGGTGATCACCTTTTCTTTGCCCTTCTGTACTTGGGACAAAACGGCCCCCAGCCCCACATTACTGGCATCAGTATACAGCACGAAGGGGAGGCCATAGTCGGGATAAGCCAAGATTTCACCCCCGGTTAGGACAGACTTCATCCTCTTGAAGGAGTCGTCTTGTTCCGTGCCCCATTTGAACGGAGGCCCCGAGGATTTACCATGTGTAGTCTGGAGCAGCCATTTGGGTATACCCCTTAACGAACCACCGGTAGTACCCCATCAGGCCCAAAAACTGCCTCACTTCTCTGACCGTAGTGGGCCGTGGCCAGTTCTGAATGGCTGTGATCTTTTCGGGATCCAGTGCCACACCAACAGCACTCACCACATGCCCCAACTACTGTACCTTCAGTTTCAACAAGTGGCACTTAAACGGCTTGAGCTTCATTCCATACTTGGACAGAGCGTCGAACACCTCAGCCAGATGCTCCAGGTGGGTTTCGTAGGTCTTGGAGTAAACAATGAAGTCGTCCAAATACAGCAAGACGGTTTCGAAGTTAGAATTGGCCAAACAGCACTCCATCAACCTCTGGAACATGCCGGGTGCATTGCACAGCCGGAATGGCAAACTATTAAACTCACATAGACCCATTGGGGTGGCGAAGGCGGTCTTCTCCCGATCTTCCTCAGCAACTGCAACCTGCCAGTACCCGCTGGTAAGGTCAAGGGCAAAAAAGTAAGTGGCAGACTTTAGAGCGGCTAACGACTCCTCATTGCGGGGCAGAGGGTAGGCGTCCTTATGGGTAATCTTGTTGATCTGGCGGTAATCTACGCACATCCTCATCGTTCCATCTTTCTTCTTTACCAGTACCAGCAGGGCAGCCCAGGGTCTGCAGCTATCGCAGATTACTCCAGCTTCTTTCATGCTTCTGAGCATGTCCTTGACACACTGATAGTGTGCAGGTGGTATGGGCCTGTACCTTTCCTTGATAGGTGGGTGTGTGCCAGTGGGTATGTGGTGATGTACCCCCTTAATGCGCCCAAAATCCATGTGTGCTTGCTAAAGACATGTTCATATTCCCTGACCACCCTGTAGACCACTTGTTTATGATGTACGAGTGTAGAGTCGGTACCCACATGTAGCTCCTGAAACCATTTCTCTACTGGGCCCTGGGGATCAGCACTGGGGTGTTAGCTCTGCCTGTCTGGAGACCCTGTTGCATGAATGTCGTCTGCATTTACTGTAAACAGTTTGGCTATGGTGGCATATCAGGGCAACATGACTTCCTCCTCCCCACAGTTTAGCACTCATACGGGCACTCTCCCTTTCTGGACATCAACTACCCCTCTGGCCGTGAACACAGTGGGCCAATGTTCTGAGTGTAGGGGTTCTACCACTGCTTAGTAACCCTGTCCCTTAGAGCCTATAATTGCCCTACACCATATCAGCATTTCACTTCGTGGGAGCACTACCAGGGGGGCTTTATCCATTACCCGTACACCACCTATCTCCCCTCCAGAGAGATTTACCTGTTGCCGCTGTAGGAGAGCTCAGATTTCATGCTACAGGACCCTCTGTCGCCCTGCTCCTGCAGTCTCAGACAGCTGTTGAAACAAAAACAACACTTCACCCATGGAATTCCCTATGACATTTGTTCCTAAAATGATCTTCGGGTTCCGATCACTAGGGTCATTTTGTACTATTATTAGGCCTTGTCTAACTAATTCTACTCGGCCCACCTTTATGGTCACGTCCTTGAACAAAATTTGAGTCACAGATAACCCGTTGACAGCATAGATGGTCAGACTGTCGTCCGGGGGCATCAAGTCATCATCAAGCCAAAACTTCTTATAGAGTACATAGGGGGTAGTTGTTACCTGGGAGCCGGTATCAAGTAGTGCAGAGGTAGGGATCCCATCCAGGGTGATGGAGACGATGGGCCGTCCCCCTACGTACCACTCTCTCCAGTCTGCTGGGCCTTGACAATTTATTCCTGGGGATTGGCCCTTGGCCCCAGGGGCTGCCCATTTAAACGACAGCTTCGTGTGTAGTGGCCGGTCTTATTACACTTATAACACACAGGTGGATCATACCGGTCACCGCCTCGTCCTCTGTACGCTGAGGTCCGCTTCTCATCCAGGGGACATCCTCTGGGCAATCCGCCAGCTGGATCTCTCTAGAAGGGGTGGTCTTGGACTTCAGCTGCATGGCTTCCAAAATTCGGGCGACGTCCTTAGTTAGTTGTTGCACTTGGGTAGATAAATCGGGTACTCCGCTCCCAGTTGTTGTTAAGGGGGTTGTTGTAGGCAGGGCCAGGGCAGAGGGCTTCACTTGCGCTGGGGGAGTCATCAGCCTGCCAAGCAGGGAGTGGGGAGTCAGGAGCCTCTGGGGACTGTAGGGCTTTCATTGCCCGCTCTCTCAGGGTAGCAAAGTCCAAATCAGGATATTCCAAGGTCTACAGCTGGAGCTGCTTGCGGTCTTCCACTGACCCGAGGCCTTGTAGGAACTGCTCTACCAGCATCTTGTTCCCCTCCGGCTCTCCGATATCATTGGTCAGTCTCAGGGTCCGCAGCGCTGCTTGCAATTTCAAGGCGTAATCTCGGATGCTGTCCTGGGGCTGTTGCTTGCAGCTGTAGAACCTCATTCTCAGCTCCGCTTCTGTGCGGGTTTCAAAGGCAGCTCCCAGTCTCCTGAAATGGTGGTCACTGATGTCCGGTCTGCTTCAGTCCACGTCTCCAGTTCTAGCTCGGCAGCACCGGTCAGCTGCCCCAGTACCACCGATGCCCACCTCCGCCAATTCAAGGCATACATGTCCAGAACGTTACAGATTTTCCTCTTAAATCCCTGCAGTGCATTTGGTTTGCTGTCATACTGTGGAAGCCAGGCCGCGCCCGGCACATATGGCAATGTTATGGGCATGATAGGCACAACCGCCTCAAGTCCCAGCGCTGCCACTCCTGCGGCTGGAGCGGCACCCGCTGCTCCGGCGTTACCTTGGTCGGGCAGAGGGAGCGCCGCCACATTTCCATCATCCGGAGCCAACATCTCTGCGCGCCCCCTTGGTCTTTCCGCAGCACTCTCTCGCTGACCGTGGCTCTCTGGGAACTTCCGGTTCCGGCCTCACAAGGAAGACAAAGGGCGGGGCTTAGGCTTTGCGCGCTTTTCCGATGAAGACAGCTTTTTGGCACGAAAAGATGGCGGACAATGGCGGAATTGGTGGGAAAAGGACTTTGGACCTGCAGTCTTCGACTTTCAAGGCGCACGTCACCAAGGTAAGTGGGTCTTGCTCGTATCTTGTTCATGACACCAGAAATCTGAGGTGTGCCGCCCGCATGCCAGCAGCCAGGCTGCTCAGATCCAGATCTGCGGTGGTTCGAGGGGTCTCCGGACCAAGGGGTCGTGCGGCCAGTCAGTAACAAGGGGATATTTACTGGGGGATTGAAAGTTCATGACGCAACCCACGGTGTGTGGTAATGTAGGAGGAGCCCGGTGGCGATAGTGTAGCAGCAGGATGTTTAACTGCTCCGTGAGTAGGATTTAGGTTTGTGCCCTGGGGCCCGTTGGGTGGTGGTGTTTGGGGTGCCGTTGGGTGGAGGAAAAGGGGCTTTTCAGCGTACTCACTCAGTCCAGGAATAATGACACCGACAGCTTGTAAACCAGAATTCTGAGCACCACTGCAGCCTGGAGGGAGCACGCTGGAATCCGTGCCCTTGGTGTTGCTGTTAGCCTGTGGCCATGTCTGTGGCACCTTCTAACTAGTTGGACCCTCAAGCTTGAAACTTTTCGGGTCCCACTCACCCGTATGGCTAACGGAAGGAGCTTGCTTTCAGGGTTCACGTGTAGGATTTCTTTGGACTGTATTTGGGAAAGTCCTATCCCATCGGTGCACTAGTACCCCGATTTTGGAGCGGGTTGGGGATGAATCTTGAAGTCTTCACCCCCGTCGAGTAAATTACTGGTACACGTGAAGCTACTTCCCAGCCTAGGGTCCACGTACCCCGTCGTGCCCTGGCCCCTGCCCGGTGATGGCTCAAGACCGCCGGCTGCCCTCCTCGGCAGTCCGTGCTCCTTGACGCGATCCCCTGCGACCAGGGTTCCAGCTCCTACCAGGCCCAGACCAACGTCTGCCACCTAGTGAACTCCAGGAGCCCTGCTCCGGACCAGTGACCTCTCTCTCCCAGAGTGTCACTTTCCACCTCCTACTCCTGTTTCACTTCGGTGTCACTTTCTCACTTCTCCCTACCAACCCCTCATGTAGGCGGCCCTATTCCCTTCAGGCCCCCCAATGGTGTGTCTGGTGAGTTCGGTGTAAAGTGTTCCTAGGATTTTGACTAGTTAAGCTGTTAGCAACACCAAAGGACCAGGATCCGTAACCAAGGAGGAGTGGATACGGTGCAGAAGGGCAGATTGTACAATACCCTGTGACAACCTGATAGGCCATTATCCCTTTGTAGAAGTTGTCCTCTTTTCAACTTCAGCTTTTTTACAGCTGCTGTTATGTCTGCATCAACAATTTGATGAAATGTAATTTAATCCATTTTTCCTTCTACCCGTGAAATGTTCCCTTTGCAATTTGCTGCTACACAAACCCAAAATGCTCTTCAAAAAAGGTGAGTCTAGACTTTTTGATTCTTTCTGCAAATGAGAGGTTTGGTCACTGCAGAGTTAGCTTTTTGTCCAAATGCTCTTAAACATTGTGACACTGTATGACAAGACAGATCTTTACCCTGTTCAGTGCTGAACTGGCGAGCAATTACAGCTGTAGTGTTAAAATGTGCAAAACAGGGTAATATTGTGGTACCGTGTTAGCCAGAAAAATCAATTGAAATACTATGTCCCAAGAATGACAAAAGTATTTTAGGAGTGATACCTTTATAAGCTAACCAGAAAAACCAGGCTAACCAGCTGTAGTGTTGAAACGATTACGCATGGAGATTCTCCGCATTATCCTGTCGTCTCTTGCATTTGTCTTTCGAGGGTGACCAGCCAACTTGGGGAACTTGAAAGAGCTTGTGATGTTGTAAAGATGCAAGATTCTCAAAATCACAGACTTGGAACAACAAACTTCTCTTGCTATGGCTGATAGGGTCACCCATTTGGCCTTCATCAGGACAACCTCCTACCGGAGGGCTTCAATCGTTTTGGATCGGCACACTATTTTTGCAATGTCATTGCAAACTGGATAGTTAGGCTGACATCTAACTAGGGATAGTCAGATATTTAAGGAACTTAGCACCAGGTGCCATATTAACACCAATAACTTGCAGGTATCTGAAAGTGTTCTCTAATTTTGATCAGTGTTCTTTTTCATTCTCATTTACAATTTTATTATGTGCTTTTGAAAAAATTAAATTTATGAAATAAGCTTAAAATACTGCTAGTTTACTCATGTTAGGATATAATCACATAGGATTATACAATGTCCTTAACATTTAGGAAATTGTGTGTTGTTCTCTAATTTTGATCTCTAGTGTAGATGATGATAGAAGGAAATATGTTCCCAATTAATTTCATAATTGGGCTCAAGCTTATTGTATTTTGCCATATTGTTATTGAGAAACATCTTGATTTCAGCAGCTTGAGAGCATTGTGGATGCTTATAAAAATTTTCGTTTAATTAAGACAAATTTTTTATTGGAAACTAGCAATTTATCCCCAGACAAGATGGTTGATAGTGATGAGTGAGCACTGAAACGCTTGAGTGCTCAGTACTTGAATTGAGCAGGTGGGATACGCAGACTGGCTCGAATCAAGTACTAAGTTTAATTGAAGTCAAATGGGAACTCAAACATTTTTACAAGAAACCCTAACAGGAGAGCTGAGATGGTAGGAAAACCACTAAAATAAATGGAAAAAGCACTGAAATGGAATGGGAACAGGATGGGGATGACACCTGGTTACACCTCTGACTCTCAGATAGCTGCTGGGAACAATGTTTGTTAGAGTATTACTCCACTTTTATGGAATGACAATAACATTTACAAAACCGAAGATAAAATGGATTTTACAGGAAAAAATATGAGGAAACATTCTATTCTATATACTGACTTGTATAAAAGGCAACATTAAAAAACAACAAAAAAAACACCCAAATGACTCCTCCACCTCTTAATAGCCAGTTGTTCTTCACTGTATTTCCCTTTCGTCTATGACTATACTTGATTACATGGTAAAGGGGGAAATAAACCTACACCTTCACCGGTAAATGTAATGTTAACATTTTACAACCTGAGGAGGTGGAGGTGGACTTGGTAGAGTATGTGGAAGAGGCAGAGGAAGAAGAGGTACCCAACATTGTTATTTATTTGTTTCTTTTATTTTTTTTTTTCCCTCACAGAGTTGACATTTTAAGAGTGCATCCAAAGAGCATGTTCATACAGTTCCCCCACAGAGAACATAGATCCCCTTTAAATTAACATAGAATAAAAAAAAGTCTTGAACCAGAAGGCCGAAGTCGAAGTGGAGGAGGAAGTTGAGGTGGAGGGGGATGTGATCGTGTAGGTGGAAGAAAGGGAGGAGGTCACCAACATTGTTTTTTGTTTTTTTTTTCCTTCCTCATCCTCCTCTGCTTTGTGCTTTCTTGATCCTCCGCTGTCAGGTGGGAACACTGTCAGTAGTTTGTCTACCAGCGTATACTTTTATTCCCGCATTTTCCAATCACACTCCAATAATGGAAGTAAGGATGGCACATTATTGTAGCGTGGATCCAGCAGGGTGTCTACCCAGTAATTAGCACTGGTAACAATCCTAGCACCTCGTAGGCATATATTTGCTCCTGTGTGCCAGGCTGCCCAGAGGCAATAAGATGTCCTCAGTGGGAGATGTATCTTCTGTGTCTTCTGTATCTACCAAGCCATGCTCCAGTAGTGCCCATGAGCTGCTTTGGGTGCCAACCGCTGTGACTTCAGTTCCTCCTCCTCCACTTGGTTGGACAGTTTCATACCTGGCTGCTGTTGGTACAGGAAGCCACCCTCCGAGCCATGTGTGGACAACTGGCATGATAATCATGAGAATGGTCCCTCCTTTTCTTCTTGTGCCACCACCATTATTGCCTGAAGTTGCATAGAAGAGGCATAGCAGTCGAATCATTGGTGTTGGCCATGTTCTTGGAGTACATGAAGCAGCACAACATGGCACACAAATTCTGCATGGAGGTCCTTTCATTGGTCATGAAGTGGTGTTGCTCCTCAGAGTGATTCACTTGTGCATGCTGCAGCTGAAACTCCAATATTGGATGCTGCTCACAGAGTCTCTCCAGCATATGCAAGGTGAAATTCAACCTTGTGGGTATGACGCATATGAGCCAGTAAGTTGAAAGGCAGAAGTTACACTGTAGTGCAGACAGGCGAGCAGCAGCAGGGTAAAATCACCGAAAGCGCGCACAAACAGACCGCACTTTCTGCAGAAGCTCTGACATCTCAGGGTAATGTGACAGGAACCTCAGCATCACCAAATTCAGCACATGCACCATGCAAGGGATTTGCATAAAACCGGCTAGGCCCAAAGCTGCTATCAGATTTTGCCCATTAATGCACTCCACCAGCCCAGGCTTGAGGTTCTGCAGCACCAACCACTCATCTGTCTATTGTTCAACCCTTGTCCCAGCTCCTGGGCTGTGTGGGATTTTATTCCCCAACAGATGAGTTTCAGAACAGCGTGCTGTTATTTGCTCCTGGTTGTGCTGAAGTTGGTTGTGCAGGTGTTATGCTGGCCGGAGAATGAGGAGGTGGAGAAAGTGGAGTGGGAGGAGGAACACGAACAGAGAAATGTCCAGCAATCCTTGGTGGTGGTATGATATGTGCCAAAACACTTTCTGCTTCAGGCCCAGCCACCACTAGATTTACCCAGTGGGCAGTTAGTGAGATATAACATACCTGTCCATGCTTACTAGTGATGAGTGAGTACGCTTGTCACTACTCGGTACTCGCACGAGTATCACTGTACTCGGGCTACTCGGCGGGTACCGAGTAATCTCACGATACTCGTGCTGTACTCGTGGTCTTCATCCATGCATGTTGGTGCTCTTTTGAGAGCCAGCCCTCATGCAGGGATTGGCTGGCAGACCACTGCAATGCCACAGCCCTGTTAGTTGTGGAATTGCAGTGATTGGCCGGTCCGCACAGCATGACAGAGCCTTTATACCGGCGGGCGCGCTGTGCTCTGCACTCAGCCATCCAGACAGTCAGTGCAGGGAGAGTGTTGCTGCTTCAGGGAAAGGTTTGCGGCCCTTTATAGTTATTTCCGGAGCAGGGCTGCAAACAGTGTGACCAGAAGTCCTTCTCAGGACTATTGTAAATGTATACAGGGGCAGGCAGGGTAGGGTATAGCCAGGTCGGAGTACAGGAGAAGAGTCCTCAGGACTATTGTTGCTGTATTCAGGCAGGGCAGGCAGGGTATAGCCAGGTCAGAATACAGGCTAGTGACCAGAAGAGTCCTTCTCAGGACTATTGTAGCTGTATACAGGCAGGCAGGCAGGCAGGGTATATAGCCATTCCTAGTGGTGACCGTATACCAGCCTTCATCATATCTGGGGCTGGTGTACACAGTCTAAAACAGTCCTGGTAGTGTCAGATTTCTCAGTAATTGTCGCTCCTAAAAAGCTGTTAGGTTCTTAGTGTGTCCGTGCGTGCATTTAAAAACTGCACGTGTGTGCCTGTCGGTGGCAGCGTACAGGTGCACTTGTGTGCGTTTTGCACAAACTTGGATATAACGCACAAGTCTAGTGAATAATACACGTCAGCAGTGTCTGACAGTGTCAAACTTCTCAGTAATTGTCGCTCCTAAAAACCTGTTAGGTTCTTAGTCCGTCCGTGCTTGCATTTAAAAACCGCACGTGTGTGCCTGTCGGTGGCAGCGTACAGGTGCACTTGTGTGCGTTTTGCACGAACTTGGATATAACGCACAAGTCTAGTGAATAATACACGTCAGCAGTGTCTGATAGGGTCAAACTTCTCAGTAATTGTCGCTCCTAAAAACCTATTAGGTTCTTAGTCCGTCCGTGCTTGCATTTAAAAACCGCACGTGTGTGCCTGTCGGTGGCAGCGTACAGGTGCACTTGTGTGCGTTTTGCACAAGATTGGATATAACGCACAAGCCTAGTGAATACACGTCAGCACAGCATTGCAAAATGCACAAGGGCGTTGGCAACGAACAAGGAAGTGAACGTGATGGTGGTGCAGGCAGAGGCCGAGGTCGTGTGCAAGCTCTAATTTCGCCACAACAAAGGGCCACATCTACTCGCTCGCACATCCTGTCCCAAATTCTTGGGGACCGCAGCAGTACACCGCTCTTGAACCAAGACCAGTGTCAACAGGTTGTTAGTTGGATAGCGGATAATGCTTCCAGTCAGATTGGCACCACCACAAACACTCTGTCTTCCACACGGTCAAGTGTCAGTAGCCATGATACTGCACCGCAAATTTCAGAACCTGATCCTCCTTCCTACCACCAGGCCGAGTACACGTCCACGGACATTACTGATCCCACACTTGGACACTCGGAAGAGCTGTTCACGTTTCCATTCGCACATTCTGGCCTCTCGCCAGCTCCTGTTGAAGTGGGTCATGACGAGATCGTATGTACAGATGCCCAAATAATTGAGCAGCCATGTTCTCATGAAGTTGACAACGTGTCTCAACAAGGGGTGGACGATGATGAGACACAATTGTCAGGAAGTCAGGAGGAGGAGCAGGGTGCGGAAGAGGAAGACGACGTGGTGGATGATCCAGTAACTGACCCAACCTGGCAGGAGGATATGCAGAGCGAGGACAGCAGTGCACAGGGAGAGGGAGGCGTAGCAACCCAACAGGCAGTAAGAAGCAGGGTGGTGGCCCCAGGCAGAAGTCAGGCAACCGTTCCCCAGAACAACAACACGACACAAGGTGCCTGTACAAATGTTAGGTCTTCCCGAGTCTGGCAGTTTTGTAAGTTGGCTCCAGATGATTCTAAAAAGGCCATTTGCAACACATGCTATGCCAGCATCAGCAGGGGTTCCAAAACTAGCAGCCTGACCACCACCAGCATGATCAGGCACATGTCAGCCAAGCACCCGACTTTGTGGGATGTACAACAGAGTTGAGGAGCAATGCTTGCTGATGTCATTGCTACGTCTTTGCTTGTTGTGCATGCGAGCCAATCCCCTGTCCATGCTGCCCGCGAACAAGCCTCCTCCGGCCCTGCACCTGCAGTTGCCCACGGAGAAATAACACCATCATCAAGCACGTCCTTGTCCCAGCGCAGCGTTACGTTATCCATTCAGCAAACCTTTGAACGCAGGCGCAAATACACTGCCAATGCCCCACATGCCACACTTCTAAATGCTAACATTTCGCGACTGCTTGCGCTGGAAATGTTGCCTTTTAGGCTGGTGGAGACAGAAGCATTCCGTGACCTGATGGCGGCAGCTGTCCCACGTTACTCAGTCCCCAGCCGCCACTATTTCTCCTGGTGTGCCGTCCCTGCATTGCATAACCAAGTGTCACAAAACATCACACGTGCCCTGAACAACGCTGTTTCAGCCAAAGTCCACCTAACCACAGACACGTGGACATGTGCTTGTGAGCAAGGCCGCTACATCTCGTTGATGGCACACTGGGTTAATATTGTGGAAGCTGGGACCCAGTCTGAGCGAGGGACGGAACACGTCCTTCCCACACCAAGGTTTGCAGGCCCTAGCTCAGTCAGTGTTTCACCCACACTCTACAGCTCCAGAATGTCATGCTCCTCAGCCTCCTCCTCCTCCTGCGCATCCTCATCCACTTTACCCTCCACACCAGTCCCAAGCTGGAAGCACTGCAGCACTGCCTCGATGAAGCGGCAACAGGCTGTGCTGAAGCTAATCTGCATAGGTGACAAACCCCACAATGCAGAAGAGGTGTGGACAGCTCTGAAACAGCAGGCAGATCACTGGCTCACACCTCTGAACCTAAAGCCTGGAAAGGTCGTGTGTGACAATGGCCGGAACCTGGTGGCGGCTTTGAGGCGAGGCCAGCTGACACATGTTCCATGCGTGGCCCATGTGCTCAACCTCGTGGTTCAGCGGTTTCTAAAGTCATACCCAGAGCTGTCTGATCTGCTGGTAAAAGTTCGCCGCCTGTCTGCACATTTTCGAAAGTCACCTACTGCTTCAGCCGGCCTTGCCGGCTTTCAGCGCCGTTTGCATCTTCCGGCTCACAGACTGGTGTGTGATGTCCCCACGCGTTGGAATTCAACTCTGCACATGTTGGTCAGGATATGTGAGCAGAAGAGGGCAGTTGTTGAGTACCTGCATCACCTAAGCCGTCGGGAAATGGGTCAAACTCCACACATAACACCTGAGGAGTGGAGATGGATGTCCGACCTATGTACCATCCTCCAAAACTTTGAGGACTCCACCAAGATGGTGAGTGGCAATGACGCCATTATTAGCATCACCATACCGCTTCTCTGCCTTCTAAACCGGTCTCTGCTCAAAAACAAACATGATGCATTGCAGGCGGAGCGCGATGAGTTGGAGCAAGAAACAGTAGTGGGTGTGGGTGATAACACACAGCCCAGCCTCATCTCATCACAACGTGCAGTGGAAGACTATGACGAGGAGGAGGATGAAGACATGGAGCAACTCTCCGGCCAAATTGAGGATATGACATGCACACCAGTCATATCCTCGGTTCAGCGTGGCTGGCAAGAGGACAGGGTAGATGAGGAGGAGGAGGACAGCATGTTCAGTCATCGTGTTGGTCAGGATACTGAAGTGATGGCTGTTAAGAGTCTGGCGCACATGGCTGACTTTATGGTAAGCTGCCTGTCTCGTGACCCTTGCGTTAAGAACATCTTGGCCAACAATCATTACTGGTTGGTAACATTTTTAGACCCACGCTACAAGGAGAACTTTATGTCTCTTATTCCCGAGGCAGAGAGGTCAGCCAAAATGCAGCAGTTCCGGAAGGCCATAGTCACGGAAGTAGGCCAAGCATTACCCTCATAAAACGCTAGCGGCATAGGTCAGGAATCAGTGGACAACCAAGGTGTACAGCCGAGATGGGCACAAGTCCAATCCGCCAGAGGAAGGGGAACAGTCTTTAAGATGTGGGACAGTTTTCTCATCCCCTCACGTACCACAACCCCTGAGGTGCGGGGTAGTGCCACAAGAAATCCTAAGTTTGCCCAGATGCTCAAGGAGTACCTTGCAGATCGAACAACTGTACTCCGACATTCCTCTGTGCCTTACAATTATTGGCTATCCAAGCTGGACACGTGCCATGAATTGGCTCTCTACGCCTTGGAAGTCCTGGCCTGCCCTGCTGCTAGCGTTTTGTCAGAGCGTGTTTTTAGTGCCGCAGGTGGAATCATTACAGATAAACGCACCCGCCTGTCAACTGAAAATGCTGACAGGCTGACTCTGATCAAGATGAACAAGGGTTGGATTGGGCCAGACTTCACCACACCACCAGCAAATGAGAGCGGAATTTAAATTTTGTAACGGGAATTTGCCATGTACCTCCACTCACCCATGGGTACACACTTCTGGACTTTGGCTAATCGCTGGACTGCTCCTTCTTCTCCTCATGCGCCACCATTGATGACCGTTACAATAGTTAGGCCGTTGTTTCAGGTATACCCCCAGTGGTAAATTTTTTCGCCCATTCTTTCAGAATGGGCATTACAACGACAGGAGACCCACTCCTTTGCAATGGGAACAATGTTTTGAGGCCCTCATGCACGTCTCTATCCAGGGACAATGTGGAGCCTCCCAATTTTTGGCTGCCCTGCCAAAGGGCTATACTACAATAGACCCACTACCTTACAATGGGCACTTCAGGTTTACAGGCCATCATGCACGTCTCTATCCAGGGACAATGTGGAGCCTCCCAATTTTTGGCTGCTCTGCCAAAGGGCTATACTACAATAGACCCACTTCCTTACAATGGGCAATTCAGGTTTACAGGCCATCATGCACGTGTCTATCCAGGAACAATGTGGAGCTTCCCAATTTTTGGCTGCCCTGCCAAAGGGCTATACTACAATAGACCCACTTCCTTACAATGGGAACTTCAGGTTTACAGGCCATCATGCACGTCTGTATGCAGGGGCATTGGTGAACCTCACAATTTTGGACTGCCCTGGCAAAGGAAAATACTACAAAGACTCACTTGAACTTCGTCAAAATGGGCACATTAGACTCAAGAGGCCTTCATGTACATCTCTTCTCAGGGACAATGTTTTCATGTAAAATCTTTCATGTAATCTCAAAAAATAACATACCCCAGCTCTATCTCACTATTGGGTATGTACCCTTAACATTTCCGCCATGAAAATTCATTTTGGTGTCATTTTGGAAGGTTTTCTGGTGAGTCCGTAAAAATGGCGTAAAACTCGGACAAAATTGTTCACAGCTGTGACTTTTGAGTGATAAATGCTTCAAGGGGTCTTCCCCATGCTGTTGCCATGTCATTTGAACACTCTTCTGAGACTTTTGTGACATTTTAAGGGTTTCTACATGCTGCCGGGGGGGTCATTTCATAAAAATACTCGGGTCTCCCATAGGATAACATTGGGCTCGGTGCTCGGGCCGAGTACACGAGTATCTTGGGATGCTCGGACCGAGCCTCGAGCACTCGAGCTTTTTGGTACTCGCTCATCACTAATGCTTACTGGTCCAAGTATTGGTGGTTATGTGGACTGTACCACTGATGATGTTGCGCAGTATACACCTGATTTTCTCTGCTACTTGTTCATGCAAAGCAGGGATGGCCCATCTGGAAAAGTACTGGCGACTGGGAATCATTTACTGTGAGATAACCACCACCATAAGTTTTTAAAAGTGTCCAGCTCCACCATGCGGAATGACAGAATTTCAAAGGCAGTAATTTTGAAATGTTGCCATTCAGTCCCAGGGCTCTTGCATGGCTGAGGGTTTCCATGGGACGGTGTGGAGATGCTCGGTAACACTGCTGGTCATGGTGCCATCACATCCTCTCTTTGCTGTAAGCTCGGTGGCTCTCTTGCTCGGGAGGGGCAGGGGAAGGCTGAGACCATAGCAGAACAGGAAGCAGGAGGAGCCTCGGATCTTTTGTAGCTTTTCAGATGTGTACTTTACTACAGCTAGTTTTTTTCATTCAGATGCCTCATCATGCCAGTGATGATCAGGTTAAAAACATGTGTTGCTGCAGGCTCTGAAGGCATAGTGTCCATCTCATATCGTTAAAACATTGCCTGAAGAAATGCCACAACAAGGAGTTCCTTTGAGCTGCCTTTGGTGTGCTCTGTATGTCAGCACGGTGAGCAGTAGCAGACAATGTGCTAGCTAGGGACCGGCCACCATGCTTTTGCACCCTGCTCCCTCTTTTGCTGTGCAGCTGGGGCAGCATGACCACTACCTCTTACTCCAAACTAAGTATGTCACACAGATAGCCTTGACTCCACGTGGGGTCTATGACCTAATCATGCCCCACAACATCTTCCACCCATTCCTCATCCCCTGACCTCCTTGCGGTCTGCACACTGTAGAAAGCTGCAGTGGTGGCACCTGTGTTTTGTCATCGCCAGAGATGTGCTGCAGTGGTCTGCTGACAGTGTGCATGAGCCATCCCATGTCCTCATTTTCAACCTGAGCAAGTGGTTGGGCATCAGTGTACTCAATCTCTTCCACTTGTGGGGCAGGGCCAGGTGGATGACCCATGGAACCCAAGCCAGGTGAATCAAAACGTAGAAGTGATTGCTGCATGAGTTGTGGCTCAGACTGCTTGCCTTGCTTTGCTAGGAGATGAGACGTAAGACATATGACAATGGGCCGCATGTGCAAACTCTTTCAGGAGGACAGGACAACAAAGTGAAGAAACTGGAGACACTCAGCCATCTGATGTAAAACCACCTCTACTTGTTCTGGCCTCACCATTCGTGTAGCAATACTTGGACCTAATAAATTACACAATATGTCCTATGGCATGCGCTCACCAGAGGAAGGTGTTTAATTTGGGCACATAGTAGGCATAGATCGACCATGTCCTCTCCCTGCAGCAGCTTAGCCAGAAATGGTTTAATTGGTGCTATTGAATGGTTGAGATAGCTCATAAGAACCCATTCTACATACTTCTTGCCAGACACTCTATAGGTAGGCCATAATACTATAATGTTTTTTATATGACTTTTAGATTTTTTCAAACAATTTTTAGATTTAAATTAAAAAATATATATATTTGTACTTTAGAATATCTAAATAGTGTACTACTTTGTAAATTTCTCTACCGGGTGTATATTTTAGAAGTAGATCAATCCCTTCCCCCGTTTTGGAAGATTTGTGAGCAATGAATCACTTCCTTTTCTGCCAATCTTCGCCATGGAAAAGGAAGGTAATTGTGTATGGCATCCTTCAAATGTGTTGTCTTCCCATTTCAAGCATCTGGTGTCTGACTTTCTGTGCTCAGATTCCATCACATAATTACTGTACTAGTAGTATAGTGAGTACAAGGTTTAGAGGATTGGCAGGCTAAAATTGCGAAAATCCAGTTCTTGGATCACATGATAAAACAATTAATCCTTTGCTTATATTTGCTCTTTACACTGAGGGAACATGTATATAGTGATCTTTTGAAACCAAATTTCAACCTTTTGAATTTCATAGGAAAAATGTATTATTTTGTGAAATAGGCTAGAGCCATATTATTGTGCGTACATCTAAAAATATATTTGTATTATTATATATTGCTTATACAGCATCATATTATTCCACAGTGCTAATCACTCTGCCCATTGGGGATCACAATCTAAATTCCCTGTTCATATGTCTTTAGAGTGTAGGTGGAAACCAAAGTACCCAAAAGAAACCCATGCAAATGAAGCAATGTCTGAGGGACCAACGTGGTGCAGAGTAAGTTACGGTACCAGACAAGTTTACAGACAAAACAGGGTATTTTATTGCAGGGAGATGACACGTCTCTGCTTCTCCTCACTGCTGGTGATTTCTCTCCTAATTCTGGCCCTCCGCACCACATCCCCGTTGTCACTTCGAACCCTCATCCACGATCTATGACAAATTTCCGCAACCTCTCTTACCTCATACCCATCCACCCAGCCCCCGCTCCCCCAGTCCCACTAACAGGAGTTCTATGGAACGCTTGCTCTGTTTGCAACAAACTATCCTACATTCATGATCTTTTCATCAGTAATAAACATTCCTTCCTCGGCATCACAGAAACCTGGCTCACCCCTTCTGACACAGCCTCTCCTGCTGCACTTTCTTATGGTGGTCTCCATCTATCTCACCCCCCCGCCCTAGTAACACACATGGTGGAGCAGTTGGTTTTCTCCTGTCCGACAAATGCTCCTTTACACCAATTCCACTGCCACCCTCTGTTACTCTCCCCTCTTTTGAGGTGAACTCCGTTCGCATCTACTCCCCCTCCAACCGTCAACTGGCTATCATTTACCGCCTTCCAGAGCCAACCACCACCTTTTTTGACCATTTCACCACCTGGCAACTACATTTCTTTTCCACCGACATCCCCACTATCATCATGGGCGATTTCAACACCTCCATCGACACCTCCCACATCTCCAAATTTTTAACACTTACTTCCTCTGTTGGCCTCACCCAATGGTCCTCTGCAGCTACTCACAAAGATGGCCACATGCTGGACCTCATCTTCACTCATCACTGTTCCCTATCTAACCTCTCTAACTCACCTCTTCCCCTGTCTGATCACAACCTACTCACAATCTCTTCCCTCTCTTCTCCAAATACACAACCCCTCTCTGCAAACTTTCGCACCCTCGCAGAAATCTCAACCACCTTGATTTACACTCACTTTCTCAGTCCCTTCTCCCTCTCGCAGACATTGCTTCCTTACACGATGCAGATGCTGTTGCTATTTTAAATAACACTACAATCTCTGCAGCTCTCGAATCAGCCGCCCCCCTCACGCATACCAAAACTCACACAATCAATAGGCAACCTTGGTACATGAACCAAACTAAAGAACTGAGACGGGCTGAGCGCAGGCGGAAGACGTCTCATTCCACCGAGAACTTCATTGCACATAAAGAGTCCCTCACCACTTTCAAGTCCACACTAACTGCTGCAAAACAAACCTACTTCTTATCCCTCATATTCTCCCTGTCTCACAACCCTAAACAGTTATTCAACACTTTCAATTCTCCCCTCCATCATCCAGTGCCACCTCCCTCTCCTCTCATCTCAGCTGAAGACTTTGCCTCTTTCTTCAAGCACAAAATTGACAACATCAGAGCAAGCTTTGGCCCACAATCCCAACAGCCCCTCATCATAACTTTTCAACACTTTTCCTCCAAATCCAGCTTCTCCACCATGGCAAAAGATAATCTTTTCACTCTTCTCTCAAGGTCACATCTCAACACCTGTGCACTTGACCTGCTCCAGTCGCACCTCATCCCCAACATCCCAACCCTAACCCATCTCGTCAACCTATCACTAACAACTGGTATATTGACGTGCCCACGGGGTCTGTTGGCTTACTCGTCACCGGGCCGGTGTAGGGGGTGGGATGTCACAGCAGCCAGGCCCGGCTCCGTGACCCCGGCGGTGTCAATAAAGATGGAGGAAGGGAATATTTACAGGGGAGAAGAGTTTGTATTCGTGACACCACCTGTGGTTTGCAGCTAACATAGGAGCAGGCACTGTGGGAGGTGCCCTCTGGGGCAGATGGTAGCGCAGCTCAGTTGGTGCAGCTCTCCACAGACAGAGCTCAGGCCCCAGGGATGATGAGAGTGGTAGTCTCTGATGGTGGTGGGGCGCGAGGGCGATGCCGACATCAGTGATGGGACAACACAGGTATTCAAGTCAAAGTTCTTTACTCACTGAGATGTCACCGTCATTGGAGTGAGGAGCTATGCTGTTATGGGCTCCAGCTGATCCCGGATAGTTCAGAGGTCAAGGCTGGTGTTCCCTCTGTGTGTCCTTTTTGTTCGTAATGCCTCCACCCCAGCATCATCTTGACAGTGGAACGGGTCACGTGCGTATTGCCGCACTCCCCGCGAGCCCTGGGATCTCCCTTCTTCCTAAGAACCCAGTCTGAGCTGCCCCAGCTCCAAGCCACAGGTCCCTTGATCTTTAGTGTCCTCTCTCCCTTGTCTGTTGTTGCCTGTCCACAGGTCCAGGCTCGACTCTTGCTGTGTGATGTTACTCCTCACTTCCCCTGACAGTGCCCTGCCTCCCGGGTTGCCAAACTAGTAGGCATGAGGTCATACCTCCTGATGGCCACCCCACGCACCTACCATAGCCCAGTCCTGGGGGGAAGGCAGCTAACTGTGTGTTGTATGAATTGTGATGTGCACCGGTGAATGACCCCCATCTTACCAGGGATGAATGCTACACCTCAGCTTTATTGCCATTGAAAGCAGTGACACTATGCTGATGGTACCAGCAGTTAGGAGCTTTACTGCACATGGACTCTGTTCTTTCTTTTTGTTCCAAACATCTTAAACCTGTACTCACCCAATTATAACAATATTTCAGTTACCCACCTGTAGCATGGGCATAAAAGCAGCACTTGATAAATACAGTACAGACTAAAAGTTTGGACACACCTTCTCATTCATAGATTTTTTTTTATTTGCATGACTCTGAAAATTGTAGATTCACATTGAAGGCATCAAAACTATGAATTAACACATGTGGAATGAAATACTTAACAAAAAAGTGTGAAACAACTGAAAATATGTCTTATATTCTAGGTTCTTCAAAGAAGCCACCTTTTGCTTTGATTACTGCAAGAACATGCAGCAGAAGGACAAACTAATCAAGGATACTAGATACCGTAAAGAGGACCCAAGACAGGGTACTAAGAAGGAAGCTAAGAAAAGGGGAGCAAAACTTCTTTCCTGCATGCTGACCAAGGCAAGAAGCATGACCAATAAGATGGAAGAACTCCAGCTGGTAATGTATGAGGAAAAATACGACATAGTAGGAATAACTGAGACATGGTTAGATGACAGTTATGACTGGGCGGCTAACCTGCAAGGATATGAATTGTTTAGGAGGGATCGTAAAAAAAGGAAAGGGGGTGGAGTCTGTCTATATATAAAGTCCAGTTTAAAGCCCAGACTAAGGGGTACTTCACACACAGCGAGATCGCTACTGAGATCGCTGCTGAGTCACGTTTTTTGTGACCTCATTAGCGATCTCGCTTCGTGTGACACTGAGCAGCGATCTGGCCCCTGCTGTGAGATCGCTGCTCGTTACACACAGTGCTGGTTCGTTTTTTTATTGTTGCTCTCCCGCTGATAAGCACACATCGCTGTGTGTGACAGCGAGAGAGCAACAATCCTGAATGTGAAGGGAGCAGGAGCCGGTGTCTGACAGCCTGAGGTAAGCTGTAACCAAGGTAAACATCAGGTAACCAAGGTGGTTACCCGATATTTACCTTCGTTACCAGCCTCCGCAGCTCTCACGCTGCCAGTGCCGGCTCCTGCTCCCTGCACACGCTAAGTTAAGCGGTGTGAGCTGGTAACTAAGGTAAACATCGGGTAACCATACCCGATGTTTACCTTAGTTACCAGTGTCCGCAGCTTCCAGACGCCGGCTCCGTGCAAGCGCAGCGTCACTTGCACGTCGCTGCTGGCTGGGGGCTGGTCACTGGTCGCTGGTGAGATCTGCCTGTTTGACAGCTCACCAGCCACCATGTAGCGATGCAGCAGCGATCCTGACCAGGTCAGATCGCTGGTCGGATCGCTGCTGCATCGCTAAAGTGTGAAGGTACCCTAAGAGAAGATATCCAAGAGGGATATGAAGAGGTGGAGTCTCTATGGGTGGAGATACAAGGAGGGAAAACTAATAAAATCCTCATAGGGGTTTGTTATAAGCCACCAAATATAACAGAAACTACTGAAAATGTATTATTGAAACAAATAGACAAAGCAGCAAATCACAATGAGGTGATTATTATGGGGGGCTTTAACTACCCCGATATAGACTGGGAAACTGAAACCTGCGTATCTCAGAGGGAAACCGGCTTCTGTCAGTAACTAAAGATAATTATCTGTCCCAACTTGTGCCGGGCCCAACTAGAGGGGCAGCCCTTCTCGACAGGCCAGATAGAATACCAGACGTACGAGTGGATGGGCACCTAGGGAATAGTGACCACAATATAATACAATTCCACTTGTTCTTCAGTAAGGTGCCTTGGAGGGGGGTTACATAAACGCTGAATTTCAGGAAAGCAAAGTTTGATCAGCTTAGAGAAGAACTTCGCCAAATTGATTGGGACAATGTCCTCAAAAATGGGAGCACAGAAAATAAGTGGGAAATTTTTAAATCGGTATTAAACACCCACTGCGAGCTAGCCATACCATACGGAAATAAAAGGGCTAGGAACAGGAGAAAACCAAGGTGGCTGAATAAGGATGTAAAAGGGGCAATGAATAATAAGAAAAAGGCATTTAAAAAGCTAAAACAAGAAGGCAGCGAAGAAGCATTAAAAATATATATATAGAAAAAAATAAAATGTGTAAAAAACAAATACATTTAGCAAAAGTAGAAACTGAGAGACTCATTGCTAAGGAAAGCAAAACAAATCCCAAACTATTCTTTAACCCCTTAACGACCGCCGATACGCCTTTTAACGGCGACAAATTAGGGTACTTCTTCTGATCCGCCGCTTTATAACGGCGGTCGGAAAAAAGGGTCTAGTGCCCCCCAGAGTCAGAAAATTTCCGGGGTCTCAGCTGCCGGGGGTAGCTGAGACCCTGGAGATCATGATTCTGGCCGGTTTTTCCGATCCCCGCTCACCTGATGACCGGTATACACCGTATACCAATGATCAGGTTACAGTAAATGACCGCGCCGGTAAAAAATCATTTATCTCCCATCTGGCATAAACAAACATGTCAGATGGGAGATAAATCTCATCCCCCGGTCCTCTCCGGTCCCTCGGTGTCGCCAAAGTGTCCCCCCCCTTCCTCCCGAAAATCCAACATGGCGCCGCACATACCGGCGCGCACAGCAGCGCGCCGGCCGCATTTCCGCCTTTCCTATGGTTTCTGTCGCATGTGCTATGACACATACGACAGAAACCTGCTCCCCAGGCCTTGCCAAGTCACCCCTTATTCCCACCCCGGTGTTCCCCGGTGTCCCCCGTACCTGTCAGCTCTGATCCCCCGCGGCCCCCTCCTCCTTCACAGTGCACGCCGGTCACACTGCAGAGCGCGGCTGTCAGCTTCCTGTGTCTGACTCAGAGACGCTGGCTGCTGCTGCTCGGCAGTCTGCAGCTGTGACCCGGGGAGGGTGGGTGCAAATTCTTTGCATCCACTCTCCTCAAATGAGGGTCTGCACTCATAGAAAATGGGGGATACGTTCCCTGAACGTGCCTCCCATATTCTAGAAGGTCCAGAATCGCTGCGGGACTTTCACAATGGATTACAGCAGGGACCCAATTTTTTTTTTCTTTTCAATAAATTGGCCAAAGAGGGAATGTTTTTGGGGAGTGTTTTTTCAAATAAATTTTTTTTTGTTGTCATTTTTTTTTTTATTACTGTCAATTAGTTATGTCTGGTATCAAATAGACGCTGTGACATAACTAATTGCTGGGCTTGATGCCAGGTGACATTACACATCTGGTATCAACCCCATATATTACCCCGTTTGCCACCGCATCAGGGCAACGGGATGAGTTGGGGCGAAGCGCCAGGATTGGCGCATCTAATGGATGCGCCACTTCTGGGGCGGTTGCGGCCTGCTATTTTTAGGCTGGGAAGAGTCCAATAACCATGGCTCTTCCCACCCTGAGAATACCAGACCCCAGCTGTCAGCTTCACCTTGGCTGGTGATCTAATTTGGGGGGGACCCTATGTTTGTTTGTTTTTTTAATTATTTATTTATAAATAATTAAAAAAAAAAAAAAACAGCTTGAGGAGCCCTCGAAATTGATCACCAGCCAAGGTGAAGCTGTCAGCTGTGGTTTGCAGGCTACAGCTGTCTGCTTTACCCTAGCTGGCTATCAAAAATAGGGGGGACCCTACGTCATTTATTTTAATTATTTTTTTTCTTTTTGGGCTAAATACAAGGCTAGGCACCCTTTAGTGCCACATGAAAGGCACTAAAGGGCGCCAACTTAGAATATACAGGGGGTGGGACGTTATATATGTTTGACATCTATCCATTCATCCATTGTAGCATTTTAGGCTATGTGCCCACAATCAGGGTTTGCAGTGTTTTGGGCGCAGAGTGTTTTCCCTGCATCCATAACGCTGCGTTGTGCAGTAGAAGCACAGTGGAAGGATTTTTAGAAATCCCATGCCCACTGGGCTTCTTTTCTCCGCAGCATAAACCGACCTGTGGTGCAGCTTCCCGAGCCTCAGCATGTCAATTTATGCTGCGGAGATGAGTGTTCTCTGCAGGTAGAATAGAGCAAGTCCACAGCAGCCTGAACCCCAAATGGTGGGCATGGGCAGCTGCGTTCTCCCGTGGACAACACTCACATCTCTGCAGAAAGGCTGACACTGGGTACTAGACGCCGTGTCGCTGGATCATGGCCACATAGCCTAACAGTGAGAAATTTGTTGCACAGCAACATTTTTGTGAAGTACCTGTGGATTCAAAATGCTTACTATACTCCTGAATAAAATCCTTGAGGGGTCCAGTTTCCAAAATGGAGTCACTTGTGGGGGGTTTCTAATGTATAGGTACCCAAGAGGCCCTGCTAATGTGACATGGTGCGCGCAATTTATTTTAACTTTTCCAAAATTCAAATGGTGCTCCCTCCATTCCAAGCCCTCCCATTAATCCAAACAGAGGTTTTTGGCCACATATGGGGTATCCCTGCGCTCACAAGAAATTGGATAACAACCTTTGGGGTCCACGTTTTGTTTGTTGCCTCTTGAAAAAGTGAGGAATGTGATGCTAAAGAAACATTTTTGTGAAAAAAATGAAAATTTTCAATATGGCAACCTAAGCTTATCAAATTCTGTGAAGTATTCGTGGATTCAAAATGCTCAATATACACCTAGATAAAAGCCTTGAGGTGTCTTGTTTCCAGAATGGGGTCACTTGTGGGGGACCTCCACTGTTTAGGCACTTTAGGGGCTTTCCAAAGGCGACATAGCGTCCACTAATTATTCCAGCCAAATGTTCAGTCAAATGGCACTTTTTCCCTTCCGAGCCCTGCTGTGCACCCAAACTGTTGATTTCCACCACACATAAGGTATCAGCATACTCAGGAGAAATTTCACAATAAATTTTATGCTCCTTTTTTATCTTTTACTCTTGTTAAAAAAAAAGCTATGTGGTTGAAGTAACAATTTTGTGGTAAAAATGTATTTTTTTTATTTTCACAGCTCAACATTATAAACTTCTGTGAAGCACCTGGGGGTTCAGGGTACTCACCAAACATCTAGGTAAATTCCTTGAGGGGTCTTTTTTCCAGAATGGGGTCACTTGTGGGGGACCTCCACTGCTTAGGCACCTCAGGGGCTCTCCTAATGCAACATGGTGTCCGCTATTGATTCCAGCCAATTTTGCAGTCAAATTGCACTCCTTCCCTTCCAAGACCTGCCGTGTGCCCAAACAGTTGATTTCCACCACATATAAGATATCACCAAACTCAGGAGAAATTGCACAATATATTTCATGGTGATTTTTTTTCCTGTTACCCTTGTGAAAAAAAAGCTACCTGGTTGAAGTAACAATTTTGTGGTAAAATTTTATTTTTTTATTTTCATGGCTCAACGTTATAAACTTCTGTGAAGCACCTGGGGGTTCAGGGTACTCATCAAACATCTAGATAAATTCCTTGAGAGGCCTAGTTTCCAATATGGGGTCACTTGTGGTGTTTTTCTGCTGTTTACGTACCTTAGGGGTCCTCCAAATGCAACATGGTGCCCGCAATCTTTTTCAGCCAAATTTCCTTTCCAAAATTCAAATATTGCTCCTTTCGTTCCAAGCCCTCCCATTTGTCCATACAAAGGTTTCAGACCACATGTGAGGTATCACCGCGCTCATAATAAAGTGGGTAACAAACATTTGGGTCAAATTTTTGGAATTACCTCTTGAAAAAGTAAGAGAATTGATGCTAAAGCAACATTTTTGAGAAAAAAAATGACAATTTTCAATATGACAACGTAACGTTATCAAAATCTGTGACGTACCTGTGGGTCCAAAATGCTCAGTATACCCCTCGATAGAAGCCTTAAGGGGTCTAGTTTCCAAAATGGGGTCACTTGAGGGGGGTTCCTGCTGTTTAGGTACCTTAGGGGATCTGTAAATGCAACATGGTTCCCGCAATCTGTTTCAGTGTGAGGTCCAATGTTTGGTGTTACCTCTTGAAAAAGTAAGAAAATTAGTGCAAAAACAACATTTTTAGGTAAAATGTTAATTTTTATTTTTTTTTCATTCCACATTACTTTAGTTCCTGTGAAGCACCTGAAGGGTTAATAAACTTCTTGAATGTGGTTTTGAGTACCTTGAGGGGTGCAGGTTTTAGATTGGTGTCACTTTTGGGTATTTTCTGTTACCTAGGCCTCTCAAAGTCACTTCAAATGGGATGTGGTCCCTAAAAAAATGGTTTTGTAAATTTTGTTGAAAAAATGGGAAATTGCTGATGAACTTTGAACCCTTCTAACTTCCTAACCCCAAAAAATGTTGTTTCAAAAATTGTGCTGATCTAAAGTAAACAAGTGGGAAATGTTATTTATTAACTATTTTGTGTCACATAACTCTCTGGTTTATGGGCATAAAAATTAAAAGTTTGAAAATTGCAAAATTTT
Organism: Anomaloglossus baeobatrachus; assembly: GCF_048569485.1. Lineage (NCBI taxonomy): Eukaryota > Metazoa > Chordata > Amphibia > Anura > Aromobatidae > Anomaloglossus > Anomaloglossus baeobatrachus. The sequence continues at coordinate 511,275,144 of NC_134354.1, read as the reverse complement.
TATTTTTTTTGTCAAATTTCAGATTTTTTTCACAAATAAAATAAAAAAATATCATCCTAAATTTACCTCTAACATGAAGCCCAATATGTCACGAAAAAACACTCTCAGAATCACCGGGATCCATTGAAGCGTTCCAGAGTTATAACCTTATAAAGTGACACTGGTCAAAATTACAAAAAATGGCCTGGGCATTAAGTACAAAACTGGCTTCGTCCTTAAGGGGTTAATTATATAAACAGAGAAAAGATTAAAATTGATGGTGTTGGCCCTTTAAAGAACAATGAGGGTAAAATCATAGAGAGTGATGTGGGAAAAGCAAATGTTTTAAATACTTTTTTCTCAACTGTGTTCACACAGGAAAAGCATATGCCACAGGAAATGTAGAGTGATCATGTAAACGCTTCATTAAGTATGACCTGCCTAACCCAGGAAGAAGTGCAGAACCGACTTAGTAACATTAAAATTGACAAATCACCAGGCCCTGATGGCATTCACCCTCGGGTATTAAGGGAATTAAGTAATGTGATAGACAGGCCTCTATTCCTTATATTTAAAGACTCTATAGAAACTGGGTCTGTTTCACTGGATTGGCGGCTAGCAAATGTGGTACCAATATTCAAAAAAGGGTGTAAAAGGGACCTGGAAACTATAGGCTGGTAAGCTTAACATCTGTTGTGGGTAAAATGTTTGAAGGGTTTTTAAGGGATACTATTATGGAATGTCTCAATGTTAATAATTGTTTAACTCCATATCAACATGGATTTATGAAGGATCGCTCCTGTCAAACTAACCTGATCAGCTTCTATGAGGATGTAAGCTCTCACATGGACCGAGGAGAACCATTGGATGTCATTTATCTCGACTTCGGTAAAGCATTTGACACTGTCCCACATAAAAGACTGCTAAGTAAAATGAGAAAGCTTGGGCTCGGGGAACATGTGTGTAGATGGGTAGGTAGCTGGCTTAGTGGTAGAAAACAAAGAGTGGTTATTAATGGCGCATACTCAGATTGGGCCAGGGTTACTAGTGGGGTGCCACAGGGGTCTGTATTGGGCCCCCTACTATTTAATATATTTATTAATGATCTGGTGGATGGTTTACAGAGTAAAATATCAGTATTTGCAGATGATACAAAACTATGTAAGGTAGTTAACACAAAGGAGGACAGTTTGCAACTACAGATGGATTTGAGTAAATTGGAGAATTGGGCTGAAAAATGGCAAATGAGGTTTAACACAGATAAGTGTAAGGTTATGCACATGGGAAGGAGAAACAGATGCTACGATTATTTACTAAATGGGAAACCGCTGGGGAAATCAGACATGGAAAAAGACTTAGGCATCTTAGTCAATAAGAATCTAAATTGGAGTGCCCAGTGTCAGGCAGCAGCCATCAAAGCAAATAGGGTGATGGGATGCATTAGAAGAGGTCTGGGGGCACGAGATGAAAACATCATTCTCCCTCTGTACAAATCACTCGTCAGACCACACTTGGAGTATTGTGTGCAATTTTGGGCGCCGGTGCTCAAGAAAGACATTACTGAACTTGAAAGGGTTCAGAGGCGGGCTACTAAAATAATAAATGGAGTGGGTGCATTACAATACACGGAAAGGTTATCAAAATTAGGTCTATTTACTCTAGAAAAGAGAAGACTTAAGGTCCAGTCACACTAAGCAACTTACCAGCGATCCCAACAAAAATAGGGATCGCTGGTAAGTTGCTAGGAGGTTGCTGGTGAGATGTCACACTGCGACGCTCCAGCGATCCCACCAGCAACCTGACCTGGCAGGGATCGCTGGAGCGTCGCTTCACAAGTTGCTGGTGAGCTCACCAGCAACCAGTGACAAGCCCCCAGCGCCGCGTGGAAGATGCTGCGCTTGGTAACTAAGGTAAATATCGGGTAACCAACCCGATATTTACCTTGGTTACCACCGCACGGAGCTACACGTGCAGAGAGCAGGGAGCAGCGCACACTGAGCGCTGGCTCCCTGCTCTCCTAGTTACAGCACACATCGGGTTAATTACCTGATGTGTGCTGCAGCTAAATGTGCACAGAGCAGGGAGCAGCGCACAATGCTTAGCGCTGGCTCCTTGCTCTCCTAGTTACAGCACACATCGGGTTAATTAACCCGATGTGTCCTGCAGCTACATGTGCACAGAGCAGGGAGCAGCGCACAATGCTTAGCGCTGGCTCCTTGCTCTCCTAGTTACAGCACACATCGGGTTAATTAACCCGATGTGTGCTGCAGCTACATGTGCACAGAGCAGGAGCCGGCACTGACAGTGAGAGCGGCGGAGGCTGGTAACAAAGGTAAATATCGGGTAACCAAGGACAGGGCTTCTTGGTTACCCGATGTTTACATTGGTTACCAGCCTCCGCAGAAGCCGGCTCCTGCTGCCTGCACATTTAGTCGTTGCTGTCTCGCTGTCACACACAGCGATCTGTGCTTCACAGCGGGACAGCAACAACTAAAAAATGGCCCAGGACATTCAGCAACAACCAACGACCTCACAGCAGGGGCCAGGTTGTTGCTGGATGTCACACACAGCAACATCGCTAGCAACGTCACAAAAGTTGTTCGTTAGCAGCGATGTTGCTAGCGATGTTGCTTAGTGTGACGGGGCTTTTAGGGGAGACCTAATAAATATGTACAAATATATCAGAGGGTCATATAGAGATCTCTCCCATGATCTGTTTGTACCAAGGACTATGACAAGAACAAGGTGACATTCTCTTCGATTGGAGGAAAGAAAATTCCTACATCAGCATAGAAGAGGGTTCTTCAGGGTAAGAGCAGTCAGGCTCTGGAACTCTCTTCCTGAGGAATTGGTGATGGCCAACTCACTGAATGAATTTAAGAGAGGAATGGATGCTTTTCTTGATAGCAAAAGTATAGAAGGTTATAAATAGCATAATCTTACAGGTAGATAGAAGAGCGACCATGATTATTAGAGGAATGGGTGGGCTGCAACACCAAGACAGGTTATTAAACTTGGTGTTAATTAGTTTGGAAAAACAAAGGCTTAGGGGGGATCTAATCACAATGTATAAATGTATAAACATATGAGGGGACAGTACAGAGACCTTTCCAAAGATCTCTCTACACCTAGGCCTGCGACTGGGACACGGGGGCATCCGCTACGTCTTGAGGAAAGAAGGTTTAGTCATAATCACAGACGAGGATTCTTTACTGTACGAGCAGTGAGACTAAGGAACTCTCTGCCGCATGATGTTGTAATGAGTGATACACTACTAACATTTAAGCAGAGCCTGGACGCCTTTCTTGAAAAATATAATATTACCAATTATGTATATTAGATTTTATGACAGGGTGTTTATCCAGGGAACTAGTCTGATTGCCGGATGTGGAGTCAGGAAGAAATTTTTTTCCCCATTGGAGCTTATTTGACACATTGGTTTTTTTTGCCTTCCTCTGGATCAACATGTTAGGCTACAGGTTGAACTAGATGGACTAAGGCGGGCTTTGCACACTGCGACATCGCAGCCCGATGCTGCGATGCCGAGTGCGATAGTGCCCGCCCCCGTCGCAGCAGCGATATGTGGTGATAGCTGGCGTAGCGAAAATTATCGCTACGCCAGCTTCACACACACACTCACCTGCCGTGCGACGTCCCTGTGGCCGGCGGGCCGCCTCCTTGTTAAGGGGGCGGGTCGTGCGGCGTCACTGTGACGTCACACGGCAGGCGGCCAATCGGAGCGGAGGGGAGGAGATGAGCAGGATGTTCCCATCTCTTTCCTTCCGCATATCCTACGGAAGCCGCTGCACCGATGATACGATAACGACGCTTTTGCGCTCGTTAATCGTATCATCTAGGCTTTACACACTGCGATGTCGCATGCGATGCCGGAAGTGCGTCATTTTCAATTTGACCCCACCGACATCGCACCTGCGATGTCGCAGTGTGCAAAGCCCGCCTTAGAGTCTCCCTTCAACCTTAAAAACTATGAAACTATGAAACTGCTTTGCACACTCTTGGCATTCTCTTGATGAGCTTCAAGAGGTAGTCACCGGAAATAATTTTCACTTCACAGGTGTGCCCTGTCAGGTTTAATAAGTGAGATTTCTTGCCTTATAAATGGGGTTGGGACCATCAGTTGTGTTGTGCAGAAGTTTGGTGGATACACAGCTGATAGTCCTACTGAATAGACTGTTAGAATTTGTATTATGGCAAGAAAAAGCAGCTAAGTAAAGAAAAACAAGTGGCCATCATTACTTTAAGAAATTAAGGTCAGTCAGTCCAAAAAATTGGGAAAACTTTGAAAGTGTCTCCAAATGCAGTGGCAAAAACCAGCAAACGCTACAAAGAAACTGGCTCACATGAGGACCGCCCCAGGAAAGGAAGACCAAGAGTCACCTCTGCTGTGGAGGATACGTTTATCCCAGTCACCAGCCTCAGAAATCACAGGTTAACAGCAGCTCAGATTAGAGACCAGGTCAATGCCACACAGAGTTCTAGCAGCAGACACATCTCTAGAACAACTGTTAAGAGGAGACTTTGTGCAGCAGGCCTTAATGGTAAAATAGCTGCTAGGAAACCACTGCTAAGGACAGGCAACAAGCAGAAGAGACTTGTTTGGGCTAAAGAACACAAGGAATGGACATTAGACCAGTGGAAAACTGTGTTTTGGTCTGATGAGTCCAAATTTGAGATCTTTGGATCCAACTACCGTGTCTTTGTGTGACGCAGAAAAGGTGAACGGATGGACTCTACATGCCTGGTTCCTACCGTGAAGCATGGAGGAGGAGGTGTGATGGTGTGGGGGTGCTTTGCTGGTGACACTGTTGGGGATTTATTCAAAATTGAAGGCATACTGAACCATCATGGCTACCACAGCATCTTGCAGCGGCATGCTATTCCATCTGGTTTGCGTTTAGTTGGACCATCATTTATTTTTCAACAGGACAATGACCCCAAACACACCTCCAGGCTGTGGAAGGGCTATTTGACTAAGAAGAAGAGTGATGGAATGCTATACCAGATGACCTGGCCTCCACAGTCACCAGACCTGAACCCAATCGAGATGGTTTGGAGTGAGCTGGACCGCAGAGTGAAGGCAAACAGGCCAACAAGTGCTAAGCATCTCTGGGAACTCCTTCAAGACTGTTCGAAGACCATTTCCGGTGACTATCTCTTGAAGCTCATCAAGAGAATGGCAAGAGTGTGCAGAGCAGTAATCAAAGCAAAAGGTGGCTACTTCGAAGAACCTACAATATAAGACATATTTTCAGTTGTTTCACACTTTATTGTTAAGTATTTCATTCCACATGTGTTAATAGTTTTGATGCCTTGGATGTGAATCTACAATTTTCAGAGTCATGAAAATAAAGAAAACTCTTTGAATGAGACTGTGTGTCCAAACTTTTGGTCTGTACTGTACATACATCCTTATTTCCTGCATCACAGGTAAGTATAATGTATATTGGAATATATTTTGTCCCCAGTTAGATTATTTTTAGTCACCATGTATGAAGTGGAATGCTGTGAATTATGAGAAGTAACTATTAGAGATCAGCGGATCTGATGAGATTAAAATTCAACAAATTGTGTGGATTTTAGCTGGGAATTTGATTTACAGCTAATTTATTCTTCGCAAAATGAATGTCCAAAATTATGCTCTGGGGTCTGGAGAGACCCCAGAATGTAATAAATCTAAGATGTAGAAATCAAGCAACTCGCCTCTGCTGCTTCTTGTCTCCTATTTGGCCCTTCACGTCTTCTACTGCCACTGAGCACTGAAACCCATCTTCACTCTAGGCTGCGACTATTGGCCACGAATAGGTCACGGATGTCCTGGGTCGTATCGCGTCTACAAGTCCCAGCCTAAAGGGCACGTTTCAAGGTCACAGTGCACGGCATAAGCGTATGACGTACACTGTGACCCTAAGAGGCACGCTGTAGTCCAGGACTTACAGCCGAAACTAGGCCCGGGACTTCTCTGGGCATGTGCATTGTAAGGCTGAAGCAACAGTGTGATGTTGCAATTTGTGCCACAACCTTAAAAGATGCACAAAGATGGCCTCAATTTTGCTAAATTTCCAAGGAGCAAAATACCAAAACCTGCATTCTGTATAATTCAATTGCATTCATACATTTTCCCAACTCTAGTAACTATGTCTGTCTTGATGTCTGATTTTAATTGTTGAAAATTTTTCTATGTAAAGCAAAGCAGTGATTGAAGGGATTGTCCAGGATAAGCAAAATGTGCCAGCTTTCTTTTATATAATGTTCCACCTGTTTTCCGTGTTCATTTTAAAAAAGTTGATCTGCAATACCACAACTCATGGACTACTGAAATACTGATTCTTTAAGAAAACAGACTCATGGTTTTAGTTCTGGATACCTTTTAGATAATTGTCACTTTACATTTGACTCTATCAATGCCCTTAAAGGGCTGGCCATTTTATTTTTATTTTATCAAGGGACCTGATATTGGGCACTTACTAATATATAAGTATTACTGGTTCTCCTCCTGCACTAATTCATATAATGTCTGCTGTTGAAGGAGCATGTTACTAGATTAGTCCATTACCTTCCTTCAACTGAAAAATACTTTACATGGTAAAGTTCTGATGGACAGGTCTGGTCACATGGGAGAGCTTTGCAGTCTATCAGGAAGATGTACTAAAAGTATAAATAAACCTGTAATACTTATACAAGTGCATCTCAATAAATAAATAAATATCATCAAAAAATTAAATTATTTCAGTAATTCAATACAAAAAGGGAAATATATATATATTATATAGAGTCATTACAAACATAGTGATCTATTTCAAGTGTTTATTTCTCTTAATGTTGATGATTATGGCTTATAGCCAATGGAAACCTGAAAGTCATTATGTCAAATAATTAGTATATTGTATAAGACTAACTAAAAAAATGATTTTAAACTCAGGAATGATGGCCTACTTAAAAGTATGACAGTAATTGCACTCAATACTTGGTCGGGGCTCCTTTTGCATGAATTACTGCATCAATGCAGCGTGCCATGGAGGCGAACGGCCTGTGTCACTGCTGAGGTGTTATGGAAGCCCAGGTTGCTTTGATAGCAGCCTTCAGCTCATCTGCATTGTTGGGTCTGGTGTCTTTCATCTTCCTCTTGACACTACCCCATAGATTCTCAAAGGGGTTTAAGTCAGGTGAGTTTGCTGGCCAAGCAAGCACAGTGATACTGTGGTTATTAAACCAGGTATTGGTACTTTTGGCAGTGTGGACAGGTGCCAGGTCCTGCTGTAAAAAATTAAATTTTCATATCCAAAAAGTTTGTCGGCAGTGGGAAGAATGCAGTGCTCTAAAATTTCCTGGTAAATGGCTGGGCTGACTTTGGTCTTGAATAAACACAGTGCACCTACACCAGCAGATGACATGACTCCCCAAACCATCACTGATTGTGGAAAATTCACACTATACCTCAAGCAGCTTGGATTGTGGCCTCTCCACTCTTCCTCCAGACTCTGGGACCTTGATTTCCAAATGAAATGCAAAATTTACTTTCATCTGAAAACAACACCTTGGACCACTGAGCAACAGTCCAGTTCTTTTTCTCCTTGGCCTAGGTAAGACGCTTTGGGCATTGTATATTGGTCATGAGGGGCTTGACACAAGGAATGTGACGGTTGTAGCCCATGTCCTGGATACGTTTGTGTGTGGTTGCTCTTGAAGCACTGACTCCAGCAGCAGTCCAATCCTTGTGAATCTCCCCAAAAAATTTTGAATGGCGTTTTCTTAACAATCCTATCAAGGATGCGGTTATCCTGACAGCCAGCTTCTTTAGCAATGACCTTTTGTGCCTTACCCTCCTCGTTGAGTATGTCAATGACTGCCTTCTGGACATCTGTCAAATCAGCAGTCTTCCCATGCTTGTGTAGCCTACTGAAGCAAACCAAGGGACCATTTTAAACACTTAAGAAGCCTTTGCAGGTGTTTTGTGGTAATTATTATAATTTTCTGAGATAATTGCTTTAGGGTTTTCATTGGCTGTAAGCCATAATCATCAACATTAACAGAAATAAACATTTGAAATAGATCACTCTGTGTGTAATGACTCTATATAATATATGTGTTTCCATTTTTGTATTGAATTACCAAAATAAATTAACTTTTTGATGATATTCTAATTTATTGAGATGCCCTTGTAGATAAGTAGGTGCCACAAACTCTTTTGTTAAGATTAAGTGGCCAACCACTTAAAGTCCAAAAAATGGTGCAGAGCAACAAAACGTAGCAATTCCTTGTATTAAATGATTTCTGCAGTTTTAAAAAATATCTCATGTGCCTCAATAAATTATATTATATCTTGGTGGTCAGTCTGTCTTCTATTTTATACTGGATTATCATTAACTGACTTAAAGTACCTATTCTTCTAATCACAAGGAGATATTTAATTTTCTATGTCTTTTATTTTAACCAACATTATGTCCAAATTACCACATTCATACAAGAATACTTAGGCACAAAAACATATGACTCATACCTTGCATTTAGAAAAAATCATTTTGTTGATCTCAAACGGTATCTTTGATGGTGGTCGCTCGTTAGAGATCCTGGCTCTGCATGCTGGCATTCTGTTAAATATAACGAGTGTGGGTGTACTTTATATGAAAGTAACATTTACAACATCAATAACTTTTCGTCATCTTTTTGCCAGTGGTTTTAGTGCAGATTGAATGGCCAGATCCTACTTTTATGCTTGTTAATATCTTCTACAAGTGAATAATGTAGAAATATGTCATTATGATTAGGTTACAACCAGATGACTAGATAGTCTTTGCTTAGGAACTTCAGAAACTCCAGTCTGGTAATGCTTTCTTTCTGCTTCTTCATTAAGCTAGCAGTAAGAATAAATACATTTTCCACTTTAGATAATCACTATAGGTTGCTTATTTAATTTGGACCATTTAATGGAGCAATCATAACTGAATAGTCAATATATAGCTCTCCCAAGCACTGCCAGATTCTGTGGTCAGATGGGCATGCTACAAAGAAATTGGAGTATGTGAGGTCATTCTTCATTTCTACAAAAGAAAAATCTCATCCCCTGGCAATCTGCAGACAATGATAGTATTGTGCGGTGTATAAAGAATTGCAGAAGTTTCTTGTATTATAGCAATTTCCAAACTGAATATGTGAACCTTCCCTGCTTAAAGCATTTACTGCCCAATAATGATTGGATCTACAAAATGCATCAATACTGGGCAATTTTTAGGTGTCAGCTATGATATTGGTTTAAACTATGCCTGCTACGGGCAATCGCTGGCAGACACAGACTAAGAAGGGCACCTCTACAAGCACAATTTATGGGCCCTTTAAGGCCTAATAGCCTATTGTAATGCAAAATTCCACCAGCTTTGAAAGTGGAAATGGGCCCCCCAACCTCTTTGGCCCCTGTGTGACTGCACAGATTACAGCAATGATATGCCGCTCCTGGAGTGAATGATTATGTTTTTCAAAATTTAGCCTGATTTTCTGATGATAAAACTTTTGTATGCACAATGTGGTATATCTTCTAGTTGTGAAGCTGACCGAATACCTTCTGGGAAACTTGATGAAGCAAAATGAAATCAAAATATAAAATCCTTAAAAGAAAAATAGTCTTTGTGCTTCTGATCTGTGAGATACCACTGTCTGGGGGCAGGCCACAAGTGTGTTGCATGTAATTACAAAGGAGGTCTGTGATAATGTTTCATGCTGGATATTTCATGCTGGATATAGTTATATATGAAGCAATGTAATGGATTCCTGTGTATTGTGAAGCAGCAGGAGGAGAAGCAGGAGACTAGATGTAGCAATGTAGGTAATTCTTGTAATAACTTCTGTTCAGCTTGAATTGAACGTGGATGGCTGTCTGTGTACTGTAAGTGGTGAGAGACTCAGATTAAGCCATTACAAGCAACTATATCCTCCTCTAGAAAATGAACACTTTAGAAGCACCTATAATGCACATTTCCACCAGCTTTAGGCCTCTTTAAGACATCAGTGATTCTGGTACGTATGTTGCTGTTTTTATATGTACCAGAATCACAGACATACGCAGACCCATTAAAATGAAAGGGTCTGTGCACACATCAGTGATTTCTCAGGAAACATGAGTCTGTGCAGTGCACATGCGTGTCCGTGTGTTCCACAAGAAGACAAGTCCGTTTTTCTCCGGCATCACTGATGTCACACGGACCACATGTAAGGGCCCAGGGACAGAGGACCGCAAATGTTCTATATGTCACAGTTGCTGTTCTGGCAAGAGGTTGCAGGGGCTATGTTCCCTGGGTGGTCTACAAAGCCCTGATGTTCCCTGCTATCCACCCCCACACAGTATCCACAGCTGATGGACAGTCCACAGACACGGTCTTGGGGATAACAGTTGCTTTAATATAGCAGGAACCAAGCAAATCAATACGGAATATACTGTATGTTTCAGTCTTTTGTGGGTAGGCCACGGCAAATACAGCTTGGAGTTGAATGTTGAAGTGCAATTAGGGTTCTGGAGCTTTAAAAGCACGATTTGTTTCAGATTTAATTCAGGTATACTTTTAGAAGCAGGTTCAGAGTCTCTTGAGCTTAGAGAGTAGATATGATAATAAGATTGTACAGACCTGGAGTCCTGGGGTTAATTTCACTGCTAGTTCAGACACGTGCAGTACTTGTAAGCAAATGAAGACAGTTGCCTAGCACGCTACGGGGAACGGACGGCTGGTGCGTGGACAATGGTATGCAAGCCACTAATATTGCAGTGGGGCGGGAGACCCTCAAACTTTCCCAATCTGCATGCAGTAGGGTCTGATATATACTCAGTATGCCCTACTGTCTTAAGAGAGGCACAATGTATATCTGGCCAGTGAGGATTCAGGATAGGAAGCCTTCAGTATATTGGCTGTAAAAGTCAGGATATGATGAAATTCTAGGCCTCGGGCCTAGTAGGAGTCTTGGTGTAGAGATTCTCCACATAATGTCTGCCCTCAGAGGAGTCTCAGCCAGAACCAGAATATTCCAGTTCTTTCTACAGTCATGGCCAAAAGTTTTGAGAATGCTACAAATATTAATTTTTACAAAGTCTACTGCTTATGTTTTTCTAATGGCAATATACATATACTCCAGAATGTCATAAAGAGTGATCAGCTTAACAGCAATTACTTGCAAAGTCAATATTGGCTAAGAAAATGAACTTTAACCCCCAAAACACATTTCAACAGCATTGCATTCCTGCCTTAAAAGGAGCAGCTAACATTGTTTTAGTGATTGTTCCATTAACACAGGTGTGGGTGTTGATAAGGACAGGGCTGGCGATCAATCAGTCATGATTAAGTAAGAATGACACCACTGGACACTTTAAAAGGAGGCTGGTGCTTGGTATCATTGTTTCTCTTCAGTTAACCATGGTTATCTCTAAAGAAACACGTGCAGCCATCATTGCTCTGCACAAAAATGGCCTAACAGGGAAGAGTATCGCAGCTACAAAGATTGCACCTCAGTCAACAATCTATCGCATCATCAAGAACTTCAAGGAGAGAGCTTCCATTGTTGCCAAAAAGGCTCCAGGGCGCCCAAGAAGGACCAGCAAACGCCAGTACCATATCTTAAAACTGTTTCAGCTGCGGGATCGGACTACCAGCAGTGCCGAGCTAGCTCAGCAATGGCAGCAGGCTGGTGTGAGTGCTTCTGCACGCACTGTGAGGCGGAGACTCTTTAAGCAAGGCCTGGTTTCAAGGAGGGCAGCAAAGAAGCCACTTCTCTCCAGAAAAAACATCAGGGACCGACTGATATTCTGCAAAAGGTACAGGGAGTGGACTGCTGAGGACTGGGGTAAAGTCATTTTCTCAGATGAATCCCCTTTTCGATTGTTTGGGACATCTGAAAAACAGCTTATTAGGAGAAGAAGAGGTGAGCGCTACCACCAGTTTTGTCTCATGCCAACTGTTAAGCATCCTGAAATGATTCATGTGTGGGGTTGCTTCTCAGCCAAGGTAATCGGCTCACTCACAGTCTTGCCTAAAAACACAGCCATGAATAAAGAATGGTACCAGAATGTCCTCCAAGAGCAACTTTTCCCAACTGTCCAAGAGCCGTTTGGTGCCCAACAATGCCTTTTCCAGCATGATGGAGCACCTTGCCATAAAGCAAAGGTGATCACTAAATGGCTCATGGAACAAAACATAGAGATTTTGGGTCCATGGCCTGGAAACTCCCCAGATCTTAATCCCATTGAGAACTTGTGGGCAATAATCAAGAGACGGGTGGACAAACAAAAACCAACAAATTCTGGCAAAATGCAAGCATTGCTTATGCAAGAATGGACCGCTATCAGTCAGGATTTGGTCCAGAAGTTGATTGAGACCATGCCAGGGAGAATTGCAGAGGTCCTGAAGAAGAAGGGTCAACACTGCAAATATTAACTTGCTGCATTAACTCATTCTGTCAATATAACCTTTTGGTACTCATAATATGATTGCAATTATATTTCTGTATGTGATGTAAACATCGGACAAACACAATTAAAAACCAGAGGGCAACAGGTCATGTGAAAAAATAATTTTGGTGTCATTCTCAAAACTTTTGGCCATGACTGTACACAGAGGCTGGAGAATGGCGCCACCTATTGAGCCATGTGACCAAGAACTGGCCAATAGGATAACACTCAATGCACACTTCAGATTCTTACAGTTTTCACCAGTAGATGGTGCTAGAACACAACAAATGAAAAATGCTTTACTTATAACATATAACAATATTACATTTAAGTGAATGTAGTTAAAGAAATAGAAACAATCTGCACCGCGCCACTACACACACAGCCTGTCTCCAGTGCTGCTGTCTCCGGAGCTACTGTTTCCCGCTTCCAGGGTGGCTAATTATGCTCATGAATATTCACTGAACCGCGACCCGGAAGTTACAGCAGCGTCCGAAAACAGCAGCGCAGGAGACATAAGCATCACGGACAGCAACGCCAGGACAGGTGAGTATAAAGTTCCTGCTCTCTGTGTGTTATTACTGATAGCACACAGTGAACACTAATGAGCCAAAATCACAGCACACAGAGGGCCATACGCATGTTTAACTTGTCAGTGAAAAACGTGTGTGTTGCACTGATTTGTGAAAGGGGTCTAAGGGCGGCTTTGCACGTTGCAACATTGCACGTGCGATGTCGGTGGGGTCAAATCGAAAAGTGACGCACATCCGGTGTCACTTTCGACATCGTTGTGTGTAAATTCTAGATGATACAATTAACGAGCGCAAAAGCGTCGTTATCATATCATCGTTGCAGGCTCCGACTTTTCCATAATTATGCGACCGTGACAGGTATGATGCTGTTCCTCATTCTTGCGGCAGCACACATCGCTATGTGTTACGCCACAGGAGCGAGGAACTTCACCTCACCTGCCGCCGGCGGCTCTACGGAAGGAAGGAGGTGGGCGGGATGTTTACATCCTGCTCATCTCCGCCCCTCCGCCACTATTGGCCGCCTGCCGTGTGCCGTCGCTATGACGCCGCACGACCCGCCCCCTTAGGAAGGAGGCGGGTCGCCGGCCAGAGCGACGTTCGCAGGGCAGGTGAGTGCATGTGAAGCTGGCGTAGCGATAATTTTCGCTATGCCAGCTATCACAAGATATCGTACCTGCGACGGGGGCAGGGACTATCGCGTGCGACATCGCAGCATCGGCTTGCGATGTCGCAAAGTGCAAAGCCCGCCTTAGAGGTAGAAATGGGCTTCCTTACCTTTTTGGCCCCTGTGTGGCTGCACATGTTGCACCAATGATATGTCCACCCCTGGAGTGAATGTTTATTGACCTTTTACAAGTAACTACATCCTAACAGATTACCCCTTTAAAAGCAGCCATGTCATCCACTAAAAAACTAAACATTTCTTAACAGCTATGTCTACCACTAGTAGATATCCCTTAAGGTGAAGTTATGTCCTCCTCTTCAAGATTAAGCATTTATAAACAGCTACTGATTTCTTTATCTGGGTTGCAAAATACAAAGTGACATCTTATTACATGGCAGATACATACCAGTATTCTGCAAGTAGTAAAGTTCAGGCTGCTGATTGGAGGTGAGGAGACATTTTGACTTATTTGCTTTTTTGTCAATTTGCTGCCCACTTGGTGAATAGGTAGATTAATTCAGTAGTAGTAGTAGTAGTAGTAGTAGTAGTAGTAGTAGTAGTAGTAGTAGTAGTAGTAGTAGTAGTAGATGATCAAGCTCACCATTGCTATCATCTACCTTTTGTTCAGAGCTCTGATATAGGCATCACCATGGCCTGATTAATTAGTAAGTGATAAGTACATATGCTACCATAGTGTTTTCATACATATTTGATGTCCCGTGTACAAGAATTGTTCAAGCAATAAAGGAGAAGTTGTTCATTTGAGCTGGACTTTCCTGTGTCACTTATTAATTCACATTGTTTGTAGTTCTCATTTGGTGACTTTTGTAAAAAGCGAGGTGCACTAAATTCTCACATTATATCCTATGGACCGGTAAGTCATCAAAATGGCTAAACAAATAAAACCCTGCCAGATATGAGCACAACTCTTCATTTGGCCTTTCAGGTGCTGTATAGGGATGAGCGAACCAGCCACGGTTCGGCTCGAGCTCGGTTCGCCGAACCGAGGTCCCGTTCGAGTTCGGTTCGGCGAACGTTCGACGAACCGAACTCGAACCAATAGGAAAGAATGGGAGGCAATCACAAACACATAAAAATGCATTATAAATGTACACATACAGTTAATAAACATTGCCATAACACTTACCGGTGCCCGCGATGCGTCCTGCACTCTGTCTCCTGTCACTATTCCTTCCGATGATCGCTGCGTCCTCCCGATAACCAGCACTGACAGGACCTTCCGTGACGTCGTCAAAATAGCCATGTGACCAGTCACGTGGCTATTATCTCATTGGCTACAGACTGGTCACATGGCTTTGACGTCATGTCCTGTCCTAGGTCCTGTCATTGCACTCTCCAGTACATTTGTGTATCGCCGTGTATCGGTGACATGCTCTAGCACACGGTCGACTCCTGTTCCGTTAGGGACTGGCTGACACAGCCGGTCATTACTAGAGATCACCGTTGTCATAGCAACGCAGTTAGCGGTGACGTCACTGCTAACCGCGACTCCGGGAATCACATGATCGGAGCACCGTTGCTATGGTAACGCGTCTGTCAGCGTTACCGCTGTTACCGCTAACAGCCAGCAGCACTGATCTCTCATGGAGTGAAGGCTGCACGGGAAGCAGCGTCTTCCCCCATGCAGCAGTGATGGAGAAGAGCTGCATTTGTTGAACGAAAAAGACAGAAGACCATGGATCGTGGAGGGCTGACAGTGAGTAATAAACATGGAGTCTCTAATGTGTCTGTGTATTTATTTCTATTAAAGTATTTTTTCTCTGTGTGGAGTCTTTTTTTTTAACCCTTTATTGGAGATTCTTAATGGCCGGGTCAAACGTGCCTGACATTTGAATCTCTGGCTTAACACTAGCTAGTAAAACAAAGCTAGTACTAACTCATTATTACCCAGCAAGCCACCCGGCTTCAGGGCTGTTGGAAGAGTTGGATACAGCGCCAGATGATGGCGCTTCTATGAAAGTGCCATTTTCTGGGGCGGCTGCGGACTGCAATTCGCAGCAGAGGCGCCCAGAAACCTCGGGCTAACCTGTGCTGCGGATTCCAATCCCCAGCTGCCTAGTTGTACCTGGCTGGACACAAAAATGGGGCGAACCCCACGTCATTTGTTTTTTAATTATTTCATGAAATAAGTGAAATAATTAAAAAAACCGGGCTTCCCTATATTTTTGGTTCCCAGCCGGGTACAAATAGGCAACTGGGGGTTGGAGGCAGACCGTGGCTGCCTGCTGTACCTGGCTAGCATACAAAAATATGGCGAAGCCCACGTCATTTTTTTGGTTGGCAAAAAACTTCTGCATACAGTCCTGGATGGAGTATGCTGAGCCTTGTAGTTCTGCAGCTGCTGTCTGCTCTTCTCCATACAGACGGACAGCAGCTGCAGAACTACAAGGCTCAGCATACTCCATCCAGGACTGTATGTAGGAGTTTTTTGCCCCCTGAAAAAATTATGTGGGCTTCGCCCTATTTTTGTATGCTAGCCAGGTACAGCAGGCAGGTACGGCTGCCCCCAACCCCCAGTTGCCTATTTGTACCCGGCTGGGAACCAAAAATAATGGAAAGCCCTTTTTTATTATTTCATGAATTTCATGAAATAATAAGAAAACAAATGACGTAGGCTTCGCCCCATTTTTGTGTCCAGCCAGGTACAACTAGGCAGCTGGGGATTGGAATTCGCAGCACAGGTTGGCCTGAACTTTCTGGGCCCCACTGCTGTGAATTGCAGTCTGCAGCTGCCTCAGAAAATGGCACTTTCATAGAAGCGCCATCTTCTGGCGCTGTATCCAACTCTTCCAGCACCTGCCTGCTATACCTGGCTAGCATACAAAAATATGGCGAAGCTCACGTCCTTTTTTTGTAGTTTTTTGGCAAAAAAAATAAAAAATGCTTCCCTGGATTTTCCATTGCCAGTGAAGGTAACACCAAGCAGTGGGGGTTAGCAGCCAGTAGCTGCTTGGATTACCCTTAGCTAGCAATACAAAAAATGCAGCGGGAGCCCATATATATATATTTTTTTATTATTTATTTAAATAACTAAAAAACAAAATGGGCTTCCCTGTATTTTGATTGCTGGACATCACAGTGCTGTAAAAATAAATCTTTAAAAAAAATGACGTAGCGCTCCGCGGTATTTTTGATTCTCAGCACAGATAAAGCAGACAGCTATGTGTTGCCACCCCCATCTGCCTGCCGTTACCTTGGTTGGCAATCAAAATACAGGGAAGCCCATTAATTTTTTCTATTTAAAAAATAGTTAAAAAAAAATGACGTTGGGTCCCCCCATTTTTGATAGCCAGCTAGGGTAAAGCAGACGGCTGTAGCCTGAAAACCACAGCTGGCAGCTTTACTGTGGTTGGGGATCCAATGTGGAGGTCCCCCCAGGCTCTTTTTTTATAATTATTTTATAAATATTAATAATTACACAAAAAAAGTAGGGTCCCCCCAAATTGGATCACCAGCCAAGGTAAAGCGGACAGCTGTGGTCTGATATTCTCAGGGTGGGAAGGTCCATAGTTATTGGGCCTTCACAGCCTAAAAATAGCAGGCCGCAGGCACCCCAGACGTGGCGCATCCACTAGATGCGCCAATCCTGGCGCTTCACCCCAGCTCATCCCATGCCCTGGTGCAGTGGCAAACAGGGTAATAAATCAGGTTGATACTAGCTGTAAAGTCACCTGAGATCAAGCCCAGCAGTTTGTGATGTCATGGTGTCTATTAGATACCCAACATCATAAACTGTCAGTACTAACAAAAAAAATCGACAAAAGAAATTTATTTGAAAAAACAGTCCCCAAAACATTCCCTCTTTCACCAATTTAATGTAAGAAAAAAAATAAAGGGGTCCCACGACGACTCTGGACCGTCTAGAATATGGGGGGAGACACTCAGGGAACATATCCCCCATTTTCTAGGAATGCATACCCTTCATGTGAGGAGTGTGGGTGCAATGAATCTGCACTCACTCTCCCCGGGTCCACAGCAGCAGAGTCCATGTCGTAATGGTTGCTACCAAAGCTGCAATGCCCTGCTCATGAGGTAAGGGCATGCCTAATCAGAAGAACTATTCTACATTTCCAGATATTGGTATTTGCTGATATTATTGCTATTTTACCTACTATATATTGGGGATAGGATCTTGGAGATGGAATATCCCTTTAAGTCCAGTTATCCAGCTGAATGAATACTTAACAACAGAGCTCGCTATTTAGATGTGTTTTCTTGTGGCGTATAATGGACTCTCATGTTTGGTAGTCGTTCAGCAGGGAAACTATAAAAGCAAATCCCTCCATTTGGAAATGTAGTATATAGCTCTCCTGATCAATTATGTTCCTTACCTCATGAGCAGGGCATTGCAGTAATAATAATAATTTATTCATTTATATAGCGTTATTAATTCCATAGCGCTGTATGTCTTTGGAGTGTGGGAGGAAACCCACGCAAACACGGGGAGAACATACAAACTTCTTGCAGATGGTGTCCTTGGTGAGAATGGAACCCAGGACCTCAGCGCTGCAAGACTGCAGTGCTAACCACTGAGCCACCGTGCCGCCCAGTTAGCTTATAGATGCATAACCACCACTCACTGTGTCTGAACACAGGAAGCTGAGCTGACAGCCGCTCTGTGCATGCGGCAGCGTCTATTGTGAAGGAGAGGGCCGTGGGGGGATCAACGCTGCACAGGTACCGTGGGACACCGGGGAACACCGGTGGTGTTACAGGGAGTGACCTGGCAGGGCCTGGGGAGGAGTTTTCTGTCGCATGTGTCATGGCACATGCGACAGAAATCAGAGGAGGAGGGTGAATGCGGCCGGCGCGCTGCTGTGCGCGCGGCCATCTTGGATTTCTGGGAGGGCATCCCCTGATGGGGCACTTTGGCGACACCGGGGGACCGGAGGGGACCGGGGAGGAGATTTATCATGTTTGTTCATGCCAGATGGGAGATAAATAATTTTTTATCGACACTGTCATTTACTGTAACGTGATCATCGGTATACGGTGTATACCTGTGATCACGTGAGCGGGGACCGGAAAAAACGTCCTGAATCATGATCTCCAGGGTCTCAGCTAGCCCTGAAACCCCGGAGATTTTCTGACGCTGGGGGGCGCTATTCACTTATTTCTGCCTGCTGTTTATAAACGGCAGATCAGAATAAGGCTACATTAACACGACTGATCCATTTTTGTGGTCTGCAAAAAACAGTCAGTTTTTTTCACGGGTGCATCCGTGTGGCATCCGTTTCCGTTCCGTAGATGGTCCGTATGTCATCTGTTTGTCATCCGTGTGCCTTCCGTTTTTTTTGTGTACTGCAAAAAAACTGAAGGAGGGAAAATACATAAATTTACCCAGGATCCATAGCTTCAACCTACATGAGACGCTCACATGTTCACTCCAGTGCCATTTTCTACTGCTTTTCACAGCGTAGAGCGCTCTGGTGATTTTCTTTTGCTTGTACACTTCATATCAGTCTTTTCTGTCATTATAATGGCAGAAAGACACATAATGTTTACTCTCCTTTATTTTGTAATTTTGCACCCTTTGGTGCCTTTCATGTGGCACTAAGGGGTGCTTAGCTTTGTATTAAGCCAAAAAAATGAAAAAAAAAAAAGATGTGGGGTTTCCCCTATTTTTGTAGCCAGCTAGGGTAAAGCAGACGGATGCAGCCTGCAGACCACAGCTGGCAGCTTCACCTTGGCTGGTAATCCAAAACTGAGGGCACCCCATGCTGTTATTTTAAATTAAATAAATAATTAAAAAATAAAAATTGGATCACCAGGCAAGGTAAAGCAGACAGCTGGGGTCTGATATTCTCAGACTAGGGAGGTCCATGGTTATTGGACTCTCCCCAGCCTAAAAATAGCAGGCCGCAGCCGCCCCAGAAGTGGCGCATCCATTAGATGCGATAATACTGGTGCTTCGCCCCAGCTCATCCCGTGCCCTGGTGTGGTGGCAAACGGGGTAATATATGGGGTTAATACCAGATGTGTAATGTCACCTGGCATCAAGCTCTGGGGTTGATGAGGTCAGGCGTCTATCAGATACCCGACATCACCAACCCAGTCAGTAATAAAAAAAAATAGACGACAAACACATTTTTATTTGAAAAAACACTCCCCAATACATTCCCTCTTTAACCAATTTATTAGAAAGAAAAACAAATCCAGGTCTGGTGTAATCCAAGGGGTTGCCATGATGATCCACACTGTCCCAGTCAATGAAGAGCAGGATGTTCCCCATTGACTGGGAGAGCAATGCAGTGACTTGAGCTAACATCAATAGGTCAGCCCAGGTCACTGCAGGGGATGACAAGTGCTGCTGTCAGTGAGGTACATTACCTGCGCTGATCTCCTGCACTGCTGACAGCACCTGTCACTGAGTTCAATGACCTTCACAGCCAAGTATCGCGAGAGGCCCGTGACGTCACCGCTAGTCAGTCTCGGGTCGGAAGCGAGAGAAGGTGATGTGACAAGCGGCGGCCATGGAGGACAGTGACAGCGCTGAGGTCGGGACTTCATCACCGCAGGTAAGCCGAGTGGGACCATGTGTGCAGAGTGCCAGGTGGGCGGAGCCTAGCAGGGTAATGTGTGCAAAGTGCCAGGTGTGCAGAGTGCCAGGTGGGCGGAGCCTAGCGGGGTAATGTGTGCAGAGTGCCAGGTGTGCAGAGTGCCAGGTGGGCGGAGCCTAGCGGGGTAATGTGTGCAGAGTGCCAGGTGGGCGGAGCCTAGCAGGACCATGTGTGCAGAGTGTCAAGTGGGCGGAGCCTAGCGGGACCATGTGTGCAGAGTGCCAGGTGTGCGGAGCCATGTGTGCTGGCGGCGGAATGCGAAGCGGGTGGAGCCTAGCGGGGTCATGTGGCGCTGAGGACGTCAGTGTCGTGGACTGCATGGCTGCGGACAGGTGAGTGTGAGTGTGTTTGTGTGTGTGTGTGTGTGTATGTATGTGTACATGCCGCGTGCAGGAGGGGGCGGAGCGAGCTGAGCGGGGAAGTGTCGGCTTCCTGCACACGTAACTAGGATAAATATGGGGTTACTAACCAAAGCGCTTTGCTTGGATACCCGATGTTTATCTTGGTTACCAGCTTCTGGCAGGCTGCCAGCGATGGCTCCTGCACACTGTAGCTGTAAAAAGCCCTGCTTTTTGCTGCTAGAACCGTTCTCGAACGTAACTAGAACTATCGAGCTTTAGCAAAAAGCTCGAGTTCTAGTTCGATCTAGAACAGCCCCCAAAATCACTCGAACCGCGAACTGGGGAACCGCGAACCGCGCTCAACTCTAGTGCTGTATATTGTTGCCGCATCCTTTGACATTTGATACCTCCTAGGAAAGAGAAGAGTTGAGCTTCACTCCATCCTCAACCCGAAAAGGTCCCACAAGTTCATCTTTGATAATACCAGCCCATACCAGTACCCCACCTCCACCTTGCTGGCGCCTGAGTCAGAGTGGAGGTCTCTGCCGTTTACTGATACGGCCTCTGGCCCCTCATCTGGCCCATCAAGAGTCACTCTCATTTCATTAGTCCATAAAACCTTTGAAAAATCAGTCTTAAGATATTTCTTGGCCCAGTCTTGACGTTTTGTGTTATGTTTCTTGCATAAAGGTGGTCGTTTTTCAGCCTTCTTTACCTTGACCATGTCCCTGAGTATGGCACACCTTCTGCTTTTTGATACTCTAGTAACGTTGCAGCTCTGAAATATAGCCAAACTGGTTGCAAATGGCATCTTTGCAGCTTCACGCTTGATTTTCCTCAATTCATGGGCAGTTATTTTGCGCCTTTTTTGCCCAACACGCTTCTTGTGACCCTGTTGGCTATCTGCCATGAAACGCTTGATTGTTCAATAATCAAGCTTCAAACGTTTTTCAAGACTGTTGCATCCCTCTGCAAGACATGTCACAATTTTGGACTTTTCAGAGCCCGTCAAATCTCTCTTCTGACCCATTTTGCCAAAGGAAAGGAAGTTGCCTAATAATTAAGCACACCTTAAATAGGGTGTTGATGTCATTACACCACACCCCTCCTCATTACAGAGGTGCACATCACCTGATTTACTTAATTGGTAGTTGGCTCTCAACTCTATACAGCTTGGAGTAGGACAACATGCATAAAAATTTTCATGTGATCAAAATACTCATTTGCCTAATAATTATGCACTCAGTGTATATAAGGCTCCTTTCACAATGCATTTCAGTGGCTCCATCGAGGCATACGTCCGAAATCCCGCCCCTCCCCCCACAAAACGTGTTTCGGACGTATGCGCCAACAGGGCTTTTGAGTATAATGGAGCAGACAGAGTGGGCTCTGTCTTGCACCATTTTTGGGTCTATACGCTTTCTGTAGGTGGATGCCCAGACGTAATCTGCTACGTGCAAGACAGAGCACATGCTTGCTCTGTCAGCTCCATTACACTGATCCACATACCACCTCCTTCATGAGTTTGTGCATAGCAACCTTAGCTGTAGTTTTCTGCACCAGTATTGCCTCAGGCCAGCGAGAAAAGAAATTAACACAAAAATGTGCAAAGTCATATACTCCTACTTGTGGTAGTTGTATATAGTCAATCTGCAATCTCTGGAATGGGTATAGCGGACTAGGGGTGTGTTTCTGTGAAATGTTTACAGTTTCTACCTTGTTGTGTAACCTTGCCTTTTATATGCATGCATATTGTAAAGGACTTTACATGCAAGACTAGGTGTACCTGGCCACAGGGATACTGAACCCTGGGGCCACCCATACCTTCTCCAACAAAGCACACATAGCTGTTTTTGACAAATGACTTAGTCCATTGATTACCTGGGCCATCATTAAGTAGAAAGCTTGTGGTTGACAAAGCTTACTATTTTTTTTCAACAGACTTTCCTACAGTCTGCTGGGGTCACTAGGCCTCCCACTAATTCTCTGACTGTTGAGCTGCCTGCTTTGGGGATTCAAGAATATCCGAAGTGACAGTGGCAGGTGCCACTGAGTTCATGGTCATGTTGGTACTAAACATTAGACTCTAGGCCACTTTGCTGCTTCCTTGCTGGCTGCTTCTACATGAGCATTTCCTTTAACTTCATTGGTGTCAAGTCGTATGTGAGCTTTTATTATTTGGTAACAAAACAACCTCCATCGAGGCCCTTACGCTCTTTGCCATTTTTCTAAATTTCCCATGTGATGTTAGGAAAGATCTACTGTTTATATACATATTAGTCATCTTACTCTTTGCAGCTCTACATGCTTCAGTGAGTGCCTTCAGTTCTGCCTCTTATGTCAACAGGTGAGGAAGAAGTAGTTTGGCTTTTATTCATGTTTTGTAACCACAGCATATCAAGTATAGAATCAATAAGCATATTGGTATATTGATCCATCTACAAGAAAAACCCTCAAAATCTGCATTAGCAATGAGCTCATCTGAGACATGGTCAAACCCTGCAGTTTCTTGTTACATCAGAGCAATGCAATCAAGAGGTGTTTATGCAGTCATGGCTGAAAATGTAAGAAATGGAATATTTCTCCCAGAAAATCATTGCAAGTACACATGTTTTGTCATGCAGATGTTTATTTTATTTGCATGTATTGGAATCTGAGGATTGCGAAAGGGTTTTGGGTCGCAATGAAGTGACAAGTGTCAGAAAGGCAGGGTTTGCATCCTAGGTCATGGGTCTTGTAATGGGATCAACAATTCAGACTGCATCATCAATGTAGAAAGGGATTTGAACATTGCTTCAGCACTTGCCCACAAGGGGGCAGTGTCAGACTGTGCAATCACAGACACAGAGGTGGGAAATCCCCTACAGCTTGTGTGTTCTAACCAGGAACGGCAAAAGAGTACAGACCCGGAGCTCAGCCAGGACAGAGCTACGTGTGGTCTCCCTGAACAGAGGGCTCTTTTGCAACCGGATTCTTGGAAGAATCACCCTGTGGAAGTGGGTTCTGTCATCCCCGGTCTGCAGGACATTGTTTTCACCGAGGATCTAACCGGACTGCAGAGCATTGCGCCCGGAGTGCATATCCAGGGGCTGTGACAACTTGACTGCAGAGCATCGCACCCTGAGTGCAAGTGCAGGGGCCGTTTACCGACACAAGGGAGCCATCCGTGCAACCGTGACCTCCCTTCTTCTGCTCGGTGTGCCCCGGGACTAAGAGACTGACTAGAATCCGTTACCAGCTGGAGAAGATCAAAGGAGAAGACCGAGGAGCTGCATCCCTTCAGCGCTGCACCGGGACCCATCATCGTGAGACTCCAGGCCTGCGACGTGGGAGCGGCATCTTCTTCTGGGATAGACTGGTACGTGATTGTAGGGAAAGTTAGGGAAAGTTGCCGCCATTTCTTTGTTGTTTTCTCTTGTCTTTTTTTTTTCCTTGCTGCGTACCCGGAAGGGGTGAAGATCCGGGGACTCCACCATACACATGTGCGCAGATAGTTCGGTTGACTGTGTTATAAATATGTTTCATAGTAAAGAAATGTTACTACCGGTAAAATCTGAGTATGGGGATTTTGTTGGAATAGAGCATACACACACACCTGCGGCCCTACCACCGGTCGCTTCATGTGGCGTAGTCGGCAGGATGTGTGACCAACAAAATCATCCCCCGGTAGTAACTTATAACCGGACAGCTCCCCCGACGTCTATTGTCAATCAGGTAAGAAAGTTTAACGGACGGAACTATCCTGTAACTGAATGGACTGAACAACTTAAGATAGTGGGGGAAATGTATAACACTGATCCTAAGACCTTAGCAGAAATGGCCATGCTAACATTAGAGGGGGAAGCGTGGACAACAGTCAGGCTGGAGACGGTTAGGGGCCAGCGTACGTTGGATGACTTGGTGCGGGTGCTGGAGAACACCTATGGGCCGACCACATATGCGGGAACATTGCGCTATATGTTCTTCCGGCGTACTCAGCTCGAGTCGGAGGACATTCCTCAATATGCCAATGCCCTTCAAGTGCTGCTAGAACAAGCCTGTAGAAAAGAAGAACAGATAGCTAGTACGGGTGCCCGTGACCTGGTGTTGAGAGATCAGTTCGTGATTGAGAGACCCGTACCTTAACCGCTCATTGCAAGATCTACTCCGGATAATTCCGGCCTTTACGTTCGCTGAGGTCAAACAAGAAGCTATAGAACGTTCAAGGGGACCTGTCGTGGAGACACAGACATATACCGCGGCTTGCAGGTCCATATCTGGTATCGGGACTCCGAACAGCAACACGGAAGAACTGAAGCAGATGGTGGCAGAGTTGCAGAAACAGGTGTTACAGCTCACCCTAGACCAACAGGCGGGCCGGCAAGCGAGACATCAACCCAGCCGGCCGATGGGAAGATGCTGGACATGTGGCGACCCCCGCCATAGAGCAAACCGTTGCCCCCAGAACTTTCAAGTTCATCCACGGTCCGATCTACCAGAACCAGCAAGTCATGTCCCACAACAGCGGCCGCCTTTAAACTAGACGCCCCTGCCAAAGAGGCTCACTCGGCAGGGGAGGCCAAAGAGAGGGGTGTAGGAAAACAGAGCCAGCCACGGAGCAAACTTGCATCAAATAGCCCCACCCTGGAAGTATTACTGGAAGGGATCGCCGTACAAGGGTTAATGGATACTGGGTCTCAGGTATCCACCATCTCCGAGCAGTTCTACGAAGAATGTCTAAAGCCGCGGGTTGCCTATGACCCTGATACCGCCATCAAGATCAAAGCAGCCAATAATCTACCCATTCCGGTGACGGGAGTTGCCTGGATGAACACCGAAATCTGTGGCCAAGATCTCGGGAAGAGAGGGATAATCGTGGTCAGGGAAGGCTTTGGATCAGAAACACCCATGATTATTGGGATGAACATCTTGAAAGACCTGAATCTGGTGTTATTTACCAAGAGGGGGCCCAAGTACTGGCAAGAAGTGACCGCACATAGGGCCACCCGCCGTGCCTTTCAGCAAGTGGTCCGGACCTGCAACCTCCAGCGAATGACCGAAGAACAACTGCCGCTGGCCACGATCACCGTACCCCGCCATATTAGGATCACCTTACCGGCTGGGAAAGAAATGTGATGCCCTGGGCAAGCCAGGGGTCACAGGTCACAACACCACACGCACCCCACATTCCCTGCAGGAACACCAAGCTAACCCAAAATCCTTGTTGCCTTCCTCCAGGGGCTGATGTCCACACCAGGGGGTGGGCCAGGCGGTTGGCTCCGCCCACCAAGGAGTACACAGCCCTGGAGGCGGGAGAACCAGGCAGATCAGAGTCGAGCTAGGGAAGTGAAAGTAGAAGGAAGTGGTAGAGGAGCTTAAGAGAGAAGCTGAAGTAAAGTGAAAAGAAACAGTTTGTAAAGCCTGAAGTTGGTCCGGGTGTGTGCCCCGGACTGAGACAGCAAGGTCAGCAGACGGCGGTGATAGTCTGCAGGGGGACTGCTCGGAGGTTGCTGGAGGTGGTGACCCGGCGGAACCGGAGCAGTATACGAAGAACAGTCAGCACCAGGGCAGGGGCCTTTCGGATCCCGGCAAGGCTAGGAGTCGCCATAATTTGCCAAATCCATCAGTGAAGGGGACGTCTGTCTCCTAACAACCAAGTCCCGATTGAAGGCAACAGCCCGACCGTGAAGGGGAGACACCGCCACCGCCAGGGCACCAGTTTCCCAGGGCCAGCACCTGCGGGCAAGAGTAGAACTCCTTCGGCCCAGCTTGAAGCTGAGGAGTGGGTAACCGGTGGGAACCTATCGCTACCAAAAGGACTTTACATAGGTGCAGGGAAGAGACCGTCACCGCTAACTGCAGGGAACATCAGCACCGTGAACCGTCCGAGGGACCCGTCCAACCAGCCGCTTGTTTACCGAGAACTGTGTCGTGTTTACTGGCTGAGTGAGTACCTCCGTGCCGTGCGGCACAGCGCTGTCCCTGCGCCCCTGCACCTCCACAGGCCCCAGACCCGCCTGTCCACCATCCCAATCCCATCACCGGGCCCCGGGAGCACCACAACCCCTACCCACGGAGGGCACATCAACAACTGGCTGCTCCATACCATCACTCCCGGGCTCCCCATACAGAGCAGCGGTGGTGTTAACAAATCACCACAACCGTGGGTGGCGTCACGGACAATAAACTATCCCAAAACACCAATTCCCCTTTTCACTCACGGGCGAGGAGCACCGCTCGAGTCCCCGGGATCCGGCCCATCGCTCGAGCCACCGAGCAACGGCAGGCCGCAGCAGCCGCGGCAGCCGGACCCGAGCAGTGGGAGAGCGCGGCGTCCCCTCCTCCGCCCGCGACAGAGACAGTTATCTCACTACCCCTTAGCACCACGAGACAGCTTGAAGGCGTGGAGGTGCTGATTGAGCCGCGCACCCCGAAGGAAGGGAAACTGAATCCAGTAGTCGCTCGAACTCTAGCAGTAGTGAGAAAGGGAAGAATTCCTGTCAGGCTGGGCAACACGGCTAACGTGAGCGTTGACCTAGAAGCCGGGACACAGCTTGCCCGAGTCTACGCTCTAACCGAAGAGGTGAACCCTATGAGCCCCCTCCAGTTTGTACCATCTACAGAGGGAGAATGGACAGTGACGGTCTCTGCCATGGCCGCTGTCGCGGGTGACACCAACGCGGGGCGAGAACTACGAGAGAAGTGTCAGTTGGACGTATCCCAATACTCCAAACGGGAGGTGTCCCAGGTGGAAGAGCTACTTCAAGAGCATCAGGCGTCCTTTGCCCAGCATGACACCGACTTTGGGTGCACCACCAGTATCAAGCACGAAATCCCCACCGGTGACACTGCTCCTATCCGTGAAAGGTACCGCCAAATACCTCCCCAGCAATACCAAGAAGTGAAAAATCTCCTGAATTCCATGCTACACGCTGGAGTGGTACGAGAAAGCCAGAGCCCCTGGGCTGCACCGGTGGTGATAGTCAAGAAGAAGGACGGGTCCCTGAGGTTCTGTGTGGACTACCGCCGTTTGAATGCTTGCACCACCCGGGACTCATACCCTTTGCCAAGGATCGAAGAATCCCTGACAGCCCTGAAGAAAGCCAAATACTTCTCTTCATTGGATCTGGCCAGCGGATATTGGCAGGTACCCATGCACGAGAAAGATAGAGAGAAGACTGCTTTCATCCTACCCATGGGCCTGTACGAGTTCGACCGGATGCCCTTTGGTCTGAACAACGCGCCGGGGACTTTCCAGCGGCTGATGGAGCGCTGCTTGGGAGACTTCAACTTCGACTTCACCCTCATCTACCTGGACGACATTGTAGTCTATTCGGCCACATTTGAAGAACACCTGCAGCAGCTGGGCCGTGTGTTCAGTAGGTTGAGAGAACATGGCCTGAAGTTGAAACTCAGCAAGTGCCGTCTTCTGCAGCCCGAGATCAATTACCTGGGCCACCGGATCTCAGCCAAAGGTGTTCAGCCATCTTCAGAGAAGATAGCCGCCGTACGGGATTGGCCGCAGCCCACAAACGTCAAGGAGGTCAGGGCTTTCCTGGGGTTGGCCGGCTACTACCGCCGGTTCGTCAAAAACTTCGCCCGGCTTGCTGCACCCATGCATGACCTGCTTCGAGGGACCACCAACAGCCCCAGAGGACGACCCATCAGCTGGGGACCCAGCCAGGAAGAGTCCTTCCAAGCCCTAAAGGGTGCCTTAACATCTCCCCCCATCCTGGCATATGCGGACTACAACCTGCCCTTCCAACTACACACCGATGCCAGTCTACAGGTTCTAGGGGCAGTACTTTCACAGGTACAAGAAGGCAAGGAACGGGTCATAGCCTATGCCAGTCGGTCCCTACATGAGGGTGAGAAGAACCCCACCAATTATAGCTCGTTCCGGCTGGAGCTGTTGGCCCTAATGTGGGCTATGGCGGAGAAATTTGCAGGGTACCTCACGGGGACCGAAGTACTAGTCCTGACCGATAACAACCCGTTGGCCCACTTAGAAAATGCGAAGCTCGGAGTCATGGAGCAGCGTTGGATGGCTCGGCTCTCCAAGTTCAATTACAAGATCAAATATAGGGCTGGAGCTGAGAATCAAAATGCGGACAGCCTGTCTAGAGTGTCATACCCCTTACTCAACCAAGACCGGGATGAAGAATTAGAAGGGGACGAGACGCCTGACTTTGCAAAGCTCGCCCAACAGATGATGGATTACCGCCAGTTCGTTGTGGGCGAAGCTGGAACTCCAGTGGGGGTCGCCTTGCCACCCCGGGAGTGGTGCAGGCTCCAGGACCAGAACCCTGAATGGGCTCTACTCAAACAATGGGTGAAGCGGCAGCAGAAGCCTCCCGCCGATATACGGGCACGACTGTCTACCGGGACCTTGACCCTGCTCAGTCAGTGGGACCGGCTCATTCTGAGAGAAGGAGTGCTATACCGGAAGGTTCTCTTGTCGCATATGCTGGAGGAATGCACACAAGTTGTTGTGCTTGATCAATTGGCCCGTGAGATGGTGGCCAAAGCCCACAAAAGGAATGGACACTTCGGGATAGACAAGACCTTTCGGTGGATTCAACACTCCATCTATTGTCCGGGGCTCCGCAAGCTGGTTGAAGACGTCTGCCAAACCTGTCGCACCTGTGAACTACACAAGTCCACTGAACAGTGTGCACCTGTCCAGAAAATTAAAACATCCAGGCCCCTTGAGCTGTTGATGGTGGACTATCTGCTGATTGGGACGGCGAGCAGTGGCTATCAATACTGCCTAGTCATGGTGGATCACTTCACAAGATTCGCTGTCGCTGTTGCTACCAAAGACCAGACGGCTGAATCGGCTGCACGGGCCATCTGTCGACAGTTCATCCACGTCTATGGGTGTCCAGAGAGGTTGCACTCCGACCAGGGGGCTTGTTTCGAAGGCCGAGTCATCGAAGAGCTGCATCGGATGTATGGGATCCAGAAGTCGAGGACCACTCCTTACCACCCACAAGGGAACGGTGCATGTGAACGCTTCAACCGGACTCTACTCCAGCTGATCCGCACCTTGGCCGATGATAAGAAAGACCAATGGCCCCAATTCCTTCCCGATCTAGTTTGGGCCTACAACAACCAGGTCCACTCCGTGACTGGTTACACCCCACACACCCTTCTCTTTGGCCGCCCCGGAAAAGGGGTCCATGACCTGAACCTATTCCGCCCCAGAGATGATGTCTGCCATAACTACCCCTCCTGGCTAAATGCTCACTGACAGAAGATGGAGACTGTACACCGGCTGGTGAGCCAACAAATCCGGGGCCAGATACATGCTGACCCACTCCCCGTGCAAGAGCAACCCTTGAAGTTGGGACAGCTAGTCCTGCTCCGTATCAAGAAGCCACAAGGGAAACTTTGAGCCAAGTGGGAGACTGAGGTCTACCGGGTAATCGAACGCCCCTACCCCAACGGGCATGTATACCGAGTGCGGGGTGAAGACAGTCGCAGCATCCGCACTGTGCACCGAAATATGTTGCGTCCCTGCCGATCCCAGCCTGACTCCCCTACCACAGTACCCGGAGGGGGTGACGCTGCCGACACGACTGACGTCACGGACGTTTCCCAGCATAGTGATCACGTCGACTCCAAGACAGGTGACCCACCTACACAACCCAGTTCTTCCCCCGGAGTGCTGACTGAAGTGGGGTGTAAAGACAGTGACGGGGAGGGGAACAACCGACCCTTGAGACGCACTGACCGCACCACTGCTGGGATCCCGCCCGGGCGGTCTTACAGGGACCAGTATGTATGGCCCACTTCTCAACCAACCCCTGTGACATCTGCAGTCATCACTGCCTGGGAACTGATGGTAGTTGACAAGGACTGCCAACCTTTAAGTGGGGGGGTATGTAATGGGATCAACAATTCAGACTGCATCATCAATGTAGAAAGGGATTTGAACATTGCTTCAGCACTTGCCCACAAGGGGGCAGTGTCAGACTGTGCAATCACAGACACAGAGGTGGGAAATCCCCTACAGCTTGTGTGTTCTAACCAGGAAGAAAAAGAGCGGCAAAAGAGTTCAGACCCGGAGCTCAGCCAGGACAGAGCTACGTGTGGTCTCCCTGAACAGAGGGCTCATTTGCAACCGGATTCTTGGAAGAATCACCCTGTGGAAGTGGGTTCTGCCATACCCGGTCTGCAGGACATTGTTTTCACCGAGGATCTAACCGGACTGCAGAGCATCGCGCCCGGAGTGCATATCCAGGGGCTGTGACAACTTGACTGCAGAGCATCGCACCCTGAGTGCAAGTGCAGGGGCCGTTTACCGACACAAGGGAGCCATCCGTGCAACCGTGACCTCCCTTCTTCTGCTCGGTGTGCCCCGGGACTAAGAGACTGACTAGAATCCGTTACCAGCTGGAGAAGATCAAAGGAGAAGACCGAGGAGCTGCATCCCTTCAGCGCTGCACCGGGACCCATCATCGTGAGACTCCAGGCCTGCGACGTGGGAGCGGCATCTTCTTCTGGGATAGACTGGTACGTGATTGTAGGGAAAGTTAGGGAAAGTTGCCGCCATTTCTTTGTTGTTTTCTCTTGTCTTTTTTTTTTCCTTGCTGCGTACCCGGAAGGGGTGAAGATCCGGGGACTCCACCATACACATGTGCGCAGATAGTTCGGTTGACTGTGTTATAAATATGTTTCATAGTAAAGAAATGTTACTACCGGTAAAATCTGTGTATGGGGATTTTGTTGGAATAGAGCATACACACACACCCGCGGCCCTACCACCGGTCGCTTCAGTCTTACAGCAGGACAAGGACGCCAAATAAACTTTAATAAGCATCTAGAAATGGAAAGAAAGCTCTGGAGATCTCCAATTGATATGTGAAAGAAGCTTGTTGATGGTTATAGGAAGCTATTGATTGCAGTTATTTATTTCAAAGGGTGTGCAAAAAAATATTAAGTTGAGGGTTCCAGCAATTATGTCTGGCCTCCTTCTGTAGTTTAAAAAAAAAAAATAGAGTATGGCTCAGCTCACCGTTTTATTGTTTGGTGCTCGGGAGAAAAAATAAGTAATATAATAGAATAAACTCCGGCACTCAAAATATATTATTTTTTCTATTTCTTTATTTATTGTGACATTTCAAGTAACATTCAAAACGTTTCGGCCAAAGCTTTCTTCGATCACTGTTACTGTACATAATGAAACAATATAACATACTGTTAGTACCACATTACGAAAAATATACATGTAATATTTTTATAGAGACATTACATCATTTCATTAACTACAAAAATTTTTTTTAGAATATATGTATACAGTATAATACTCATACAAAATTCATACAAAAAACTAAAATACATTTACCTACTATAAAGGTGTTCGGAATATCAACAGAAGTCACAGGTATTTTTATAAAGAAAGACTCTCGTTACAATTGGAACATTTTCTGTATGAAGAAACAATCCATTAATAATCATATTCTTGCATCAAAAGGAATTAATAAATGATTGGTTATTGATGATAATAATGATAAGCAAATGTTGTCACAAAAGAGTATTAATAATATACTACAAAGCAAAAACGCTCTTCCTAAGGAAGATAGGATTAATTATCCCGATCAAAACTATCATAGGAAATATTTTGGAAAACAAATTTTGAAAAAAGTTTTTTTATACAGAAACTATGGGCTTAACATCATTATATAATACTAAAAAAATGACAGCCCATAATCTATGTAGGTGAATTAACTTACCTTCAATTTCATAATATACAGTGCCTACAAGTAGTATTCAACCCCCTGCAGATTTAGCAGGTTTGATAAGATGCAAATAAGTTAGAGCCTGCAAACTTCAAACAAGAGCAGGATTTATTAACAGATGCATAAATCTTACAAACCAACAAGTTATGTTGCTCAGTTAAATTTTAATAAATTTTCAACATAAAAGTGTGGGTCAATTATTATTCAACCCCTAGGTTTAATATTTTGTGGAATAACCCTTGTTTGCAATTACAGCTAATAATCGTCTTTTATAAGACCTGATCAGGCCGGCACAGGTCTCTGGAGTTATCTTGGCCCACTCTTCCATGCAGATCTTCTCCAAGTTATCTAGGTTCTTTGGGTGTCTCATGTGGACTTTAATCTTGAGCTCCTTCCACAAGTTTTCAATTGGGTTAAGGTCAAGAGACTGTCTAGGCCACTGCAACACCTTGATTTTTTCCCTCTTGAACCAGGCCTTGGTTTTCTTGGCTGTGTGCTTTGGGTCGTTGTCTTGTTGGAAGATGAAATGACGACCCATCTTAAGATCCTTGATGGAGGAGCGGAGGTTCTTGGCCAAAATCTCCAGGTAGGCCGTGCTATCCATCTTCCCATGGATGTGGACCAGATGGCCAGGCCCCTTGGCTGAGAAACAGCCCCACAGCATGATGCTGCCACCACCATGCTTGACTGTAGGGATGGTATTCTTGGGGTCGTATGCAGTGCCATCCAGTCTCCAAACGTCACGTGTGTGGTTGGCACCAAAGATCTCGATCTTGGTCTCATCAGACCAGAGAACCTTGAACCAGTCTGTCTCAGAGTCCTCCAAGTGATCATGAGCAAACTGTAGACGAGCCTTGACATGACGCTTTGAAAGTAAAGGTACCTTACGGGCTCGTCTGGAACGGAGACCATTGCGGTGGAGTACGTTACTTATGGTATTGACTGAAACCAATGTCCCCACTGCCATGAGATCTTCCCGGAGCTCCATCCTTGTTGTCCTTGGGTTAGCCTTGACTCTTCGGACAAGCCTGGCCTCGGCACTGGTGGAAACTTTCAAAGGCTGTCCAGGCCGTGGAAGGCTAACAGTAGTTCCATAAGCCTTCCACTTCCGGATGATGCTCCCAACAGTGGAGACAGGTAGGCCCAACTCCTTGGAAAGGGTTTTGTACCCCTTGCCAGCCTTGTGACCCTCCACGATCTTGTCTCTGATGGCCTTGGAATGCTCCTTTGTCTTTCCCATGTTGACCAAGTATGAGAGCTGTTCACAAGTTTGGGGAGGGTCTTAATTAGTCAGAAAAGGCTGGAAAAAGAATTAATTAATCCAAACATGTGAAGCTCATTGTTCTTTGTGCCTGAAATACTTCTTAATACTTTAGGGGAACCAAACAGAATTCTTGTGGTTTGAGGGGTTGAATAATAAATGACCCTCTGAATAAACTTTTCACAATTTAAAAAAAAAAAAAAAAAAAGAAAGAAATAACATTCTTTTTTGCTGCAGTGCATTTCACACTTCCAGGCTGATCTACAGTCTAAATGTCACAATGCCAAGTTAATTCCGAATGTGTAAACCTGCTAAATCTGCAGGGGGTTGAATACTACTTGTAGGCACTGTATGTCATGAATAGACGATAATTATCTTAATATAGAATTATCAGTATATAATGTAAAGCCTCCTGTGGATACATTGCGGGGAAAACCTATTATATAGGAAAATAGTGAAAAAGGTTCTATTATTTATATGCACAAAATGGTGGAAAAGATAAGAAGTGAAAAAAGTGAAAAAGTATAGTTACCATCACTAGTAGGAAGATAAAGCAAACTGAAAAATAAAGTGAATACATAAGAGTCTTATTTTAACCGTTTGAAAGACAATTACCAAGAGAATTCTATTTATTACCTGCTTCACCGGTGGTCAGAGGAGGAGTGAGTGCGGGGTTGTCCATGCGCGGGTTTAAATAGTAGTGTAGGGCGGGCATAATTAACTACCTCCTCATTGTGGAACGGAAGCGATTGTGGAGGTGAAACGCAGAGTGAACCAGGAAGTGCGCGCGTGCACAGTGTGAAGTAATAGATAAAAGAATGTCAACGTCAGTCGCTCCGGGTAAGTTGCTGTTTAGGATTCAGTGTGTCTGAAAGAAAGATGTTAACTATTTGTAAACCATACCGATATTAAAATATGAATAACATGAAGTATATAATACATGGTAAGATATGAAATAGTAATATTTCCAGAAGTGCTCACAAGATATAAGTCAGATGAATTAATATTATGTAGATATGCATACTACCAGAATTACTATAGTTACCATATATTACATAATAAGGCTCACAGAATCATATGTTAATGTGATATAGTGATACTACCGAAAAGGAGATCCTGAGGTATAAACCACATATGATAATATGTAAATATGTGCCATATAAAAAGATATGCCTAATCAATTCCTATATAATATGTAAAATATGCTTATATTTAATAAATGACAGTATATACAAGAGGTAAGGACAGATCTCATTTTCTCCAAAACTAGCACTTATTAAAATATTTCATATTCTCGATTGAGCCCGTGGGGGGGGACAGAGTTTTGAGTGTATGGATCAAAAAGGATTCCCTTTCTCTAAGTTTCTTAACTCTGTCCCCACCACATCTCATCGGTGGAATATGTTCCAGGACTTGAAATCTCAACTGAGAAATAGTGTGTCCACATGTTAAAAAATGATAAAGTATTGGTAACATCATTAACTTACATCTAATGGTGGACTTATGTTTGCCGATGCGGTCTCGGATATACTGGGTGGTTTCACCAACATACCCAAGACCACAAGGGCATTTCAACAGATAGACAACATATGATGTATCACATGTAAAAAATTCTTTAATATAGAAATTCTTCCCAGTATGTGGTTATGTGAATAAATTGCCCTTTACCATGTTAGAACATTGTGGGCAGTGAAGACAAGGATAATTGCCCTGTTTAGGTGTGGCTAGAAAGGTCTGTCTAGATTTGTGGATTGATGACTAAATGTCGGCCCTTACCAGATGATCCTTTAGATTAGGAGAACGCTTGAAACTGAATAGGGGATTAACTGCAAATTCACGTATACTAGGATAGGACCGCTGTAAAAGTTGCCAATGTTTTAAAATAATACCTCTAACTATAGGATGGCATGGGTGAAAGGTATTGACAAATGTTATAAATGGACCTTCTCTCTTCTTTTTGGCAGTATCCTGTTGAAAACAATCGGCAATATTTGAAGGGTAACCCCTCTGTATAAATCTTTCCTTCATTTCTTATGTCTCAGGTCTCGTTGTGTGTAGGTTGAAACTATCCGAGCTACCCATTTGTGTTGTGAATAGGGTAAAGATTGTTTTAAATGACGTGGATGACAACTATCATAATGTAATAGGCTATTCCTGTCTGTTGGTTTAAAATATAGATCTGAGGAAGTAATGCCATGAGAATCAATATGAATGAGAGTATCCAAAAAATTAATGGTATGTGTGTCCATATGCTTGGTAAATGTTAAACCAGGTACCTGTTCATTGATATACTGAAAAAACTCATCAAGGGCAGTGTGAGGGCCCTTAAAAATGACAAAACCATCGTCAATAAATCTTTTCCATGTTACGACATGAGTCTTAAAGATGGAATGGGGATAAACATATAATGTCTTAAAAAGCAACATAAATATATTCGCGTATGGTGGCGCAACGTTTGAACCCATCGCTGTGCCCTTGTTTTGAATATAAAATTGGTCCTGGAACATAAAAAAATTGTATAATACTATATGTAATAAGTCCAGACAGAATTCCTTTTGAGAAGGTGAAAAATTACTATATGTTTCTAAAAACCATTGCATAGCCTGAAGGCCTAAAGTATGATCAATGCTGGTATATAATGAATTCACATCAAGGGTAACCAGGATAGAGTCAGGTGGAAGTTGTCCCAAGGATCTTAAATGCTCTAAGAAGTGGGTGATATCCCTTAAATAGGCAGTAGTTTTGGGTACTAAAGGAGATAAAATACGGTCTAATGTGATGGCTAGTGGAGATAGCAGAGAGTTTGTGGATGTAACTATCGGCCGTCCATAAATCTTTATGTACTTTTGGTAAAGTATAAAAGACAGGAGTCATGGGATTAACCTTATTGAGATAAACAGCTAACTTCCGGTCAATCGTTACAAGTTTCGATTAATGTTCAATTTTATCTAAAATGATCTTTTTGATGTCAGATGAGGGGTCTCTAGAAACTGGTGTATACGTAGAACGGTCCTCAAGTTGGGTTAAGATTTCTGAAACATAATAGCTCTTATCCATGATGACTAATGCTCCCGCTTTATCAGCGGGTTTAATGATTATAGAAGAATTATGTTTCAGTGATTGAAGAGCTTGTGATTCCTCTGAAGTTAGATTGTGCTTAATGTGTAATTCACCATTTTTTACTTTATTTGTGAAGTCTTCTACATCAGTTGAAGATGAGATCCACCCTACCTGGGACCGTGTCATGATCCGCTCTCCGGTATATTGTTTTCCTGTTTTCCGTAGAAAAAAGGGTACTGACGGGAGCTAGAGCCTAAAATAGAGACAAAAAACTAGAGTATGGCTCAGCTCACTATTTTATTGTTTGGTGCTCCCGTCAGTACCCTTTTTTCTACGTATAAAGAAAAAAATATATATAAAGAAGAGATGTCTCAGAACACGTTCTCCTATAATGATGAACAATCATTCTCAATTATTTCCCAAGTGACGGCTACAGGACAGTTCCTTTTCACTCCTAATGAAGAAACAAGAACTAAAGACTATGAAAGAGAATTAAAACGCCAAACTGCTCTAGAGTTACATCTCACTACATTATGTAGAGTACCATAAAGTGAAACGTATTCCTAGGGGACTCAGAGTCTCATAGCGTCCTACACTTTTTTCCGATAACCCCGGTTTTTGTTCCACTTTTGAGCAAATATTGAACAAGTGTTCATATGACCTCATGACACTAACTATAGATTACCTGCAAAAAGAATTGGATGGTATCTCCAAGAATATTTCTACTATTGAGAACCAGCTTTCTAATACCTTCTCTTCAACCGATCTTGGTAATATTAAATCTAAATTAGACACAACTATAAGTGAATATAAAAAGACTTTACAAGATCGTAAGAGAGTCAAATTCACATGAGATGAGGATGACTACAAAAGAGGTCGCGTGTATAGATGGCGGTGTGGAGAACCCACTCCTCGTCAAAGTTTCTTTCCGAGAACCGACTTTTCATCTTCAGCTAGCTCAGGAAGCCAGCAAGATT
The DNA here is from genome assembly GCF_048569485.1 of Anomaloglossus baeobatrachus. Classification (NCBI taxonomy): domain Eukaryota; kingdom Metazoa; phylum Chordata; class Amphibia; order Anura; family Aromobatidae; genus Anomaloglossus; species Anomaloglossus baeobatrachus. The sequence goes on along the minus strand of NC_134354.1, from coordinate 511,237,580 downwards.
CTTCTTTTTTAGGCCAACGACGTCCGTATATTCAAAGAGTACAAGAAGGGGAAAGAGGAAAACAACATACCGGAGAGCGGATTATGACAGGGTCCCAGGTAGGACGGATCTTATCTTCAACATCTTCTCATATACCTTATCACCAGTGGAATCACAGGTGTTACAAAAAGGATTACGTTTTTGCCCCACACCGAGTTTTGATACGTTCCAGTTGGAACAAGAACTTAATAGATTTTTAAGGTCACTTAGATTGAAGGCTCACTTTCAGGCACATCTTATTCAGGATCCTCCTGCTATATCTTCTACAGCTAATTCGTCTACTCCTGAAACTATACAATTTTCGCTTCGAGCTTTAGACCTATATAGACAGAGTAGCTTTATGCCTCCTCATTTATATTACCCAGTGGAGACATATATTTCACTTGTTAGAACTGATGTAGAAGACTTCACAAATAAAGTAAAAAATGGTGAATTACGCATTAAGCACAATGTAACTTCAGAGGAATCACAAGCTCTTCAATCACTTAAACATAATTCTTCTATAATCATTAAACCTGCTGATAAAGGGGGAGCATAAGAGCTATTATATTTCAGAGATCTTAACCCAACTTGAGGACCATTCTACATATACACCAGTTTCTAGAGACCCCTCATCTGACATCAAAAAGATCATTTTAGATAAAATTGAACATTATTCTAAACTTGGAACAATTGACAAGAAGTTAGCTGTTTATCTCAATAAGGTAATCCCATGATTCCTGTCTTTTATACTTTACCAAAAGTATATAAAGATTTATGGCTTCCACCCGGACATCAGATCGTTGCATCCACGAACTCTCTGCTATCTCCACTAGCCATCACATTAGACTGTATTTTATCTCCTTTAGTACCCAAAACTACTTCCTATTTAAGGGATACCACCCACTTCTTAGAGCATTTAAGATCCTTTGGACAACTTCCACCTGACTCTATCCTGGTTATCTTTGATGTGAATTCATTATATACCAGCATTGATCATACTTTAGGCCTTCAGGCTATACGTGAATATATTTATGTCGCATTTTGAGACATTATATATTTATCCCCATTCCATCTTTAAGACTCATATTGTAACATGGAAAAGATTTATTGACGACGTTTTTGTCATTTGTAAGGGCCCTCACACTGCCCTTGATAAGTTTTTTCAGTATATCAATGAACAGGTACCTGGTTTAACATTTACCAAGCATATGGACACACATACCATTAATTTTTTGGATACTCTCATTCATATCGATTCTCATGGCATTACTTCCTCAGATCTATATTTTAAACCAACAGACAGGAATAGCCTATTACATTATGATAGTTGTCATCCACGTTATTTAAAACAATCTTTACCCTATTCACAACACAAACGGGTAGCTCGGATAGTTTCAACCTACACACAACAAGACCTGAGACATAAAGAAATGAAGGAAAGATTTATACAGAGGGGTTACCCTCCAAATATTGCCGATTTTGTTCAACAAGTTACTGCCAAAAAGAAGAGAGAAGGTCCATTTATAACATTTGTCAATACCTTTCACCCATGCCATCTTATAGTTAGAGGTATTATTTTAAAACATTGGCAACTTTTACAGTGGTCCTATTCTAGTATACGTGAATTTGCAGTTAATCCCCTATTGAGTTTCAAGCGTTCTCCTAATCTAAAGGACCATCTGGAAAGGGCCGACATTGGGTCATCAATCCACAAATCTAGACAGACCTTTCTAGCCACACCTAAATAGGGCAATTATCCTTGTCTTCACTGCCCACAATGTTCTAACATGGTAAAGGGCAATTTATTCACACACCCACATACTGGGAAGAATTTCTATATTAAAGAATTTTTTACATGTGATACATCATATGTTGTTTATCTGTTGAAATGCCCGTGCGGTCTCGGGTATGTTGGTGAAACCACCCAGTATATCCGAGACCGCATCGGCAAACATAAGTCCACCATTAGATGTAAGTTAATGATGTTACCGATACTTTATCATTTTTTAACATGTGGACACACTATTTCTCAGTTGAGATTTCAAGTCCTGGAACATATTCCACCGATGAGACGTGGTGGGGACAGAGTTAAGAAACTTAGAGAAAGGGAATCCTTTTGGATCCATACACTCAAAACTCTGTCCCCCCACGGGCTCAATCGAGAATATGAAACATTTTAATAAGGACTAGTTTTGGAGAAGATGAGATCTGTCCTTACCTCTTGTATATACTGTCATTTATTAAATATAAGCATATTTTACATGTTATATAGGAATTGATTAGGCATATCTTTTGATATGGCACATATTTACATATTATCATATGTGGTTTATACCTCAGGATCTCCTTTTCGGTAGTATCACTATATCACATTAACATATGATTCTGTGAGCCTTATTATGTAATATATGGTAACTATAGTAATTCTGGTAGTATGCATATCTACATAATATTAATTCATCTGACTTATATCTTGCCATCCCCATTGAAGTCTATCCTTTCCTGTATGTTATTTGTACTGGTATGTGATACTGCTCCAACCACTGGCATCCCTATCTGAATTTCATATTCTTCTAACTCTTTGTTCTTGGTTCACACCTGTCTATTTCTTCTGCATCTTAAGTAGTTCATTTTCTAGCTGTGAAGTAGTCCAAATGTTTCTCTTAGTTTGTACTTACTAATTCACCCCTGGTGTGTTTCTCAGAGCTCTCATCCTCTATCCCCCTTCCTTCTGCTCACACCTGAGTCATTTTCTAGGCCTCTAGAGTTGTATAAATTTGTTGGCACAGGTCTGTTATGACCATGGTCTGTGTGATTTGATAAGTGGGATTATCTAAGTGGGCAATCAGAAATATTCCAGAAATGTCCCAGAAGTGACCAGAAGGTGAACGTTACCTCTATAACTGTGTGTCTGTCGCTTGCATTTTTTCTCCTACACTTTTTCATATTCCCATATGTAAAACTTAAACTCACCATGTTCACCTATGCCCTCACAGTCTTTGCTCCACTCCTCCTCACTCTCCTTCGCTATCCCCAAACGCCAGCACTCACCAAACAAATATTCATCTCCCCTTCCCTCTTACCTCCCCACATGTCCTTATCTGCTGACCTGCTCCTAAATCTCAGATCTCTCCTAATATCACGCAGACCATGCCGTGCACTCTCCTTCTCCCACCTGCTCTCTCTTTCTCTACTTCTCCTCACTGCTGGTGACATATCTCCAAATCCTGGATCTCCCCAGATGGGACACTCCTCTCTATCACCCCCCTATCGCTCTCCACCTACTAGTAACTACCGCAACTTCTCCAATATAACACCCATTCCCCTCTCACCCACTCCGCCACCCACTCTCTCTGGAGCGCTGTGGAATGCCCGTTCGGTCTGTAACAAACTGCACATCATTCACGACCTCTTTACCTCTAGCAACCTATCCTTTCTGGGCATCCCGGAAACATGGCTGACACCATCCAACACTGCCTCCTCTGCTGCGCTACAGCGGCCTCCACTTCACCCACACTGGCAATAGACAAGGTGGAGGAGTGGGCCTCCTTCCTTCTAACAACTGCAGCTTTAATCCAATCCCACCTCTACCCTCCCTTGTCCTGCCTTCCTTTGAAGTGCACTCTGTCCGCATCTATTCTCCTTCCAACCTCCAAGTGGCCGTCATATACAGACCTCCGGGCCCTACCACTTCCTTTATCGACCAGTTCTCTGCCTGGCTTCTACACTTTTTCTCTGCTGACATTCTCACTATCATCATGGGTGACTTCAACATCCCCACTGACACCCGCCAGTCAGAAGCCTCCAAACCCCTCTCCCTCACTTCATCTTTTGGTCTAACTCAGTGGTCCACCTCTGCCACCCATAAAGATGGACACACATTAGACCTTATCTTCACCCGTCTCTGCTCTCTATCTAACCTCACTACCTCCCCTCTCCCCTTTTCTGACCACCATCTACTGACCTTCTCAGCCCTGTCCTCCTCACCTGCCCCCCCTGTCCAGCACGTATCACACCCTTGCAGAAACCTCGCACACGTCAACATACACACCCTTTCTGACTCTATCCTACCACTGTCCTCCATATCTTCAGTCCACGACACAAACAGTGCCACAACTTTCTACAACGCCACTCTCACATCAGCTATTGATTCAGTTGCTCCTCTTGTGCATGGCAGAGTGAGACAAATCAATAGACAACCCTGGCACAACAGCCTCACTAAAAAACTGCGGCAAGTGTCTAGGGCTGCAGAGCGGCGCTGGAAAAAAACGCACTCCCAGGAAGACTTCACCACATTCAAAAATGCAATTCACACATTTCGCTTGGCCCTTAGCTCGGCTAAACAGGAATACTTCAGAAACCTCATATCCTCTTTAACACACAACCCCAAACAGTTATTCAATACTTTCAACTCCCTCCTTCGCCCACCACTGCCCCCTCCAACCTCCCTCATTTCCACAGAAGAATTTGCCACATATTTCAAAGAAAAGATCGACCAAACCAGACAAGTCTTTTCTGCTCAACCACCACAACCCCTTCATATAACAGACCAGTGCTCCTCCCCCATAAACTTCCTCTCCACTATCACCGAAGGAGAGCTTGCACATCTTCTCTCAAAAGCGCACCTCACCACCTGCGCACTTGATCCCATCCCATCCCACCTCCTCCCCAACCTCACCACTATACTAATTCCAGCCTTAACCCATCTCTTCAACCTATCTTTAACAACTGGTACTTTCCCTTCTGCCTTTAAACATGCAACAGTCACACCCATCCTAAGAAACCTTCCCTTGACCCAACTTCTGCTGCCAGCTGTCGCCCCATATCACTACTCCCATTCGCCTCAAAACTCCTGGAACAGCACGTCCATGCTGAAATTTCCTCCCACCTCTCCTCTAACTCTCACTTTGACAACCTACAGTCCGGCTTCCGTCCACATCATTCCACTGAAACTGCCCTGACTTAAATCACAAATGACTTACTTACTGCCAAAGCTAACAACCACTTCTCTATACTCCTACTTCTAGACCTATCCTCAGCTTTTGACACTGTTGACCACTCCCTCCTACTACAGATCCTCTCTTCCCTTGGTGTCAGAGACCTCACCCTCTCTTGGATCTCTTCATACCTCTCCAACCGCACTTTTAGTGTCTCCCACTCCCACACAACCTCTTCATCCCGTCCTCTCTCTGTTGGTGTCCCTCAAGGCTCTGTCCTGGGACCCTTACTTTTTTCTATCTATACATTTGGCCTGGGACAACTCATAAAGTCCCATGGCTTCCAGTACCACCTATATGCCGATGACACTCAGATTTACCTCTCTGGTCCAGATGTCACTTCTCTGCTGTCCAGAATCCCAGAGTGCCTATCTGCTATATCTTCCTTCTTCTACTCTCACTTCCTAAAGCTCAATGTGGCCAAAACTGAACTGATCATCTTTCCTCCATCTCACCTACACTCTCTACCTGATCTATCTATTACAATAAATAACATCACGCTCTCCCCAGTACCCAAAGTTCGCTGCCTCGGTTGACCTTTGACTCTGCCTTGTCCTTCATACCACACATTCAATCCCTCACCACCTCCTGCCGTCTTCAACTCAAAAATATTTCCAGAATCCGTCCCTTCCTCAATTCTCAATCTACAAAAATGCTAGTGCATGTTCTCATAATCTCCCGCCTCAACTACTGCAACATCCTCCTCTGTGGTCTCCCTGCTAACAAGCTCGCCCCTCTCCAGTCCATCCTTAATTCTGCTGCCCGACTGATCCACCTCTCACCTCAATACCACCCTGCTTCTCCTCTCTGCAAGTCCCTTCACTGGCTCCCAATCTTCCATCGTATCCAATTCAAACTACTAACACTGACTTACAAAGCTATCCACAAATTGTCTCCTCCATATATCTCTGAACTAATCTCTCGCTACACTCCAAAACGTAATCTCCGGTCCTCCCAAGATCTCCTTCTCTCCTCCTCTCTCATTCGCTCCTCATGCAACCGCCTCCAAGACTTCTCCCGAACATCCCCAGTCTTCTGGAACTCGCTGCCTCAACATGTCAGATTATCTACTACACTTGCAAGCTTCCAACGGAACCTGAAAACTCATCTGTTCAGAAATGCCTATAATCTCCAATAACCTTGCTACCGCCCGACCACCGTGCGGAGCTGCCGCCCGGCCACCGTGCGGAGCTGCCGCCCGACCACCGTGCGGAGCTGCCGCCCAACCCCCACCCCACCTACTGTCTCCTCCCCAAAATCCTTTAGAATGTAAGCCTGCAAGGGCAGGGCCCTCTTCCCTCTGTACTAGTCTGTCTATTGTAACTTGTATACCTGTTCTATATGTAACCCCCTTCTCATGTACAGCACCATGGAATCAATGGTGCTCTATAAATAAATAATAATAATAAATAATAATAATCTTGTGAGCACTTCTGGAAATATTACTATTTCATATCTTACCATGTATTATATACTTCATGTTATTCATATTTTAATATCGGTATGGTTTACAAATAGTTAACATCTTTCTTTCAGACACACTGAATCCTAAACAGCAAGTTACCCGGAGCGACTGACGTTTACATTCTAATATCTATTACTTCACACTGTGCACGCGCACACTTCCTGGTTCACTCTGCGCACGCGTGGCGTGTGTTTCACCTCCACAATCGCTTGCGTTCCACAATGAGGAAGTAGGTAATTATGCCCGCCCAATACTACTATTTAAACCCGAGCACGGACAACCCCGCACTCACTCCCCCTCTGACCACCGGTGAAGCAGGTAACAAATAGAATTCTCTTGGTAATTGTCTTTCAAATGGTTAAAATAAGACTCTTATGTATTCACTTTATTTTTCAGTTTGCTTTATCTCTCTACTAGTGATGGTAACCATACCTTTTCACTTTTTTCACTTCTTTCCTTTTCCACCATTTTATGCATATAAATAATAGAACCTTTTTCACTATTTTCCTATATAATAAGTTTTCCCCGCAATGTATCCACCGGAGGCTTTACATTATATATTGATAATTCTATATTAAGATAATTATCGTTTTTTCATGACATATATTATGAAATTGAAGGTAGGTTAATTCACCTACATAGATTATGGGCTGTCATTTTTTTAGTATCATATAATGATGTTAACCCCATAGTTTCTGTATAAAAAACTTTTTTCAAAATTTTTTTTCCAAAATATTTCCTATGATAGTTTTGATCGGGATAATTAATCCTATCTTCCTTAGGAAGAGCCTTTTTGATTTGTAGTATATTATTAATACTCTTTTGTGACAACATTTGCTTATCATTATTATCATCAATAACCAATCATTTATTAATTCCTTTTGATGTAAGAATATGATTATTAATGGATTGTTTCTTCATACAGAACATTTTCCAATTGTAATGAGAGTCTTTCTTTATAAAAAAAATACCTGTGACTTCTGCTGATATTCCCAACACTTTATAGTAGGTAAATGTATTTTAGTTTTTTTGTATGAGTTTTTTGTATGAGTATTATACTGTATACATTGGTTTGTATTTAATGACATGATGTAATGTCTCTATAAAAATATTACATGTATATTTTTCGTAATGTGGTACTAACAGTATGTTATATTGTTTCATTATGTACAGTAACAGTGACCGAAGAAGGCTTTGGCCAAAACGTTTTGAATGTTACTTGGAATGTCACAATAAATAAACAAATAGAAAAAATAATATATTTTGAGTGCCGGAGTTTATTCTATTATATTACTTTTGTAGTTTGTGAAATTATTTGATTTTTTTCTCTGTTTTTGTTTGTGTTGTTCCAATACACATAAAGGAAATAAATATGTGTATAACAAAACATGTGTAATTGCAATAATTTTCTGGTAGAAATGCTTCATTTTATGGATCAATTTCAAGGGTGCCAATACTGTATGTCTGATATTTACTCATCTTTTAGTGAATGTAAAAATAGATCAATTTCTGTATCTTTCCCCCTTTTGAATCCTGTGGCAGTAGGTGGATTAAAGACTATACATAATTTGATTCCTACATTTCTGCATGTGAGAGAGGCACATTGAAGTGTAACTATTGAAATGTGTGTAGATTGTACTTCACTGAGCACATCATGAATATTGTGTACGTGAACCATTTTTGTGGCCTTTGCAAACATTGTTTAAACTGCAGCAATGCCTCTGACATAAGAGATGCACCCAGTGGTGATGGTATCTAGTCTGGTTGAGTTTAAGCCACAAATCTCTGCTTTTTACCATGTTTTGGGGGCAATTTAAGCTGCTGTTTTGTGACCTTTGTTTCCTCTGTGAGATTTTTGGTGTCTTGTGCCAGCAGTGTCCTAAGAAGACTATCTTCTTTTTACAGAACTGTAGTTTGTTCTTAGATACTCTACATCCCTGTTCTGTTAGGAAACACAAAAAGATCGATGACTCCTGACATGAGATTTATTCAGGGCAACAAAGCAATAAATAATCCACATACTACAAACCGAAGCAACAAAGCTTTCATATATTGAGGATACTGCAGCAATATACTTGGTCTATGAATTTTGGGCACCTCATGCTAACACTTTCCATATATACTGTTTATTGCCATGGATAACAACAAATGAATACTTGTAGTCTGAATGCATTTTCCAAGTCAATCATCGTAAAATGCTTGGAATGAAATATTTGATGATTTCCCAAGAAAAACATTATTTGCATACATAACAGACCTATCTACTCTATTATTTAAGAAACCTAAAATCTTCTGTCCGGGTTTAATCTATTGGATTTGTCTGAAGAAAAAGAAACAAGCTTCTATGATGCCCCTGGACTATTCAGGTCGTCAAGCTGCCCTGCCCGTGCGGTATTCAACCCTCATGGTTCTGGGTCTCCATCCTACAGTACTGCCTCTATCAGCATTCCCAAATCCTAGATACACCTTGCACCACATCTGTCAGGCACACCAGTGGGCTTCTTAAGCAGGAATAGGGCCGCCCACCTAGGGGTCAGAAAGGGAGGTGGGAGGTGTCAAGTCAGTTGAGTGGTAGCCCTCGAGCTGTGATGAGCTCTGAGGAAGCTGGGAGTTGGAGCTCCCAGGGGAGAAGTAAACTAGGTCGCAGACAGTGGTCTGGACTTAGAGAAGTCGCACCCCCAGTCGCAGGGGATTGAGGCTAGGTGCCTGGGACCTGTCAAGAAGGATGGTCAGCAGCCTGGTCCTATCACCGGTCTGGGACCGAAGGCACGACAGGGTACACGGACCCTAGGTCGGGGAGAAGCTTCAAGCAACCTGGCAATTAACCTGAGGAGGTCTTTATGGACTGTTCCCACTAGCTCCAGAATTGGGGCACTAGCGCAACGAGGGGGATAGGGTTTTCCTAGCAAGCAACTGAAATCCCAAGCGTGAGCCCTGAGAGCAGGCTCCTCCACTTAGCCACAGTGAGGAGCGGGGCCTGGACAACTCCAAGCTACCGGGCCACAACAGACGATCTAAAACTTAGTGCCAGGAGGCAGGTTACGGACCACCGGCAGTACTGTGGGGACGGGACCCGGATGAGCTCCCCCCAAGAGGCAGTGTCATTCAGAGACTTGGTTTACCCTGTTGTCAGCGTCTGCTTCAATGCTGAGTGAGTACCCGACTGACCCCTGCACTGCGCCCCCGCATCTCCCTCGCCGTGGAGGGCAACATCACCAAGCTGCCCCACTCCATCACCCCGGGAACTCCCAACGACAGCAGCGGTACTCCCCAATTACCGCACACCACGGGTGGTGTCACGAACTACACCAAATCCCCTGTAAATACCCCCTTTCCATTTGAGTGTGGCCCCTGAGCACCTGGGTCCGGAGACCCTCGAGCCACGAATGATCACCACCCCCGGATCCGAGCTGTTCGATCTGCTGCTGGGGCAGCACACCTCTCATCTGGGTTTCAATTTTGCAGTTAGTCACCCTTTTAGAGGAGGGACAGTCTCTTGTGTCTGAGGAGAACTAGTCTATTGCCCCGACTGCTCATCATCTTTTGTTGTAAGTGCCCTCAGTCAGCACCCCCTACTTTGTTACTTTCATCCTCTTGCCTACTCCATGTTGACAAATGTGGGGAAGGTGTAATGTTGTCTCATTTTCATAATAAATGCATTTATGGGAGCATTTGGAACACTGCTTAGATCTGGACACCCCACAATTTAAACAACCATCTCTTCATACTGCATTTTATGGATATCCACCCACTCAGGCTATTATAGGGAGGAGGTATTGATAGTTTTGTCTATCCAGTGTATTGTCAAAACATGTATACAACACTCTATTATCTATAGTGGTTTCTTAACAACCCCCCAGTCACGTAGTACTGCACCCCTCAGCTTTTATTGTTAGCTCAATGTCTTGTATCTAACCTTGCTGCTCTCTCATGAATAGCTGCCACTTGATCACATACATACCACCTCTGGGGGAATTCCAGCCTTTTTAGCCTTTTTCCACATTCTTTAACAATCTGTTATAGCATTTTTGTCTTTCGCATTTTCTAAACACTCTCTTTGCTGTCTTTCATTTGGGTTTTCTGTTTCTATTTATGCCTAAGCTACTCAGGTCTGGCTTTAGACATTTAGCAACCTGGAAGCTTGTTTCACAGTGCCGACATACTTTCCTTATGCCTAGTTCTAGGATGCAAGCCGCTGCACACCATATATAAATACAAACTCCAGTGAACAGACTACAAGATACCCCTTCTGTTGAGTTGATCCTCTTCAGCAGTCAAACAAGACATTTATACACTAATCCCATCACATGCACACAGTTCAAAAGGCATAGGTATCTAATAATCAGTTCTTAGACAAGAGTTTTTAATGTAAAGTAACTCACCCGGAATGGAGAAGGACCAAGCTCACAGAAAAAGTAAAGTAAAGATGTAAGAATAAGCTTCTTAAGTTTTGCTGCAGCTTTTTAACTTTAGTTTTGCCAGAGAGTCAATTATCACTCGATATCTGGATGGTATAATGCGCGTCTAGTCCCTGTTTGGAAGCCATTTTCCTGTGAGCAAAATATACTCTCTTGTATTCCTCTTGATCATCAAAAAAATAAGATTTGTTTTATGAGTACTCATGAAATCAATACAGCCGAGCCTTGTAAGGTGTACTCAGGATTTCTGCTTTAATAGCACATGTAAGCTACTTAAGTAGTGTCACAGACAAAGAAAAGTTCCCCTCAGAGATATGTAGGAATAAGAACCTTAGGGGCGTGAATAGAAATGTGAAACTTTACTCCCATCAGTGTTATTTGTTTACCATGACACAAGAGTTATAAGACAAGATGGAAACAACAGACAGAAAATGGAGTCTCTTCTCTTACAGGAGCAACTAGGCTTATCTGTCTGTAATTAGAGGTAAGCGGGACAAATAACAGGACGTGGAGGAGGTAGGTATGTCCTTACAACCTTGTTGCTTGTAACAGGGAAGAACACCCAAACTATATTATAATAAATGCATCTCCTAGATATAGCAGCCAGAGATAGAAGAGTGATGAGACAAATTCCTAAACAAAATTAAAAAATACATTTTTATTAAAGTTCTTTACAACATGCATGCATAGAAAAGGCAAGGTTACTCAAAGGAACAGAACATGAGATGATCAGGATAAATAACATCCGTATAACTGAGAAAGAGAAGTAGGGGATCATGACATGGAGGGATGTAGTCAAGCCAGGTCAGCAGGCTAACTGAAGGAATGAGTACCTTAGAAAGATCGGTCCTGGTGCAAGGCTGAGCAGCACAAGGAACAAAGTGAGTGTCTTGAGCATATGTCCCCTTGGCATCTTCAATAGCTTATAACTCAGTATGGCCATATTGGCAACATCCCTCTAAGAGGGAAAATAATAATAATAATAATATTTATATAGCGCTGTTAATTCCACAGCGCTTTACATACAATGGCAACACTGTCCCCATTGGGACTCACAATCTTGGTTTCCTATCAGTATGTTTTTGGAGTGTGGGAGGAAATTGGAGCACCCGGAGGAATCCCACGCAAACACGGGGAGAACATACAAACTCCTTGCAGATGGTGTCCTTGGTGGGATTTGAACCCAGGATCCCAGCGCTGCAAAGCTGCAGTGCTATCCAACATTCAATGTGTACTCAAGTTAATGTTCAGTAAAACTATATTTTTTATGAACTAGAGGTGTCCCTCAATGAACTGTGTGCCATCTGGTGGTCCTGTCCGCCAAAAACTATTGGCAACATGTGGCCTGAAAGGGTGTATCGCCTCCATAGTGCAATACCACACACCTAGCCAGGTCCTCAATGTTCAAGTAAAGTGACTGGGTGAATGGCTACCTCGCTCGCTCACCACTACCACCTCGTGCCACCCTACAGCAAGTCAATGGGGAGGGTGCAGCTGTGCTGGGGGGAAAATGGCTAGAAGTTTGGAGTAGTGTTTAATCCCTTAACGACCGTGGGCAGTAAAGTTACATTATTGTAATTGTAATTTATCTCCCCCGGTTGCTGCCGGCAGCCGGAGAGATCGGCGCACATCGGAGCTGATTTATACAGCTCACATGTGTGCCTGCTAGGCATGAGCAGAATCGCTATCTGCCTGTGCCTTTTAAATGGCGCTGTCAATATTTGACAGTGCCATTATAATAGCGATAGCGCTATAACGTTACTCACAGGCCGATACCGGAAGTCACGTAATGTCATCGTGTGGATCTGGTGATTGTCATGGTAACACAGGGTCATGTGATGACTCCTGTGCTGACATATATGGAGAGAAGGTATGCACACTAGTGACTATGTAAGGGGAATATATGAAAAGCAGAAACTGTGTGAATACTCACATGAAAAATCCAATAGCTATATGTAAGAACAAAAATATGAAAAATGGAATCTGCATTACTGCCATGAACATATGAATAAAGAGAAATTTTACTCACAAGCAAATGAATCACACGAGTCTTTTGGTAAATCAAGGTGCTGGTGGCTGGCCGCCGCGGCCGGTTGTACTCTGGTCCCCCACCCGGGCTGGTGATCGCCGTCTCTTCCTCTGCACTAGTTGTTGTGTGTTTGAACTTCCCGGTATGGAACATGGGAGTCCGCTCCCGGCTTTCTGTGTGCCTGAGGAGCCATGCCCGCTGACGCTGACCCGTGGGATCTATGGGCCCTGGCAGTTTCCCTATCCCTCTCTGTGGGTGGTTGTCTGCTTCTGGGACTTTGGTTGGGACAAGACCTATAATCCTGCCCTCAATCGGTTGATTAGCTAGGCCGTTGGTTCCGGTTCTGGCTTCAGGGTCCGAGTAACCCTCTGTGCACGGTTTCCGGTCGAGTCTCCAGTCGGGTCTCCAGTGTCGGTACCGGCGGGCTCCAACCCTGCTCCGGTCCTCCTCGGATCTGCCAAGCCGTCTTCCCGTCTCCTGCTGACGGAGACCACCGTCCGCCACCTAGCCAAGGTACCACGGCTCCGACCCTGGCACCGGTCAACTTGATATTCTTCTCCACTGGAGCTACACCTAGCTCCAGCCCACACTCCTCTCAACTTGAACTACAACTCAATCTGGACTTGAACTACCTGTTTCCCACCCCGGGCTGTCTAGGCCCCTAGGTGGGCGTTCTCTAACTGCCTGGTCCCGCCCACTGGTGTGCCTGTCTTGCCCTGAGGGGGGTGACTAGGGTTTCAGGTTGGCTGTATGTAACCTGGATGACGGATGGTGTTATGCGGGGGCCTAATGTGTGACTATCTGGTTTTGCCAGGGCGTCACATTAGCACAGTCAATACACTGTGCAATAGTGCAATAGTGGTACAGAGAAATACATGAAGTGCATGTACACTAATGCCAGAAGCCTCACCATCAAGATAGAAGGAATTATAATTAATATCATTGGAATAAAATTATGATACAGTGAGAATAATTGAGTCATGGTTGGACGATAGCTATGAGTGGGTTGTTAATTTACAGGGCTGTAGTATGCTCTGAAAACCTGTACAAATAATGAGGGGAAGGTTTTTCTTTCCATGTAAAATTGTCCCTAAAACCCATCCTACTTGATAATATATGTGAGGCTCATGAAAATGTAGCGTCCCTGTGGGTGGAGAGAGAAAAAAAATAAAATAAAATACTGATAGGGGTTTGCTAATGGCATAAACTGGGAAAATGACCTGAGAAATAAAAATACACAAAACAAATGGGACAATTTTATAAGCGTCCTGAATAGGACCTGTGCACAATATATTCCCTATGGAAATAAACAAGCTAGGAATAGGAGGAAACAACTATGGCTGAATAGAGCTGTAAAGGACACAATAAATTACAAAAATAACGTGTTTAGGGAATTAAAGCAAGAGGTTAGTGAGGAGACATTAAAAACGTATAGTAAATTAAATACATTCTATAAAAGCAAATTAACGCAGTAAACATTGAGACAGAGAGACTCATTGCCAGAGTAAGTAAAAATAATAAAAAAATATTCTTTACCTACATAAACACTGAGAAACTAAAAAATGATAGTGTTGGTCCCCACAAAAATAATTTGAGTGAAATGGTGGATGAGGCTGAAGGAAAGGACAATCTAGGGAATGCCTTTTTCTCTCCAGTATTTCTAAAGACTATTCCCATGACAGATGACATGATCAGGGTTAATACCTTATATAAGCATTGAAACATTTGAGATAAGCCATAAACTTACAATATATGAAACAACAATAAAGAATAAAGAGTTTTGGGCCTAAAATTTAATTTTTATTAGATACTTTAAAAACAGAATATAGGTAACAACTGCACAACTGCTATGTCCCTAAAAAATAATCCCAACCTTATTTTGATCATCCAATTAGTGCTTAGTATGCAGTTATATTTACTATTTCTACATTATTACAGAAAACTGGAAAACAAAACTGAATCCAAAACTATTTTCCTCTGCTTTTTTGTGAGAGAGCTTAAGATTTTAGATTTACTGTTCAGGTTTAAGTCCATTAGAAAAGTAACTTGTCCTCATAAAGCGATTGTATTTCAAGTCAGTGGCAGAACTATCTAAGCAGAAAGCCCAGTACAATAATATTTTTGGGCTAGCTCCTTGAAAGTTCCACTTTTAATAGTTTCAGCTGTTCTGCTCCATTGATATACCCTTTTAAGTTGCTGGGTCACAATTCACGACTTAGAACTTTTTGCCAAACTTTTAAAACTTTTATAAAGCTTTAAATTCCTTGCTGGTATATCCATTTTTCCCTCCAGGAACCTGAATATTTTCATGGCATTGTCTACTTTGAATCTACCTTGTGTCTTTAGTAAAACAAATATGATCATATCCCTCCTCATGAAGCAACTAGCAAAGTACCATTGTGAAAAAAGTGTGAATTAGCATTTTTGCAGATGAAATACAGAATTATCTGGGTCAGATTAACCAAACCTTCGAGATGAGACAGGGTGGCAAAGACATTGCACAATTGATGGATTATTTTCTCAATAATGTGGTCCTCCGGAATGTTCTTGGATACATGTCACAATTATGAATCCATTTATTTATTCTGCAAACCATGAGTTTGGTTATAGGAAAGCACAGCTAAGCTATATGAGCCATGCCTGATGGAGATATATTAGCACCAGTGATGGACAAATTTTCTTAGCACTGCTTGGTACTTGATCAAGCATCAGGATGCCCGGGTACTCGTGGAGCTCAGCCAAGTACTGCGGGTGCTCGAATGTGTCATCCTTGAAACAACAACCACAATGCACAGGCTTGCTTTACTGTATGATGTGAAAGCCATTTGTAGTCTCTGTACAATTCAATTAATAAATGAACAAATCTTTTTGAGTGGAAAAATATAAAAGAAGAACAAAAATAATGTTGTAGCATAAATATGCAAACCCTTAAGGGTACTTTACACGCTGCGATATCAGTACCTATATTGCTAGCGAGCATACCTGCCCCCGTCGGTTGGGCGTCACGGGCAAATCGCTGCCCGTGGCACACAACATCGCTAACCCCCGTCACACGGACTTACCTTCCCTGCGACGTCGCTCTGGCCGGCAATCCGCCTTCTTTCTAAGGGGGCAGGTCGTGCGGCGTCACAGCGACATCACCTGGCAGCCATCCAATAGCAGAGGAAAGGCGGAGATGAGCGGCCGTAACATGCCGCTCACCTCCTTCCTTCTGCATTGCTGGTGGATGCAGGTAAGGAAATGTTCGTCATTCCGTGTCACACATAGCGATGTGTGGTGCCACAGGAACGACGAACAACATCGTACCTGCAGCAGCAACGATATTTGGAAAAGGAGCGTCGTGTCAATGAGCAACGATTTTTCCCGTTTTTGCGCTCGTCGATCGTCGCTCCTTGGTGTCACACACTGCGATGTCGCTAACGGCGCCGGATGTACGTCACTAACAACGTGACCCCGACGATATATCGTTAGCGATGTCGCAGCGTGTGAAGCACCCTTTAAACTAACACTTTGTTGAAGTGCTCTTTGAATTTCTGCTGTAGGCCTTTTGGTAGTCTCCAGGACCAATTTTCTTCTTGTCTTTTCATCAATAATTGAGGGATGTCCAGTTCTAAGTAATTTAAACCACTTCTTGATGACTGTCTTCACAGTGTTCCATGGTATATTTAATGGCTTGGAAATTATTTTGTACTTTTCTCCTGACTGATAACTTTCAACATTGAGATCCCTTGGCTGTGTTGTAAGCTGTTTATGGATCATAGAGTTTGCCATGAAATGCAACTAAAAAAATATCAGCAAAATCCTATTACACCAGCTAAACTTCAAGTAGTTAATTATAATCATTGTAAATGATGACATCTTTTTACCGACTACCATTTAGCATGAGTTTAAATTTGATTGGTTTATTCAGTGCACAGCCACATTCCCAACTATATAGCTATGTTCACACATTATGTTTTTGCTGCGTGCTTTGCATGTTTTTTTCATACGCTTTATGCAAATTAAAAAAAGCTTGCTTTTTTCCTGTCTGAAATGGAAAACAGCTGCATTTTTGCTGTGTTTTTGAAAGAAGTTGCATGTCAGTTCTTTCAGCATTTTTGCAAGTTTTTTCACCCCTGAAAGTAGTAATGACAGTACAAAATGCAGCTGCGTTTTTGCTGTTTTTTGGTAACTGAAACTAACTTTATTGAAACATGTACTGTAGACAAAGGATACCCCAAAAAGGCAGCTAAAAATGCAGCAAAACCTTCTTTTTGGAAGCAGCTTTTTTACTTTCAAGGGAGCAAGTTTTGCTGTAGAAAAAAAAGCAGTAAAACAGCAACGTGAGAATATGCCCTTAAAGGCTGTTCCCATTTTGTTTTGGTATTTTTTTTTCCCTCTCAAAATTATTTCAGTTTGTTCTCAATGGATTTGTACAGAATATGGGTGACATTAAAAGTTAAAAAACATTCTGAAATTATTCTTCTTCTTAGGGTTCTTTTCCACCTGCGATTTTTATGTGCGAGTGCAATTCGATAAAAACATCGGATTGCACTCGCACCAGTGTTAATCAATGAGGCAGTTACCTCTTTCCTGTTATTTCTCGACACGAAACATGCTCTCAGTGCAATCGCAGCATGCTGCGTTTTGCACAGCGTCTTGGCTCACGCACCCCCATACAAGTCTATGGGAGCTTGTGAAACATCGCACTGCACTCGCATGTTATGCAATTGTAGTACAGTGCACACAGAGACAGACAACGGAGAAGATGGGGAAAAATTGCTCTCTCAACTTTCTCCGCTCCTGTGATGCGATCACAAGATAACATCACAGTCGCATGACCCTCGGCTGACACTTGCAGCAGAGGGTCATTAGCATATCGCCTCCGATGTTCTCGCATTGGAAGCATTACGCAAGTTGAAAAGAGCCCTTATTATTCTTTCTTACGTGACAAAAACCTTATATTTTTACAAGGTTGTGTAGACTTTTTTAGAAGCGTTGTATATCCTATATCTTCCTGTTAGTGTTCCTGTCTTTCAAACAACATGGTAGCAGCAATGGGTTCTTCCCTCGTGGGACTTTGGTCATGTTTCAGACCTTACCAGCTGTTAATAGGCCTTGTACCAAGGCCTAGGTGTAACTATTACTTCTAAGACACAAGCCACCAATTTGACCACATACAAAAGAAACAATATCTGGTTATTAAAGCCAACTCTCCATTGCCGTCACAAAGATTCAGCAAGTAATTTCTCAGGTTTTCTTTCTTTACTGTAAGTTTTGCGAGAATTTATTTCACAATACTCACATTTTTCTGGCCAATTTATATGTTGGCAGTCAGTAACTGAACAGCTCTGCTAAAACAATCACAACAGTAGACTATTATTGATTTTGGACGTCTCAGTGCTTTTTCAGGGTTTAAAGTTAATTCTTTCTCTAATGTTATTCAATATATCATGCCTCATATCCATGCCAGCCAAACGCTCTCCATAGAAATTCCAGGAACCTGCAGCTCTGAGAGCTACTAATATATGCAGCATATTTTCTTACTGTTGTCAACTATTTTCATCCACAGGGTCCTCACAGCTTCTGTGTCTTACTTCACATATTATTTTGGCAAAATCTCTAGGTATGTGTAGGTTAATCCATCCATTCTGCCAAGTCCTGTGACGGGAAGCTACAAATTCTACATTTTATAAATAAGGCATTTAACAGAACATGAATATATATTTTATATACAGCAAATTATTAAAAGCTTAAGGATTTCATTTTTGTTGAGAATTTTTACTATAGTGCCAGTATACACATCCATTACATACTCTTTTCTAAATATACAACTGTGCTAATACCCATAAAACACAATATAAAATCAGGCTTTTTCATGAAACATTACAACCAACTAATACAGAGAATATTATTCATGGCAAACATGGATAAGTGTAATTAATTGAATTGGTATAATGATCCAGATCTAATTCTTTTCAGTGCACTGTGATAACTGTAGATGTATGTGATAAACTTGACTAGCATAATCAACAGGGCTGTATTTTGCCTTCGTGCTGCCCTAGGCACTTTAAGTGGTCGTGCCCCTTAGTGACAACGTAACACTATGAGTTTTCGCACACGACATCTGTTTAAGGCAGATCCACTCTGTAAAACACTTGAAAAAGTATCAATGAGAAACGAAGGGCACTAACCCCCCCATGGGGATCACCACAGGCACATCAAAACATAGCATGAGTATAAAATATTCCCACCACAGCGTCCCCACTTATATACTGTGACTGTGACACTGCCCCTAATATACTACACACTACCCTCCCTTATAAATTATACCCACCACACCTTCCTCAATTATGAAATATGATCTGTACACTGTCCTCACATCATGCTGCCCCCTCCTCACAATGTCCCATGCATGCTGCCCCCTCCTCACAATGTCCCATGCATGCTGCCCCCTCGTCACAATGTCCCATGCATGCTGCCCCCTCCTCACAATGTCCCATGCATGCTGCCCCCTCCTCACAATGTCCCATGCATGCTGCCCCCTCCTCACAATGTCATATGCATGCTGCCCCCTCCTCACAATGTCCCATGCATGCTTCCCCCTCCTCACAGTGTCCCATGCATGCTGCCCCCTCCTCACAATGTCCCATGCATGCTGCCCCCTCCTCACAATGTCCCATGCATGCTGCCCCCTCCTCACAGTGTCCCATGCATGCTACCCCCTCCTCACAATGTCCCATGCATGCTGCTCCCTCCTCACAATGTCCCATGCGTGCTGCCTCCTTCTCACAATGTCTCATGCATGCTGCTCCCTCCTCACAATGTCCCATGCATGCTGCCCCCTCCTCACAATGTCCCATGCATGCTGCCCCCTCCTCACAGTGTCCCATGCATGCTGCCCCCTCCTCACAGTGTCCCATGCATGCTGCCCCCTCCTCATAGTGTCCCATGCATGCTGCCCCCTCCTCACAATGTCCCATGCATGCTGCCCTCCCCTCACAATGTCCCATGCATGCTGCCCCCTCCTCACAATGTCCCATGCATGCTGCCCCTCTCCATGAGCTCCTAATGCTGCCTTCCTCTTTTCCATAATGACACCTCCATGCTGCCCCATTCATCATACTAAGACCACCACACTAACGCTTATGCTGAGACACCACCCCACACACACACACACACACACACACTACTCCACTCTTAATATTGACTCCCCTACATTGCTCCACTCCATACTGAGCCCACACATGCTGCCCCTTCTCCATAATGAGCTCCCAATGCTGCCCCCTCTCATTCTGAGTCCTTACACTCCCCCCATCGATTTTGTCATTGCACTATCCCTCAACTCTTGTCCTCTGTCTCTAGCATTGGCCCCTCTCTCCCATTCCCCCAGCAGCAGCCTCTCTCCCCCGCCTTCAGCAGCAGCCTCTCCCCCAGCATCAGCCTCTCTTCCCCAGCCCCCCCAGCATTAACCTCTCTCCCCCCAGCGTCCCCCAGCATCAGCCTCTCTCCCCCCAGCCTCCCCCAGTTTCAGCCTCTCTCCCCCAGCTTTCTCCAGCATCAGCCTCTCTCCCCCAGCTTCCCCCAGCATCAGCCTCTGCCCCCAGCATCAGCCTCTCTTCTCCCAGCCTCCCCCAGCATCAGCCTCTTTCCTCCCAGCCTCCCCCCTCCCAGCCTCCCCCAGCATCAGCCTCCCCCCTCCCAGACTCTCCCAGCATCAGCCTCCCCCAGCATCAGCCTCTTTCCTCCCAGCCTCCCCCAGCATCAGCCTCCCCCAGCATCAGCCTCTCTTCTCCCAGCCTCCCCCAGCATCAGCCTCTCTCCTCCCAGCCTCCCTCAGTATCAGCTTCCCCCTCCCAGCCTCCCCCAGCATCAGCCTCTCTCCTCCCAGCCTCCCCCAGCATCAGCCTCCCCCAGCATCAGCCTCCCTCCTCCAAGCCTCCCCCAGCATCAGCCTCCCTCCTCCCAGCCTCCCCCAGCATCAGCCTCCCCCCTCCTAGCCTCCCCCAGCGTCAGCCTCTCTCCTCCCAGCCTCCCCCAGCATCAGCCTCCCTCAGCATCAGCCTCTCTCCTCTGAGCCTCCCGCAGCATAAGCCTCTCCCAGCATCAGCCTCCCTCCACCCAGCCTCTCCCAGCATCAGCCTCTCTCCTCCCAGCCTCAGCCTCCCTCCTCCCAGCCTCCCCCAGCATCAGCCTCTCTCCTCCAAGCCTCCCCCAGCATCAGCCTCTTTCCTCCCAGCCTTCCCCAGCATCAGCCTCTCTCCTCCCAGCCTCCCCCAGCATCAGCCTCTCTCCTCCCAGCCTCCCCCCTCCCAGCCTCCCCCAGCATCAGCCTCCCCCTCCCAGACTCTCCCAGCATCAGCCTCCCCCAGTATTAGCCTCTGTCCTCCCAGCCTCCTCCAGCATCAGCCTCACCCAGCATCAGCCTCTCTTCTCCCAGCCTCCCCCAGCATCAGCCTCTCTCCTCCCAGCATCAGCTTTCCCCTCCCAGCCTCCCCCAGCATCAGCCTCTCTCCTCCCAGCCTCCCCCAGCATCAGCCTCCTTCAGTATCAGCCTCCCTCCTCCCAGCCTCCCTCAGCATCAGCCTCCCTCCTCCCAGCCTCCTTCAGCATCAGCCTCCCCCCTCCTAGCCTCCCCCAGCATCAGCCTCTCTCCTCCCAGCCTCCCCCAGCATCAGCCTCCCTCAGCATCAGCCTCTCTCCTCCGAGCCTCCCGCAGCATCAGCCTCTCCCAGCGACAGCCTCCCTTAGCATCAGCCTCTTTCCTCCCAACCTCCCCCAGCATCAGCCTCTCTCCTCCCAGCCTCTCCCAGCATCAGCCTCTCACCTCCCAGCCTCTCCCAGCATCAGCCTCTCTCCTCCCAGCCTCCCCCAGCATCAGCCTCCCTCAGCATCAGCCTCCCTCCTCCCATCCTCCCCCAGCATCAGCTTCTCTCCTCCCAGCCTCCCCCAGCATCAGCCTCTTTCCTCCCAGCCTACCCCAGCATCAGTCT
Source organism: Anomaloglossus baeobatrachus (assembly GCF_048569485.1). Taxonomy (NCBI): domain Eukaryota; kingdom Metazoa; phylum Chordata; class Amphibia; order Anura; family Aromobatidae; genus Anomaloglossus; species Anomaloglossus baeobatrachus. The sequence goes on along the minus strand of NC_134354.1, from coordinate 511,215,678 downwards.
CTCTCCTCCCAGCCTCCCCCAGTATCAGCCTCTCCCAGCATCAGCCTCCCTCAGCATCAGCCTCTCTCCTCCCTGCCTCTCCCAGCATCAGCCTCCCTCCTCCCAGCCTCTCCCAGCATCAGCCTTTCTCCTCCCAGCCTCAGCCTCCCTCCTCCCAGCCTCCCCCAGCATCAGCCTCTCTCCTCCCAGCCTCCCCCAGCATCAGCCTCTCTCCTCCCAGCCTCTCCCAGCATCAGCCTCCCTCCTTCCAGCCTCTCCCAGCATCAGCCTCTCTCCTCCCAGCCTCAGCCTCCCTCCTCCCAGCCTCCCCCAGCATCAGCCTCTCTCCTCCCAGCCTCCCCCAGCATCAGCCTCTTTCCTCCCAGCCTCCTCCAGCATCAGCCTCTCTCCTCCCAGCCTCCCCCAGTATCAGCCTTTCTCCTCCCAGCTTCTCCCAGCATCAGCTTCCCCCAGCATCAGCCTCTCGCCTCCCAGCCTCCCCCAGCATCAGCCTCTCTCCTCCCAGCCTCTCTCCTCCCAGCCTCCCCCAGCATCAGCCTCTGATTGTCTGCACCTGATTGAATTTTGCCAGAATTCTGGTATAAATTGCTTTGAAAAGATGCAATTTTTTAAATTTTTGGTGTTTACATACCAGCTTCACCCAGCAATGCTAAAATAAGCGCAGATGGGGAGTGACAGGGTCACATTGTGACTACAGGTGGTATAAGTGGTCTCCTGGCGAACAGGGCAACACAGTGGCAACAGCTCAGTAGTGTTAAAGTGGAAAACCCCCGGCAACCGATATAACACAAAGGAAACAAAATACAAACGTCGACCCTGGCACTTGGGAAAGGGGAGCGTGGACACCTCCCAACACTCACCTGAAGCTGATCCCTGCCTCCCAAATGTCTCCCTGCTTCCCTAATGTCCCTAGATGGATGAATCCTCCCTTGCACCAATCCCATGCCTCACAATGTGCTGTGACCTTCTGATCTCAGGTCGCCAGAAGATCACATCAGGTTTTTTTCTTTGCAAAAAAAGTGATTATTTATTTGATGACGACAAAAGATGGTGGACATTTCAGCCCAACGGCCTTTATCATGTACAGTCGCTCCACAAGAGGGCTGTTTCAGAAGATTAGAAGAAAATAATGGAGCAGGATGGAAGGAGTACCACCAAGGATAATTTATAATACAAGAGTTTCAAGAGGGTGAAGACTTTTATCTTTATATATTCATGTGGATGACATAGAAGTTTGGGTGGTTGTAAGAGGACATGTAGATAAGCAGGGCCGGCTCCAGGTTTTTGTGGGCCCTGGGCGAAAGAGTCTCAGTGGGCCCATCCACACATAGACATGCACAGATACATACACATACAGGCATATGTACACATATATATTTAAAGAGACATTCACAAAAACACATAAATAGACATAAATCTAGACACAGTCATATACACTGACATGCATAGATAAACATCATACATGCGCACACACACACACACATACACACACACACACATACACACACACACACACATTATTTTTATATATTTATCCTGTATATATATTTCTAATATTGGGAAGCCGGCAACAGCCTCACTCACCTCCCGGCTTGTCTAACAGACATGGCCGCACATAGAGCACACTAACACTGCTGTATATATGTCGCGGGCGGGGAGGAGGGTGGCAACGCCGCGCTCTCCCACAGCTCGGGTCCGGCCGCCGCTGCTCTGCGGCTACTGCTGCTCGGTGGCTCGAGCGATGGGCCGGATCCCGGGGACTCGAGCGGCGCTCCTCGCCCGTGAGTGAAAGGGGTATTGTTTTTGGGTATTTATTGTCCGTGACGCCACCCACGGTTGTGGTGATTGTGTGGACACCACCGCTGCTCTGTATGGGGATCCCGGGAGCGATGGTATGGAGCAGCTAGATGTTGGCCCTCCCCTCCGTGGGTAGGGGGTTGGTGGTCCCGGGGCCCGATGATGGGGCGTTAGGATGGTTGACAGGTGGGTTATGGGGCCTGTTGAGGTGCAGGGATGCAGGGGCAGCGCTGTGCCGCACGGCACGGAGGTACTCACTCAGCCCAAGGATGATGACACAGTTCACGGTAAACAAACGGCTGGTTGGACGGGTCCCTCGGACGGCTGCGGTGTTGATGTTCCCTGCAAGTTAGCGGTGACTGTCTCTTCCCTGCACCTAGATACGGTTGTTGGTAGCGATGGATTCCCACCGGTAACCCGCTCCCCAGCTTAAATATGAGCCGGAGGAGCCCCTCTCTTGCCCGCAGGCGCTGGCCCTGAGAAACTGGTGCCTTGGCGGTGGCGGTGTCTCTCCAATATGGTTGGACGGTTGCCTTCAATCGGGACTTTGGCTGTTGGGAGACCCGGAGGTCCCCTTCACTGACGGATTTGGCAAATTGTACGGCGACTCCAAGCCTTGCCGGGATCCGAAAGGCCCCTGCCAATGGTGCTGGCTTCTCTTTGTGTACCGGTCCGGTACCGCCGGGCAACCACCCGTCCACGGTCCTTACGGTAGACTCCAATAGGCAACTCCTGCAGACGGTCACCGCCGTCTGCCAACCTTGCTGTCTCAGTCCGGGGCACACACCCGGACCAACTTCAGGCTCAGTTGCTGTACTTTCCCTTCACTTCCACTCCTGTCACTTGCTCCTTTACCACTCAACTCCTCAACTCATCTGCCTGGTTTTCCCGCCTCAAGAACTGTGAACTCCTTGGTGGGCGGAGCCAACCGCCTGGCCCACCCCCTGGTGTGGACATCAGCCCCTGGAGGAAGGCAACAAGGATTTAAGGTTTAGCTTTGGTGTACCTATCCGGGGTGTAGGGTGTGGTGGTGTCATTACCTGTGACCCCTAGCTTGCCCAGGGCATCACATTCCCCCTTAGCAAAAGTCAGACCGTCCGCGGGCTGCCCGTCCAACACCGGTTTTATTTTTCTGAAAAAGATAAAAAAAACACATACAAGTATAGTAACATCATCCCACAACGGGAGGCACTTTTCTTAAACGTTACGGTAACATTTCAAACGGTTGCTGCTGCCGCTCTCTCCCACCCAAGTAACCTGGCCCTGATGCTGCCCCTAAGAAACAGGCAGCACCCCTTGTCCCCTGTCCTGAACCAAGTTACCCGAGCGGGATCTGTCCTTCTCCTCCAGAGGGTAGCCACCGGTTCCTGTGGTGGCTGGGCCCCAGCCTGCTCCACTGCGGGCCCTCCCTCCAACCTGCCTCTCCGGAGGCGGTAACGGTTAGCTGCAACAAAACATTTTTTTATTTACATGCCACTTAACGTTTGTGGTTGCCCTGCAAGTTCACGGGCTTGTCCGTAAGGAGTCCCTTACGCATAAAATGCGGATGGTCCCCACGGGGACAACGGTGCTGGCAACGGCCGGTTTCAATCAGGTGCAGACAATCAGGTTAACTTCAGTTAATCATTTTCATTTTCACTTTCAACTTGTAAACACACACTGGTGGTCCCAACGGGGACTGTGCAACGGTACTCCGCTGCCTTTACTCCGATTCCTCCGCATCACCTGAGGGAGGGGGTGCGGTGCTCACTCGGGCCTCCTGGCTGCCCCTTAACTTTGCATCCAGCGCAAACCACCCCCTCTCCCCACAGTGTCGGGTATACTGAACTAAGTCGCCCGGCATCAGGTTACGACCGGGGTGCTCCTCTGGCAGGTGAGCATTCACATCCCGCCGGGCTATAAACACTTCGGCCTCCAGGCCCGGTTCAAAAATGAATCCATAGCCCCGGCGGACATCAAACCGCCTCACCTGCCCCTCATACAGCGGGCCCCGGACACGGAAGGTCGCTTGTCTCAAACTCTCCTTCTCCTGTATCGTACGGCCCACCATCTCCTCTTTCCTTCTTTCTCTCTCCTCGATTTCCAGACCCAACGGTACCGGCTCCCTGTCCCAGTACGGCGCTGCTGCGAGCTCCGGCGCACGGGTCGGGCCCCGCGAGACCTCTCGGACGCTGCTCACCCCTGTTGATCTGGGTGGCAGGTCCCGCGGTGACTTGGCCTTGGACGCCACCTTGCAGCGGCAACCCGGCGCAACCTCAGCCGAGGTGTGGGGGACGGGCACAGGGGCTTTCCTCTGCTGGGCCTTCGGCACGGAGCGGGGAGTTTCTCGGGGGACGCCTCCGGTTCTGACCTCGGGGCTTTCCACGGCAGCACCTCCGGTCTGCTACGGGCTCCGGCTACAGGTCGGCCCGCTGGGGCGGGCATGCTGGGTATCACTACCGGTTGCGGTGGTAGCGGGCCTAGTGGCGGGGTCACGGCTTCCGGGACGGGTGGCGAGGGAGGCAGCAGGGTGAGAGGGTTTAGACCGGGTCCCGCAGCCGCAATGACCGGCCCTTCAAGAGCATCGGGGCGTGGGTCACTCACCCTCCCTTCCACAGCTTCCTCCTCGCGTCTCCGCACGGCTGCTATAACCTCCGCCATGTCGGTCTCCCACTCCTCCATGAGGAGCTGCATTTTGACCTGCAGCCTCTGGTAGAGCTGCGCGGTCCGGATCTACACCCACGCCGCGGTTCCAGGCACGGGAGCTACGGTGCTTCGGGACGGCATCCACATGTTGCTGGCGGCTTCTCCCAGGAACAAGGTGGCTGTAGAGTCCTGGCGTCCCTGCTTTTATAGCCACGGCTACATGTACTCAGTCGCCATTTCGTCCCCCTTAGCCTCTTTCCGGCTCCTCCTCTCTCGAGGCGGGGTTTTGGCCTTCGAGCCTCCACTACTCGAGAAGACGCTCGAGCGGGAACTTTTCGCGCCAAAGATGGCGGCTTCTGAAATTTTCCGGCCAGACACCTCCGGCGGTAACAAGGCGCACCTCTACCAGACGGCAGAGCGGTAAGATCCTGTTCGTGATGCCAAGTTGTCGCGGGCGGGGAGGAGGGTGGCAACGCTGCGCTCTCCTACAGCTCGGGTCCGGCCGCCGCTGCTCTGCGGCTACTGCTGCCCGGTGGCTCGAGCGATGGGCCGGATCCCGGGGACTCGAGCGGCGCTCCTCGCCCGTGAGTGAAAGGGGTATTGTTTTTGGGGATTTATTGTCCGTGACGCCACCCACGGTTGTGGTGATTGTGTGGACACCACCGCTGCTCTGTATGCGGATCCCGGGAGCGATGGTATGGAGCAGCTAGATGTTGGCCCTCCCCACCGTGGGTAGGGGGTTGGCGGTCCCAGGGCCCGATGATGGGGAGTTAGGATGGTTGACAGGCGGGTTATGGGGCCTGTTGAGGTGCAGGGACGCAGGGGCAGCGCTGTGCCGCACGGCACGGAGGTACTCACTCAGCCCAAGGATGATGACACAGTTCACGGTAAACAAACGGCTGGTTGGACGGGTCCCTCAGACGGCTGCGGTGTTGATGTTCCCTGCAAGTTAGCGGTGACTGTCTCTTCCCTGCACCTAGATACGGTTGTTGGTAGCGATGGATTCCCACCGGTAACCTGCTCCCCAGCTTGGATATGAGCCGGAGGAGCCCCTCTCTTGCCCGCAGGCGCTGGCCCTGAGAAACTGGTGCCTTGGCGGTGGCGGTGTCTCTCCAATATGGTTGGACGGTTGCCTTCAATCGGGACTTTGGCTGTTGGGAGACCCGGAGGTCCCCTTCACTGACGGATTTGGCAAATTGTATGGCGACTCCAAGCCTTGCCGGGATCCGAAAGGCCCCTGCCAATGGTGCTGGCTTCTCTTTGTGTACCGGTCCGGTACCGCCGGGCAACCACCCGTCCACGGTCCTTACGGTAGACTCCAATAGGCCACTCCTGCAGACGGTCACCGCCGTCTGCCAACCTTGCTGTCTAAGTCCGGGGCACACACCCGGACCAACTTCAGGCTCAGTTGCTGTACTTTCCCTTCACTTCCACTCCTGTCACTTGCTCCTTTACCACTCAACTCCTCAACTCATCTGCCTGGTTTTCCCGCCTCTAGGACTGTGAACTCCTTGGTGGGCGGAGCCAACCGCCTGGCCCACCCCCTGGTGTGGACATCAGCCCCTGGAGGAAGGCAACAAGGATTTAAGGTTTAGCTTTGGTGTACCTATCCGGGGTGTAGGGTGTGGTGGTGTCATTACCTGTGACCCCTGGCTTGCCCAGGGCGTCACATTTACACCACAAGAGAGGCTGGGGACAACACATTACTGGGGGATTATATATTACTGAGGAAAGGGGTATACAGCAATGGGGGGCATACAGCTCTAGAGGAGGGCAGTGACTGAGGTGGCGGGGACAAACAGCTGTGAGGTGGGGTGGTGACATGCAGCTCTGGGGGTATACAGTTCTGGGGTGGGGGGGGACATACAGCTCTGAGGGGGTATACAGCATCTGGGTGGAGGGAACATACAGCTCTGAGGGGGTATACAGCACCTGGTTGGAGGGAACATACAGCTCTGAGGGGGTATACAGCACCTGGGTGGAGGGGACATACAACTCTGGGGGTATAGTAGTTTGCAGCCCCCATATTGTGTTATGAAGCCCCCATTGTCCTCCATATAGTATTATGTAGCCCCCATATGCACTACGCAGCCCACATATAACATTAAGCAGCCCCCATATAGCACAATGCAGACCTAGATAGCATTAGGCACCTTCATGTAGTATACAGCCCACATATAGCACAATGCAGACACATATAGCATTAGGCACCTTCATGTAGTATATAGCCCACTTATAGCACAGTGCAGACCCAGATAGCAATAGGCAACCTCATGTAGTATACAGCCCACATATAGCACAATGCAGACACATATAGCATTAGGCACACTCATGTAGTATACATCCCCTAAATACCACAGTGCAGAGCCAGATAGCATTAGGCACCCTCATGTAGTGCAGAGCCCCTATATAGTACATTGCAGAGTCAGATAGCATTAGGCACCCTCATGTAGTATACAGCCCCTATATACCACAGTGCAGAGCCAGATAGCATTAGGCACCCTCATATAGTACACAGCACCTATATAGCACAGTGCAGAGCCAGATAGCATTAGGTATCCTCATGTAGTACACAGACCTATATAGTACAGTGCAGACCCAGACAGCACAGTGCAGAGCCAGATAGCATTAGACACCCTCATGTAGCATACAGCTTGTATATAGCACAGCCTGTATACAGCACAGTGCAGAGCCAGATAGCAGTAGGCACCCTCATGTAGAATACAGTGATTAATACTCAGTGGCGTAACTAGAGTTTGATGGGCCCTGCTGCAAAATTTGGACCGGGGCCCCCCTCCACGTACACCGAGACTTAGGGGCACTTTGCACACTGCGACATCGCAGGTGCGATGTCGGTGGGGTCAAATTGAAAATGACGCACTTCCGGCATCGCATGCGACATCGCAGTGTGTAAAGACTGGATGATACGATTAACGAGCGCAAAAGCGTCGTAATCGTATCATCGGTACAGCGTCGGCGTAATCCATAATTACGCTGACGCAATGGTCCGATGTTGTTCCTCGCTCCTGCGGCAGCACACATCGCTGTGTGTGAAGTCGCAGGAGCGAGGAACGTCTCCTACCGGCCTCACTGCGGCTTCCGTAGGATATGCGGAAGGAAGGAGGTGGGCAGGATGTTTACATCCTGCTCATCTCCGCCCCTCCGCTCTGATTGGCCGCCTGCCGTGTGACGTCGCAGTGACGCCGCACGACCCGCCCCCTTAACAAGGAGGCGGGTCGCCGGCCACAGGGACGTCGCACGGCAGGTGAGTGTGTGTGTGAAGCTGGCGTAGAGATAACTTTCGCTACGCCAGCTATCACCACATATCGCTGCTGCGACGGGGGCGGGCACTATCGCACTCGGCATCGCAGCATCGGCCTGCGATGTCTTAGTGTGCAAAGCCCGCCTTAGGGTACGGAATAATGACACTGACACTTGGGGTACAGGATAATGACGCTGACACTTGGCTCTTACCCTCACCACCCAGGTTTCCCATGATCTGAAATCCCTCTATCAGTACCCTGCTTTCCCATGTTCTGATATCCATCTTGTCCTCAGCACCCAGCTTCCCCATGCTCTGCTATACATCTTTCCCTCAGCACCCAGCTTTCCCATAAAAGAGCATGGGAAAGCTGGGTGCTGAGAGATGTACAGCAGAGCATGGGAAAGCTGGGTGCTGAGGGAAAGAGCCTTTTTCCCTCAGGACAAAACATTTCCATCCCATACTTGTATCTTAGTCCCCCTTGTATATAGATCTCCAAATACTATAATGGCCCCCACATAGCCTTCCGTATAATATAAAGGGTCCCACATAACCCTTGATATATTAGAATGCACCCCCATAGTTCTCCATGTATTACAATGCATTTCCCCAAAGTTCTCCATGTATTATAATTCAGCCCATAGTTCTCCATATATTATACTGCACCACATAGTCCTCCAGTTTTATAACGCACACCCATAGTCCATGTATAAGGTAGCCTCCATATTCCTCCATATATTATAATGTAGCCCCCATAGTCCTATATGTATTGTAATGTAGCGCCATAAATCATCATATTGTATTATGCAGCCCCATACTCCTCCATGTATAATGCACCCCTATATTCCATGTATAAGGTGTCCTTCATTTTGTATTATGCAGCCCCATACTCCTCCATGTATAATGCACCCCTAGTCCATGTATAAGGTGTCCTTCATGTTTATTATGTAGACCCATAGACCTCCATGTATCATGCAGCCAGCACCCCCTGGCCTCCATGTGTCATGCAGCTAGCAAAATAAAAAAACAAGAACCTCTCTTCTCCTTCCAACCCTTGCGACCGCGGTAGTTACTCCCCTGCCCCCATATCTCACACACCCTGCAGCCCATACAGCCTGCACCCCCATATCACACACACTACACCCCCATATGTCACACACCCTGCTCCCCATACAGCCTGCACCCCCATATCACACACACTACACCCCCATATCTCACACATCCTGCTCCCCATACAGCCTGCACCCCCCAGATCACACACACTACACCCCCATATGTCACACACCCTGCTCCCCATACAGCCTGCACCCCCATATCACACACACTACACCCCCATATGTCACACACCCTGCTCCCCATACAGCCTGCACCCCCATATCACACACACTACACCCCCATATGTCACACATCCTGCTCCCCATACAGCCTGCACCCCCATATCACACACACTACACCCCCATATCCCACACACCCTGCTCCCCATACAGCCTGCACCCCCCAGATCACAGACACTACACCCCCATATCTCACACACCCTGCTCCCCATACAGCCTGCACCTCCCATATCACACACACTACACCCCCATATCTCACACACCCTGCTCCCCATACAGCCTGCACCCCCCAGATCACACACACTACACCTCCATATCTCACTCACCCTGCTCCCCATACAGCCTGCACCCCCAAGATCACACACACTACACCCCCATATCTCACACACCCTGCTCCCCATACAGCCTGCACCCCCATATCACACACTACACCCCCATATCTCACACACCCTGCTCCCCATACAGCCTGCACCCCCTAGATCACACACACTACACCCCCATATCTCACACACCCTGCTCCCCATACAGCCTGCACCCCCCATATCACACACACTACACCCCCACATCTCACACAGCCTGCACCCCCATATCACACACACTACACCCCCATATCTCACACACCCTGCCCACACATCTCACCCTGCCTGTACCCCAACTTACCCCCCTCAAACACTCTGCACCCCTTCACATCCTTCTGCCACAGTCTGCAGCCCTCATATGCCACTCACCCTGCAGCCCCCTTTCCCCTCATGTCCCCTCTTTGCTTTTTACCAGTCATGTGTCCAAATCTCCTTCAGGATTCAGTATCTTGCTTTCTGCCCGGCATCCTGTGTCTTCTCTTTTCCCACACAGTCACATGGGCGTGACATCATCGCAGGTCCTGCAGGATGGAGTATTCCGTCTTCTGTGCAGTTCAGGAGCCCTCCTGCTCTGCTGCAGCTCAGACACGGCTGGTGGCCTCTCCAGGTCAGGGGCCCCTCTACTGACACTGGGCTCCCCTGACTCACAGACCGGCCCCCTGACGGTCGCATTGTTGGCCACTACACAGCGGCACTACACATAGGGGCCCGGCAGCCGGCTCTGCAGAGCGGCTGCCGGGCCCCTATGTGTACTAGTGCCGCTGTGTAGTGGCCGGTCTGTGAGTCAGGGGAGCCCAGTGTCAGTAGAGGGGCGGCTCACTTCTCCTCGTTCCCCCGCTGATCCGGTCTCCTCGGCGCGTCGTCCATTGCTGTCGCTCGCTCTGACCTCTCAGCAGGCGCGCAGTGATGACGTCACCGCGGTCCTCTGCAGAGCTGTCAGAAGAACGCCGACAGTCACAGCGGGGAGAATGATAAGAGAGAGAGCGCGCCGCTCACTCTCTCATCATTGCTCTCAATTGTATCGGCACCTGCGATGCCAATGCAATTGAAAGCGCGATCCTCGGCGGGGGGCGGTGACAGCACGGCCACCGCCCCCCCCTGAGTAGCGGTGTGCCACTCCTGCCACCGCGAGTGGGCCCCCCGGCAGCTCAGGGCCCTGGCATTTGACCGGGTTTGCCGGGTGCTGGCGCCGGCCCTGTAGATAAGCACCATCTGAAAGAGGCTCCTGCAGACTTCTCTCATATGGAGGAGGAGTTTTTAGGCATTAGTGGGGTGGATATTTTCCTTCTGTAAGCCACCTTCCCAGGATCTGGCTGTCAGTCTGGGACTATTGACCCCACACTAGCACCTCTAATGAAACCTTTTTTCAGCTGAGTGCACAACAATACCCTATAACCTAGAAGATCACATCAGGCAGGGACACACTAGTGATAGCGGAAGTGCCTACAGCTGATCTAATTCATGAAGGGCTGTGGCCTTACTTGCTCCAATAATGTAAGATTTCTGGTGTGGCGCCCAGAGGCATCCACCTCCTCATGAATAAAGAGTCTGACTCTACTATGCCCCCTCATTAACACAGGTGAGAAAATCACTGGAATTAGGGCCCTAAGCTAACTAAATGAAGTTATTGTGAATTTAGTAGATATTTGTATTCCACATGAAATCATTTTGGTGCGTTTTTAAGAAACCTGTTAGGGATGTTCCTTTGTTATTCCTTCTAGAAATAAATGAATAAAATGACAATTGGCTGTTGGGACATGTCCTTACCCATTTTGACACTGTCCAATCAGTAAATGTAACAGGTTTTAATTTCGTGTGACAATCTGATGGTTTCCTAATACCAATTTGTGGTACATACAATGTTTTAATCTGCATTTATTGCATTTTAATTTAGAAAGCAATGGTGACTGAAAAACTACAATTCTGGTGTTTCGATTAGTTTAAATAGATTTAGACTTTTATGAAGGTGGCAATTAAAAAATATATTTTTATTTTATTTTTTTATTTTAATTGGGAATAAATTGGTGTGACTCAAAACTTTTAGATTTTTTTTTTGTATTGTTTAAAACCTTAGTGTTTTACCTGCTGGGGAATAAAAATCCTCAGACATTTTATCTATAATGGGGGTAAACACTGAATTGAGGCATGTAGTGTCCATCCGTTCACCTTTTCTGCGTCGCACAAAGACACGGTGGTTGGATCCAAAGATCTCAAATTTCCTAGCAGCTATTTTACCATGAAGGCCTGCTGCACAAAGTCTCCTCTTAACAATTGTTCTATAGATGTGTCTGCTGCTAGAACTCTGTGTGGCATTGACCTGGTCTCTAAACTGAGCTGCTGTTAACCTGCGATTTCTGAGGCTGGTGACTCAGATAAACCTATCCTCTGCAACAGAGGTGACTCTTGGTCTTCCATTCCTGGGGCGGTCCTCATGTGAGCCAGTTTCTTTGTAGCGATTGATGGTTTTTGCCACTGCACTTGGGGACACTTTCAAAGTTTTTCCAATTTTTCAGACTGACTGACTTTCATTTCTTAAAGTAATGATGGCCACTTGTTTTTCTTTACTTTGCTGCTTTTTTCTTGCCATAATGCAAATTCTAACAGTCTATTCAGTAGGACTATCAGCTGTGTATCCACCAGACTTCTGCACAACACAACTGATGGTCCCAACCACATTTATAAGGCAAGAAATCCCACTTGTTAAACCTGACAGGGCACACCTGTGAAGTGAAAACCATTTCCGGTGACTACCTCTTGAAGCTCATCAAAAGAATGCCAAGAGTGTGCAAAGCAGTAATCAAAGCAAAAGGTGGCTACTTTGAAGAACCTAGAATATAAGACATATTTTCAGTTGTTTCCCACTTTTTTGTTAAGTATTTCATTGCGCATGTATTAATTCATAGTTTTGATGCCTTCAATGTGAATCTACAAATTTTGGAGTCATGAAAATTAAGAAAACTCTTTGAATGATAAGATCTATCCACACTTTTTGTCTGTACTGTACATCTATTTTATATCAAGACCCCATTCTCAATAAGATCTTAAATACTGGTATCACCTGCGTGAAGGAAAGGAAAATTGGTGGCAAACATGTTGTCTACTAGCATGTATGTGGAACCTCCTAACAAAAAAACACGGCTATCGAGTAGAGGTTTTTATAAGTGCTCTGTGTATATGCAGGTATGCAAATGAAACTTTATTCATTGACAGGGATCTTAAAATTCATTATTTTATCAATTGCAATACCAACTATGTGGTGTACTGTGTACAATGCAATGAGTACAACATAAAATACATGGCTTCATCACTATTTCAAAATGAAAAAGAAGGATTTCTGGAAATATTTCTAACTAGCTGTAGTACCCGGGCGTTGCCCAGGATAGTAACTGTCTCTGTGTCGCTGTCTGTCTGTTTCTTTCCTTGTCTGTGTCTATGTCTCTGTCTGTTTCTATCTCTCTGTCTGTCTTTGTATCAGTCTGTCTGTCTCTATCTCTGTGTCTCTTTCTATCTCTGTGTCTCTTCCCTGTCTGTCTCTTGCCCCATCTGCCTCTTGCCCCGTCTGTCTCTTTCCAGGTCTGTCTCTTTCCAGGTCTGTCTCTTTCCCCATCTGTCTCTTTCCACGTCTGTCTCTTTCCCCGTCTGTCTCTTTTCAGGTCTGTCTCTTTCCCCGTCTGTCTCTTTCCAGGTCTGTCTATTTTCAGGTCTGTCTCTTTCCCCATCTGTTTTTGTCTATCTCTCTGTCTGTCTCTTTCCCCATCTGTCTCTTTCCCCGTCTGTCTCTTTCCTGGTCTGTCTCTTTCCCCACCTGTCTCTTTCCCCACCTGTCTCTATCTGTCTCTTTCCAGCTCTGTCTCTTTCCAGGTCTGTCTCTTTCAAGGTCTGTCTCTTTCAAGGTCTGTCTCTTTCCTGGTCTGTTCCTTTCCCCGTCTGTTTTTGTCAGTCTCTCTGTCTGTCTCTTTCCTCATCTGTCTCTTTCCAGGTTTGTTTCTTTCCAGATCTGTCTCTTTCCCGTCTGTTTCTTTCCCCGTCTGTTTTTATCCCCGTCTGTCTCTTTTCCTGTCTGTCTCTTTCCCCGTGTATCTCTTTCCCAGTCTGTCTCTTTCAAAGTCTGTCTCTTTCAAAGTCTGTCTCTTTCCCTGTCTGTCTGTCTCTTCCTTTGTCTGTCTCTATCTCTCTGTTTCTTTCCCCATTTGTCTCTTTCTAGGTCAGTCTTTTTCCCAGGCCTGTCTCTCTCCCCATCTGTCTCCCTGTTTCTTTTCCTGTCTCTTTCCCTGTCTGTCTTTGTCTGTAATATTGGTTCTTAAATAAAAAGAAATTATGGTTTAGTGCAAACTCCATTAATTCCATCAGGAGGTCCAATAATTCACCATCTAGACCACGCATAGAAAGGTAATACCTTCATGCAAGCAAACCATCTTCATGTTTTATAGAAGTATAAAGGGACTCGACGTCACATGTTATAATAAACATATCTGGTTCCAAGATGACATTATCCAGTCGTTGTAAAACTTCAGTCGAGTCCCTAATATATGATGGCAATTCACTCACAAATATAGAAGTTTAAGAACTTGCAAACAGGTTCAATAAGGGCCCCATTCCCCGACACAATAGGTCTGCCTGGGGGGTTTGAAATATCCTTATGGACCTTGGGAAGGAAGTATATTGTAGCCACAGTGGGATCAGATATTTTTACTCCCTCCCATATCTTCTTGGAGATAGTGCCGCTTTGATAGCTCAAATCCAAAATCCTAAATAATTCCTCCTGGAATTTCTTAGTTGGATTGCTATCCAATTTCTTATAACAGCTATTATCTTTTAGTTGTCGATATGCCTCCTTCTCGTATTTCTGAGTTGGTCACACAACAATATTTCCACCCTTATCTGAGGGCTTAAAAATCACACCTTCCATTTTGGATAACTCATTCAGGGCTTTCCTTTGGGCACCAGTCAAATTGTCATACATTCTATGATTTGGCATTTTGTAAAATTCTTCACAAACCATCATGGTGAACATTTCTACAGAGCTGCCAGACAGGGTGGGAAACATTTTTCCTTTTTTCTTTATAAATCTGGTAACTTACCAGAACCTTCTTCAGTCTGCTCAAGGAGAAGTACTTCTAATATCCGTACCACTTCCAATTCCTCCTCTATAGAGAATGGAGCGTGCATGGGTTGTTTCGAAAAATGTTTTTTAAGGAGAAGCTTACGTGCAAACAAAAATGTGTCCTTAATAACATTAAAACAATCAACATTTGCAGATGGACACAAATTCAACCCAAGGGATAATACTGATTCCTGAGCCTCAGTAAGGGGATTCTCAGACAAATTAATTACCTTCAAAGTTTTGTTATTATTAGTACCAGCATCAGCATTGTACTCTTGTTTTCTCTTCATAGCGCCCTTCTGTGTGTTCTGTCGTGTGATTATACCATATGAAGAGGTTAGTGTTTCTTCACTGGAGGTACCTGAATTCACACTAGAAAGAGATGACATGGAATGGGACCTATTCTTCAGCTTCCATATCCTCCACTTAAATACTTGATTTGTTTGATAGTCCCCCAAATCTCGCTTGAACTTCTCTATTTTTAGTTGTTGACTGTCTGCCTCCCACTTTGGGAACAGAGCTTCCATTTCTTGTTCAAACTTCACTCGGTTTTCCATACTTAAATTCTGCTGTAGTCTCAGCTGGACTGGTTTGATTTGCTCTTCTAGACTTTGCAACGACTTAGGCGGGCTTTGCACACTACGACATCGCAGGTGCGAGGTCGGTGGGGTCAAATTGAAAATGACGCACTTCCGGCATCGCATGCGACATCGTAGTGTGTAAAGCCTAGATGATACAATTAACAAGCGCAAAAGTGTCGTAATCGTATCATCGGTGCAGCGTCGGCGTAATCCATGATTACGCTGACGCAACAGTCCGATGTTGTTCCTCGCTCCTGCGGCAGCACACATCGCTGTGTGTGAAGCCGCAGGAGCGAGGAACATCTCCTACCGGCGTCACTGCGGCTTCTGTAGGATATGCGGAAGGAAGGAGATGGGTGGGATGTTTACATCCCACTCATCTCCGCCCCTCCGCTCCGATTGGCCGCCTGGCGTGTGACGTCGCTATGACGCCGCACGACCCGCCCCCTTAACAAGGAGGCAGGTCGCCGGCCAGAGCGACGGTCGCAGGACAGGTGAGTCCATGTGAAGCTGCCGTAGCGATAATGTTCGCTACGGCAGCTATCACAAGGAAATCGCTGCTGCGACGGGGGCGGGTACTATCGCGCTCGGCATCGCAGCATCGGCCTGCGATGTCGCAGGGTGCAAAGTACCCCTTAGTATCATGTTCAACCAGAATCTCCAAAAATATTTTACAAGCTTCCTCCCATCTATCCAATAATCTATTATCTTCAATGGGAAATGCCGGATGTACCTGGATTTGGAGTCCTCTTGGCACAAGTTGTTTTAATAAATACTGCTCCAAAGATGTTTTATTCCACCACGTTTTCATTCGGCGGAATAACAAATCCTTCAATATTCTCTGATCCATTAAACCAGTGGTAACAACCTCCACAGGTGCTGAATTACCACCATCACCAAAAACTTTATTCACTTGTGACATCCAATTACTATCTCTACTTTTAAAGTCCATTGTTTGATTTGGTCCTTCTACAACAATATATAAACCCAAAGTTAGAAGATTCGACTATAAATTAATAGAACAATATCCTATCGGCATATACCAACTGATAAGTATTACAAACTATCCCAATAAACTATAGGCTCATAAAATTTGTTTTTATTGATGACAATTAAAAAACATAAACACAGACAAAATTAAAATGACAATACCAAAGTTAGAAGGCAGGGGGAGCAGGTCATACACCAAGAATATAAAAAAAATATATGCCATAAACATTCATTTACAATTAAATTACTAAGTTCTGGCACTACAAGTCACAGAACATACCATTATATAATCCAATTACAAGGAGGCATTACAGCAGAAATGCATTATATATTCAGTTTCTTAAAGGTAAAATATCAACACTAGTCATATATATGGATGCCTCACTAAGGTGTAATCAAATGCTCAAACCAGACCTGCTGCCATACTTAAGGTGTAACACCACTCCCCCGCCAGCCACTCCAACACGTGTTTCACGCCGCTTCCTCAGGGAGTGATGTGGAGGCAAATAACGGGCCTATATATATATATATACAGTTAGGTCCAGAAATATTTGGACAGTGACACAATTTTCGCGAGTTGGGCTCTGCATGCCACCACATTGGATTTGAAATGAAACCTCTACAACAGAATTCAAGTGCAGATTGTAACGTTTAATTTGAATGTTTGAACAAAAATATCTGATAGAAATTGTAGGAATTGTACACATTTCTTTACAAACACTCCACATTTTAGGAGGTCAAAAGTAATTGGACAAATAAACCAAACCCAAAAAAAAAAATGTATTTTCAATATTTTGTTGCGAATCCTTTGGAGGCAATCACTGCCTTAAGTCTGGAACCCATGGACATCACCAAACGCTGGGTTTCCTCCTTCTTAATGCTTTGCCAGGCCTTTCCAGCCGCAGCCTTCAGGTCTTGTTTGTTTGTGGGTCTTTCCGTCTTAAGTCTGGATTTGAGCAAGTGAAATGCATGCTCAATTGGGTTAAGATCTGGTGATTGACTTGGCCATTGCAGAATGTTCCACTTTTTTGCACTCATGAACTCCTGGGTAGCTTTGGCTGTATGCTTGGGGTCATTGTCCATCTGTACTATGAAGCGCTGTCCGATCAACTTTGCGGCATTTGGCTGAATCTGGGCTGAAAGTATATCCCGGTACACTTCAGAATTCATCCGGCTACTCTTGTCTGCTGTTATGTCATCAATAAACACAAGTGACCCAGTGACATTGAAAGCCATGCATGCCCATGCCATCACGTTGCCTCCACCATATTTTACAGAGGATGTGGTGTGCCTTGGATCATGTGCCGTTCCCTTTCTTCTCCAAACTTTTTTCTTCCCATCATTCTGGTACAGGTTGATCTTGGTCTCATCTGTCCATAGAATACTTTTCCAGAACTGAGCTGGCTTCATGAGGTGTTTTTCAGCAAATTTAACTCTGGCCTGTCTATTTTTGGAATTGATGAATGGTTTGAATCTAGATGTGAACCCTTTGTATTTACTTTCATGGAGTCTTCTCTTTACTGTTGACTTAGAGACAGATACACCTACTTCACTGAGAGTGTTCTGGACTTCAGTTGATGTTGTGAACGGGTTCTTCTTCACCAAAGAAAGTATGCGGCGATCATCCACCACTGTTGTCATCCGTGGACGCCCAGGCCTTTTTGAGTTCCCAAGCTCACCAGTCAATTCCTTTTTTCTCAGAATGTACCCGACTGTTGATTTTGCTACTCCAAGCATGTCTGCTATCTCTCTGAAAGATTTTTTTCTTTTTTTTCAGCCTCAGGATGTTCTGCTTCACCTCAATTGAGAGTTGCTTAGACCGCATGTTGTCTGGTCACAGCAACAGCTTCTAAATGCAAAATCACACACCTGTAATCAACCCCAGACCTTTTAACTACTTCATTGATTACAGGTTAACGAGGGAGATGCCTTCAGAGTTAATTGCAGCCCTTAGAGTCCCTTGTCCAATTACTTTTGGTCCCTTGAAAAAGAGGAGGCTATGCATTACAGAGCTATGATTCCTAAATCCTTTCTCCGATTTGGATGGGAAAACTCTCATATTGCAGCTGGGAGTGTGCACTTTCAGCCCATATTATATATATAATTGTATTTCTGAACATGTTTTTGTAAACCGCTAAAATAACAAAACTTGTGTCACTGTCCAAATATTTCTGGACCTAACTGTATATATATATATATATATATATATATATATATACCTGGCACATGTGTTGTTTGATTAAAAGCCCCCATACCATATTATGTGGCGCCACTTTGAAAACGCCCCGACCGGAAGTCCAGAGGCGCGTCACCGTCGGTCACGTCACCGCGCATGTGCACATGGCATGCGATGACGCGAGCGAGGGAGACACGTCCCCTAGCAACCGCCAGGACGGAGGCAGACGGCGCACAGTAGGGGTAAATCACATGTTTTGCTCAGGTCACATGAATACTCTGGGTCCGCCCAGACCGGAAGATCAGAGACACAACGCCCCCATCCATGCCACCAATACACACCCACATATGGTGACGCGAGCGGAGGAGACGCGTCTCCTAGCAACCCCTAGGACGCACATAGGAGGCACATAATCTATATGGGGCAGCATTAGCAAGGCAAAAAATACATACATTCACACAGAATTACATCCCAGGAACCCATTCACACCAAATCATAACGTGCCAAATACACATACTAATTAAAAACATACATAAAATATATAATGATATATATATATATATATAAAGTTAATTTAAAAAGTGCATGTGCAAGTGCAAATGTATGTTATAATAAAATATAAAAACAGCAATGATTTTGCAAAATAGTATTAGTGAAAGACTGTGATAGAGAGTAAAATATACAAAAAGTAGCAAAAAATAGTGCAAAAAACTACCAAAGTGTAAGTGAATAATCATTTAATTAGTGTAACGCATAATTATTATGAAAACGTGAATTAATAACAAGAGGAGGATATAAAGAAATATATCCATATTAGAATAAAAAATAGTGAATACGATAGGGAGTGATTAAAAAATAAAAAAAATGTGTCTCTTTCCCCATCTGTCCCTGTCTGCCTGTTTGTCTGTCTCTTTCCATATCTGTCTCTTTCCTGGTTTGTCTCTTTCCTGGTCTGTCTCTTCCAAGGTCTGTCTCTTTCAAGGTCTGTCTCTTTCCTGGTCTGTCTCTTTCCTGGTCTGTCTCTTTCCCCATTTGTTTTTGTCTGTCTCTTTGTCTGTCTCTTTCAAGGTCTGTCTCTTTTCTGGTCTCTCTCTTTCCCCATCTCTCTCTTTCCCCGTCTGTCTCTTTCCCCGTCTGTCTATTTACCCGTCTATCTCTTTCCAGGTGTGTCTTTTTCCAGGTGTGTCTCTTTCCTGGTCTGTCTCTTTCCCCATCTGTCTCTTTCCCCGTCTGTATCTTTCCCCATCTGTCTCTTTCCCCGTCTGTCTCTTTCCCCGTCTGTCTCTTTCCAGGTCTGTCTCCTTCCCCATCTGTCTCTTTTCCCGTCTGTCTCTTTCCCCGTCTGTCTCTTTCAAGGTCTGTCTCTTTCCCTGTCTTCCTTACTCTGTCTGTCTCTTTCTTTGTCTGTCTCTATCTCTCTGTTTCTTTCCCCATTTGTCTCTTTCTAGGTCTGTCTCTTTACCATGTCTGTCTCTTTCCACGTCTGTCTCCCTGTCTATTTTCCTGTCTCTTTCCCTATCTATCTTTGTCCATCTCTTTGTCTGTGTCTTTTCCTGTCTGTCTCTTTACTTGTCTATCTCTATTTCTCTGTCTCTTTCCCCGTCTGTCTCTATCAAGGTCTGTCTCTTTCCCCATCTATCTTTGTCTGTCTCTCTAGATGTCTCTTCTTTCCCTTTCTGTCTGTCTCTGTCCCTGTCTGCCTGTCTGTGTCTTTCCCGATCTGTCTCTTTCCAGGTCTGTCTCTTTCCCCGTCTGTCTCTTTCCCCGTCTGTCTCTTTCCAGGTCTGTCTCTTTCCCCGTCTGTCTCTTACCCAGTCTGTCTCTTTCTTTGTCTGTCTCTTTCCCTGTCTGCCTGTCTCTTTATTTGTCTGTCTCTATCTCTCTGTTTCTTTCCCCATTTGTCTCTTTCTAGGTCAGTCTTTTTCCCAGGTCTGTCTCTTTCCCAGTTTGTCTCCCCGTCTCTTTTCCTGTCTCTTTCCCTTTCTGTCTTTGTATGTGTTTTTTCCTGTGTGTCTCTTTCCCTGTCTGCCTGACTCTTTCCTTGTCTGTCTCTATTTCTCTGTCTCTTTCCCCATCTGTCTCTATCAAAGTCTGTCTCTTTCCCCATCTATCTTTGTCTGTCTCTCTGGCTGTCTCCTCTTTCCCTGTCTGCCTGTCTCTGTCCCTGTACACCTGTTTTTCTGTCTCTTTTCACATCTGTCTCTTTCCTGGTCTGTCTCTTTCTTGTTCTGTCTCTTTCCTGGTCTGTCTCTTTCCCTGTCTGTCTCTATCTGTCTTTTTCCAGGTCTGTCTGTTTCCAGGCCTGTCTCTTTCAAGGTCTGTCTCTTTCAAGGTCTGTCTCTTTCCCCATTTGTTTTTGTCTGTCTCTCTGTCTGTTTCTTTCAATGTCTGTCTCTTTCAAGGTCTGTCTCTTTCCAGGTCTGTCTCTTTCCCCATATGTCTCTTTCTCCGTCTGTCTCTTTCACCGTCTGTCTCTTTCCCCGTCTGTCTCTTTCCCCGTCTGTCTATTTCCCCGTCTGTCTCTTTCAAGGTCTGTCTCCTTCAAGGTCTGTCTCTTTCAAGGTCTGTCTCATTCCCTGTCTGCCTTTCTCTTTCTGTCTCTTTCTTTGTCTCTCTCTATCTCTCTGTTTCATTCCCCATTTGTATCTTTCTAGGTCTGTCTCTTTCCCATGTCTGTCTCTTTCCCCTTCTGTCTCCCCATATCTTTTCCTGTCTCTTTCCCTGTCTGTCTTTGTCCATCTCTTTGTCTGTGTCTTTTCCTGTCTGTCTCTTTCCTTGTCTGTCTCTATTTCTCTGTCTCTTTCCCCGTCTGTCTCTATCAAGGTCTGTCTCTTTCCCCATCTATCTTTGTCTCTCTGGCTGTCTCCTATTTCCCTGTCTGCTTGTCTCTGTCCCTGTCTGCCTGTCTGTCTGTCTCTTTCCCCGTCTGTCTCTGTCTGTCTCTTTCACAGTCTGTCTCTGTCTGTCTCTTCCACTGTCTGTTTCTGTCTGTCTTTGTCTGTCTCTTTCACCGTCTGTCTGTCTCTATCTCTCTGTCTTTTTCCTTGTCTGTCTCTGTCTGTGTCTCTGTCTCTCTCTGTCTCTGTTTCTCTCTGTCTCCCCACCGATATCATATTACCTCACACATAAGCTTCTTATAGTAACAATGTCTTTTGTTCCTATAGCAACCACTCACAGCTGCTATTAAAACCAGTAGTTCCAGTCTCCATTTACTTTAATGGAGGCATGTTTTTTGGAGAGTAACTGTAAAGCGCAGGGTTAAATTTTCTTTTCAAAACATAGTCTATGACGTTCCTTGGGTCACATGGGGTGTCTGTGCAAAATTTCATGATTGTAAATGAGACGGTGCGGATTACTTTAGCGGGACATACATACATACACACACAGATACACACACACAAATATACATACACTCAGCTTTATATATTAGATATCACTAATAGGAACATCTTGTACTCGGGTGTGACCAAACATTTTTTAGAGAAACACAATGGCAATATTGACAATCTTGTATTTTTTGGACCACAAAAGGTTATTCGCCCTGTACAAGGAGGGGATTGGCTCAAGAAATTGCTATTGAGAGAAGCATTTTGGATTACCAAGTTGGCTACAAAATAGCTGACAGTCTTTAATTTTAGAAATTACACTTTATTTATCTATTAATTTTGCTACTACAATAAGCATGCTAGTAAGTTATATACTGCTGGAATCAGGATCTCTGGCCTACATTATGCTTTTCTCAAATTAGAACCTAGTTACAGATTCCCTTTAAACAGTATACTGCAATAGCACTGTACTTAAGTATATAGAGTAAATCTCAGTCTCCTTTGAAGTTTATCATACAGTTGAGTTTCATAGGAGCACCAAGATGGTGGTGACAGAGGACTTCAGCAGGTCCCCTGCAGTCATAGCACCGCATTGATGCCCCATGATCACATCACAGGGGACCAATAGGAGCTGGCACACATGAGCTCCAGCCACCATTCTATTTAAATGTTGTTGTCAGAGACTGAGCTCTGTCAGGGGCTGTTAGAGATACAGTATACCACAAATATGAGTACACCCCTCACATTTGTGAAAATATTTTATTATATCTTTTCATGTGACGACACTGACGTTATGACACTTTCATGCAATAACAAGTACCGGTAGTCAGTGTACAGCTTGTATAACAGTGTAAATGTGGTGTTCTATGTAAAAAAAACCTCAACACAGCCATTAATGTGTAAACAGCTGGCAACAAAAGTGAGTACAGCCCAAGTGAAAATAGCCAAATTGTGCCCAAAGTGTCAATATTTTGTGTGGCCACTATTATTTTCAAGCACTGCTTTTACTCTCTTGGGCATGGACTTCACTAGAGCTTCACAGGAGGCACTGGTATCCCCTTCCACTCCTCCATGATGAGATCACAAAGTTGGTGAATGTTGGAGACCTTGCACTCCTCCAACTTCCATTTGAGGATTCTCAATAGGGTTTCGCTCTGGAGACATGCTTGGCCAATCTAGCACTTTTACCCTCAGTTTCTTTAGCAAGGCAGTGGTTATCTTGGAGGTATGTTTGGGGTCATTATTATGTTGGGATAATGTCCAGCGACCCAGTTTCCAAAGGGAAGGGATCATTCTCTGCTTCGGTATGTCATAGTAGTTTTTCAGTGGTGGACAACCTCTTTAAGAAATAATACATGTCTCTTTGTATTGGCTACTGCCAAAATACTAGAAAAGTATTTAGTGCAGTGTAAAATCCCATAGATTGAAAGTTGTCTTACTTAAACCACATGTAGCTTTTTCCACATAACTTACTTGAGAATTCCTTGTGACAAGATGTAAGACCTAACAGCTTGGTATACAGCTGCATGTATAAGCTTTCTGAAACACACGGCAACTTCTCATCACCAAGATGGATGTCGGCCTATCAATCTTATCCATTTATTACCTTCCAGAAATGATGAGCAGAAAATCCAATGGTAAGGGACAATGTAAGCTGGAAGTAATCAGCTGTTCCCAGCATATGCTTTGTGATAAATGTTACTGATCAGTAGTTAATACCCAGCGGTAAATCCATACCAACGAAGTGTGCTGATTTGTAGTCCATGGCAGTAATGATGAATCCTTAAAATACTGTGGTAGAACATTTTAAGCAATGCTTCAAATTCAGCACAGATTTAGCAAGATTTAGAGCTAGGATTACAAGTCAAAAAATGTAAACATGCAAGTGGCCTCTTCAGCGAGGAAGAAGTCAGGATCAAGAACTCTAGTGCCTCCTGTTAGACATAGCAAACCTAAAACTGAATATCGGCCTTTTAAAGGGCATTGCTACATGATGTAGGATAAAGGCTACTTTACACACTGCGATATCGGTCCCGATATCGCTAGTGTGGGTACCCGCCCCCATCTGTTGCGCGACACGGGCATATCGCTGCCCGTGCCACACAACATCGCCCAGAGCCGTCACACATACTTACCTGTCCGGCGACGTCGCTGTGACGGGCGAACCGCCTCCTTTCTAAGGGGGCGGTCCGTGCGGCGTAACAGCGACGTCACTGAAACGTCACTGAACCGCCGCCCAATCGCAGCGGAGGGGCAGAGATGAGCGGGACGTAACATCCCGCCCACCTCCTTCCTTCCGCATAGCGGCCGGGAGGCAGGTAAGGAGATGTTCCTCGCTCCTGCGGCATCACACGCAGCGATGTGTGCTGCCGCAGGAACGACGAACAACCTCGTTACTGCTGAAGTAACGATAATTGGGAATGGACCCCCGTGTCGCCGATTAGCGATTTTGCACTGTTTTGCAACGATGCAAAATCGCTTATCGGTGTCACACGCAACGGCATCGCTAATGCGGCCGGATGTGCGTCACAAAATCCGTGACCCCAACGACTCCGCATTAGCGATGTCGCAGCGTGTAAAGCCCGCTTTAGAATCCAAACCATAAACTCCACTTCCAAACATGTTTCAAGGTTTGCCCCCTCATCAGTGCAAAGCAAAACTGGTTTGGCAAGTTGATAGGCTTTAGACATGGGGTCTAAATGGTACATTTTAATCTTTAGACAAGTCATGAAAGTATAAATATGGCTTTACCAAGGAGCCTGCCGTGAAGGTAGTGTGACATGCTGGCAAAACCAGGTAGCCACAAATAGGCTTCTCCATAACACCTTCCCTCATTAGGAAACACACAGACAACCATTAAACCCTAGTCACCCCCCTTAGGGAAAGTTAGACACACCAGTGGGCGTGGCCAGGCGGTTGGTGCACGCCCACCCAGGGGTTTAGACAGCCTGGGGAGGGAAAAGCAGTTAGTTAAGCTCTAGATCAGCTTTAGAGTTCAGTGAGAGTGGAGGTCAGGCCTGTGTGTCATGCCTGAAGCAGACTGACATGTACCAGGGTAGGAGCCCTGGTGCCACTGGCTAGGAGGTAGACGGTGATCTCCGTTAACAGTAGACAGGAAGACGGCTCGGTGGAACCGAGGTGGACCAGGCCAGGGTAGTAGCCCGCCGGTACCGACACGGGGAACCGACCCGGAAACCGTAGCACAAAGGGGGTACTCGGACCCTGAAGCCAGGAACCAGAACCTACTGGAACTGGTTAATTAACCGATTGAGGCCAGGACTAGAGGTCCTGTCCTACCCAAAGTCCCTCATAGAAGACAAGAGCCCACCGATTAGGGATAAGAGGTCACCACCAGGGCCCATAGATCCCACGGGCCAGCGTCTGCGGGCAAGGCTCCTTAGGCCACATCCAGCCGGGAGCGGACTCCTACATTTCATACAAGGAAGTCTTTTCTACTTAAACAGTGCAGGAAAAGGATAGAGACCACCAGCAGGGTGGGGGATCCCGAACGCAACCGGCCGTGGCACCGGCCACCACCACCACCTTGGTTTACCAGAGACTCGTGTGTTTTACTGAAAGTGAGTACACCAACACCCTCTGCGGTCGTCATTCCCCCTACACCAGAGCCATCGGATCCCGGGGCCACCATCCCTGCCCATGGAGGGGTTAACATCTTACTGCACAACATCTCCACAGGGGGTGCCCCGTAACAGCAGCGGTGGTGTTCCACCTCACCACACACCGTGGGTGGCGTCACAAACCTATTACGGCCTAGCCTGTACATCTACGTCCCCTATTTTATTCGGCGTGTCCGCGAGACCCCCGGGTCCGGAGACCCTCGAGCCACCACCCCTGAAGGTTCGGATCCGAGCAGCGGCGGCTGCTGGCACGGGGACGGCACAGTAGCTGTATACTTGTGCAAGAGGAAATAAGACATGACAATACTGTAGTGAAGATACTATTCATGGTTTGTAATTTTTATCTATAAATTGGGGACACAAGCCACTAGATAACATACAACTTTAAAAGAATCACCAATTGAGAAACTAGTGTAGGATGATTTATTGTACTTGCAAAAAATCAAAACTAAAAACTATATGAAACTCAGAGAGCACCACATATTGACTTGCATTTCACTTGATCAACATTGTTTAGAGTTTAATTAGTCTTACATCACAACTATCTGAGATAAACTCAAAATACCCTAGTCATCAGATAAACGTTTGTA
The DNA here is from genome assembly GCF_048569485.1 of Anomaloglossus baeobatrachus. Taxonomy (NCBI): domain Eukaryota; kingdom Metazoa; phylum Chordata; class Amphibia; order Anura; family Aromobatidae; genus Anomaloglossus; species Anomaloglossus baeobatrachus. The sequence continues at coordinate 511,189,896 of NC_134354.1, read as the reverse complement.
GTTTACAAAAAAAAATTTGCAAAGTAAGAGTCCTTTCAAAAAATAGAAGTTCCAATTCCATACTGATAATTTTCTCGCCACTATAAGGCCCGTTTCACACGTCAGTGAAAAACACAGACGTTCTTCACTGACGTGTAAAACACGCACATGTCCCTCCGTGTTCCGTGATTCACGGCACACGTGGGTTGTCCATGTGCAATCCGTGATCCATGATCCGTGATCCCGTGATTGCATATGGACATTACTCACCTGCCTTCACTGTTGCTGTCCATGGTGCTGAACTCTTCGGGTCTGTAGCGTCCGCCCACCGCTCTCAGCACCTACTTCCTGGTCGGCAGTTCCTGCTCTCATGAATATTCATGAGCCAGGCAGGAGCTGCCGAGAGTGGAGCAGGCCCAGCGAATCGCAGGCAAGGTAAGTTGAAAATTTTGAATATTTAATATGTCCGTGATTTTCTGGCACGTGTTTCACTGATCACACACGGATCACACCATAGTGTGGTCCGTGGGTCATCAGAGATGCCAGACAAAAACTGACATGTCTCCGTGCAGAATCACGGCCAAGGGTGCACGCTGCACGGAGACACGTGCAGTGAAAAATCACTGATGTGTGAGCAGACCCATTGATTATAATGGGTTTGCGTATGTCAGTGATTCTGGTACGTTTTTAAAAAAAACGTTCAAACGTACCAGAATCACTGACGTGTGAAAGGGGCCTTAAACAGGGGATGTGGTGGAGTCAGACACGTCTGATTCATGAAGAGATGCACACCTATTCATGAATCAGGAACATCTGACAAGTGGCAGGTGCTTCCGTGCATCATGCCAGAAAGCAATGCCACTGCTCATCATCAATTAGACAAGCCATAGCACCGCACCCCTGCTGTGCCCCGTCATACCTCATCTCCACCCATTCTGGTGTAGTTGTGAGAAACAGATATGAAAATTGCCAAAAGCCACATAAGTTTTGTGCAACGTCGAGTTGTTCAAAAGTTTTGCTATTTTTCAAAGCAATTTATGCCAGAATTCTGTCAAAATTGCTTTGATAAATCTGGGCTCCAGTGTTAATTATAACACTTAAAATAGTATATTTGCATCAGTAAGCAAAATAATTATTAAATGAACAGAGAGGAAATTTAAATCAAATCCTTGCTTGGAGTGACCACAATTTGCCTTCAAAACAGCATCAAAGCATAAATTCTTGTAGATACACTTGTACACAGTTTTTCAAGGAACTCAACCGGGAGGTTGTTCTCAAAATCCTGGAAATGTCCAAATACTTCTGTTTCTTCATATAATCTCAGACACGCTTGGTGTGGTTGAGATCAGGGCTTTTTCGGTGCAAAATATCAGTCCCGGACTCATTATTTTTCTTTAAAGGGAACCTGTCAGGTGCCTGTTGCCTCCAACAAAGCAACATTCACATGTGTATGCCAAATTTCCCTCCCTAACCAGCCCTGATGCTATTTACTAAAATCAATGTTTAATCAAATTATTTAAAGAGTGTGCTGTTCCTATGCTAATTAGGCCCGTGACTAGTCACTGCGCATGACCGGAAGTGCAGAAGCTGTTCTTCCACTCATGCACAGTGCACCTATCTGATGCAGGGATGTGTACATCCAGCTTCTGAGGCACACTGACACTGCCATAAGATTTCCAGGAGCTGTTGAGATGTCGGCTAGTGGAAATCATATTATCATGCCCCCAGGAAAGAAGGCTGACTAGTCTGAGGAACTTGCTTTTTTTAAACATTGATTTTAGTAAATAGCATTTTACAGAGATAGTTAAGCAGGGTATTTTGGCATACACATGTGAATGCTGCTGGGTTGGAAGCAACAGGAACTTGACAGATTCCCTTTAAGCTGAAGATAGTTCTTAATTGACTGTGTAGCGGCCCACGGGGCCTAAAGCGGGCTTTACACACAGCGACATCGCTAGTGATGTCGCTGGTGAAAGCACCCGACCCTGTCGGTGGGGTGTCACGGGCGACATCACTGCCCATGGCGCACAACTTCGCTTGCACCCGTCACACATACTTACCTGCCTAGCGATGTCACTGTGGCCGGCGAACTGCCTCCTTTCTAAGGGGGCGGTTCGTTCGGTGTCACTACGGCGTCACTAAGCGGCCGCCCAATAGAAGCAGAGGGGTGGAGATGAGCGGCCGTAACATCCCGCCCACCTCCTTTCTTCCTCTTTGGCGGCGGCCACAGGTACGATGTTGTTCCTCGTTCCTGCGGTGTCACACGTAGCGATGTGTGCTGCCGCAGGAACGACGAACAACCTGCATCCTGCAACAGCAACGATAATCAGGATAGAAATGACTGGACAACGATCAACGATTTGGTAAGTAATTTTGATCGTTAACAAGTTGTTCCTGCATTTCAAACGCAACAACGTCGCTAACGAAGCCAGATGTGCTTCACGAATTCCGTGACCCCAATGACATCTCGTTAGCAATGTTGTTGTGTGTAAAACCCGCTTAAGAAGTTACTCGTCACCGGTCCAGTGGTTCTTTGGGGTTGCTCTGACTGGCCTGACCCGGCTCCGCAGCCCCGTCGGCTACATGTAAATGATAAACAAACAGGTTCAAGGTGTACAGGGGGATGGAAGGAGGGCGAAGGGTTTCTGAGAAGTGTGTCACCGGTTGCAGCAGTGACTGGGGTCTCGGCCTCCTCCGCCGCCGACCCTTCTTGCGACTTTTTCTCTTCCAGGGGCTGTGTTGGATGTGAATGGGGGATGCTTTGCAGCGCCACCCATGGTGTGTGGCCAGGGATTACCCACCTCTGCGACATGTTGCTCTCCTCCGGGGCTGATGTTAACGCAGCCCAGATAGTCCAGCTCCCCACAGGTGGAGCGAGCCCAGGTAGGATGAGAGCGATGGGGATGGCTGATGGCGCTGAAGCACGTGGCACCGGAAATGATAAGGATGACACAGGGGGTTGAGGATCAAAGTTCTGTTTACTCACAGTTCTTAAAGTGCCCCGGAGGTGCCGCTCTCTGTCACCATGGATGGACACCAATTGGTCCTATGTGAGTCAGAAGCAATCACCAGTGCCTGTGGAAATGTGTGATACCTTCCTCCTTGCGCTGACACACAGTTCCCCGTAGCCTGAAGCAATTTGGGGACCCCATTGTCGATGTTAAGTGTCCTGTCCCTTATGCAGGTGATGCAGGTCCTCGCCGTAGGGTCCGATCGTAGCCCTGACCCCGGATCCTATATGTCACTGTGCTCCAGGAAAGTGAATAGTGGACGATGGGACATAAAATCTCCATCCCCTGCAGATTTGTTGGAGTCCGTGAAGGTGTCCCCAACCGAGAATCCTGCACCCCGACTGCGCTGGCACTGTAGGAATAGTTAAGCTCGACCTCAGCTACCATTCTCTCTTGTCCCAACATCTCCACCGGCTGCCTCTGTCTCTCGCCCTCTTTCAGTCTCATTCCTGCAGACTCAGTGTGGTGTTGTGGCCCCTGGGACTATCTCCACCTATCTCCCATCCCAGGGCCAGCCTGTTAAACGCTGCTCTCTCAAGGCTGTCTGCTCTCTTCTCTGTCCTGGGCTGATCTCACTCTGAAAATTAAACTGTTTGTCTTTCTACTCACTGAGAGCAGCCCCCACCTCAGGAATGACTCAGCAGTGCTGTGGGATTTCCCAGCTTGGTTTACTGTGTGCGGTGATTCATGCTAGATGTTCTGTGTAAGATCTCTGTGTGAATGCTTTTGTATGTGAGAACCAGTGGTTACCTCCTTTCACCCGGGATAAGCATTACACCTTCAGACAGATGCAAAACTCTGTGGCGACTAAAGCCTCAGGGGTGCCACATTTTCCCACAGTGAATCGCAACACTCTGGGGCTGCAAAACAAAATACAGAGTATATCGCAATTTTTGGTTATGCATATAAATAGGTAACATTCTTCCCTTTATGGGAGACAGGATCACTTGAACGTTGCAAAGATATCATACATTTCACATGTCACATGAGACTGGTTGATGTTGTAAATGCATAAACTACCTATATAAAACATTCACTTAGCATTTCACATAATAGTAGCTATTGTATGGGGGACCTACCCTTAATCCCCAATGTAGGTGTGGCGCCCTGGACTAGCCAAGTCATCGCAGGTACTGCAACACACACCCCCACCCTGAGACACGCACATCAGCCAGACACAAAATCCTTGTTGCCTCCCTCCAGGGGCTGATGTCCACACCAGGTGGGGTGGAGCCAGGTGGTTGGCCACACCCACTGAGGAGTTCACAGTCCTGGAGGCGGGAAACGGAAGTGAGATCAGTTAGGGAAGTGCAAGTGAAAGGAGTTAAGTAGGAGTGGAGGAGCAAACTGACCATGTCCGGGTGTGTGGCCTGGGCACTAAGAGCAAGGTTGGCAGATGGTGGTGGCCGTCTGCAGGAGAGGACAATCAACGTGGAACCGTAGGACCGGGACGGGCGGTGGCCGAACTGGGGAGCGAAGTGAAGCCAGCACACACAGGCAGGGCCTGCGGACCCCTCCCAGGCTTGGCTCCCCATTAGAGGTCAAATCCGTCAGTGACCGGAACCCCAGGGGTTTCCTAACAGCCAAGACCCGATTGAAGGCAACCGTCCGACCAGCAAAAGGAAATACAGCTACCACCACAGCTAGAGTTCCAAGGGCCAGTGCCTGCGGGCAAAAGGGCTCCTCCGGCACATATACACGCTGGGGAGCGGGTTACCAGTGGGAATCCATCGGGACCGAACATACACAAAGGTGCAGGGAAAGGCAGCCACCACCAACCGTCCGGGAGAAGTCACAGCAGCCGGCTGCGGGACCCGTCCATCCAGCCGTTTGGTTTACCAGAGACTTTGCGTACATTTGTGGCTGAGTGAGTACAACCGTGCCGTCCGGCACCGTGGTGCGCAGTCCAGGCGACCCTGCACCTTGCCAACCCTGCCTCCCCATTACCTCACCGGGCCCCGGGACCACCAACCCCTACCCACGGAGGGGGGAAACAACATCCCAGCTGCTCCATACCATCACTCCCAGGATCCCCGTCACCAGCAGCGGTGGTGCCCAACCTCCCCACAACCCGTGGGTGGCGTCACAGACCAAATCCCCAAACCAAAACTACCCCCTTTCACTCACGGGCGAGGAGCGCCACTCGAGTCCCCGGATCTGGCCCACCGCTCGAGCCACCGAGCAGCCATCGCAGCAGCGCCGGACCCGAGCATTAGCGAGCGCAGCGGCATCCTTCCCGCCCGCGACATAGGCTCTGGATGTGTTCAGTGCATTCCGGATCCGTCTTCTCTTCTTCAGCACACCGACAGGTTTTCGGGTCTTACCAATTATTTACAGGTGCAGTCCAGGTCACACATATCACAGTGGCCCAGATGTCAAGTTTGTTAAGCAAAGAAGAGAAAAAAAAACATTCTGCACATTATACTGTAGCATTAGTTAACTATCTACAACATATTTACTTTCACGCTACCATCTGAGCCGCTGCTAGAGTTACCAGAGGACCGCTTCCGGTCTCCCCTGGTTCTGTACACTATGCGACTCCCTCCAGTATAGTGTCCAATTTTTCCACAGCGACCACAGATCAAGAGTCCATTCCATTGATAAAGTCAGTCCAATTATATGCTCACCGATGTTGTGCGGCAACCATAATGCCCCCATAAAGTGCGACATGAAGTCCCCGGGAAGGCATAACATAACATATGGCATTGATGGAGCTAGTTACGGTGCCACAGCGTCAACAACGGGGGCAGCTTCACGACAAGTCCTTGGTTACAGTAAGTCTCTGGCAGTGGGGCTCTCTTTCGTGCTCTTTCTGGGCTCCACCCATGCTTTTGTTTATTTTTTGGGTTCCGCCTACGATGGCACGCCCCTTCTTTTCCCGCACGAAGATGGTTAATGGTATGCAAATAGTTTTTGTACAGTCCATTAATCCCACGACAACATCCAGTTTGTGGTGCCAAGTGAAAAAGGTTTTAAGGCATGCAGTACCCGCACTTGTGGACACGAAACCCTACTCGCAGCACCAAATGTAGCACCCCACGAGGCCTGAGGCGTTACTCGTCACCGGGCCAGAGGTTCTGTGGGGTTGCTGTGACATGCCTGACCCGGCTCCATGGCCATATCGGCTACATGTAAATAACAAGCAAACAGGTGCAAGGTGTAAATGAGGATGGAAGGAGGGCGAAGGGTCCCTGAGAAGCGGGTCACCGGTTGCAGACTGGGGTCTCGGCCTCCTCCGCCGTCGACACTTTCTGCAAATTTTCCTCTTCCAGGGGACGTGTTGGATGGTAATGGGGGATGCTTTGCAGTGCCACCCGTGGTGTGCGGCCAGGGATTAGCCGCTGCTGTGAAATGTTGCTTTCCTCTGGGGCTGATGTTAACGCAGCCCAGATAGTCCAGCACACCACAGGTGGAGCGAGCTTCAGTGAGGATGAGGGCGATGGGGATGGCTGATGGCGCCAAAGCGCGGGGTGGTGGATAGTATAGGATGGGACATGAAATCCCCATCCCCTGAAGATTTGTTGGAGTCCGTGAAGGTGTTCCCAACCGAGGGTCCTGCACCCTGGCTGCACTGGCACTGTGAAAACAGTTAGGCTTGACCTCAGCTACCATCTCCTTTTGTCCCAACATCTCCATCGGCTGCCTCTGTCTCTCGCCTTCTTTCAGTCTCATTCCTACAGACTCAGTGCTGTGTTGTGGCCCCTGGCCCTGGGACTATCTCCAACTATCTCCCGTCCCAGGGCCAGCCTGTTAAACGCTGCTCTCTCAAGGCTGTCTGCTCTCTTCTCTGTCCTGGGCTGATCTCACTCTGAAAATTAAACTGTTTGAATTTCTACTCACTGAGAACAGCCCCACCTCAGGATTTACCAGCCTGGTTTCCTGTGTGTGTCGTGACTAGAGATGAGCGAACCGGCCGTGGTTCGGCTCGAGTTCAGTTCGCCGAACGGAGGTCTCGTTCGAGTTCGGTTCGGCGAACAGGTTCGGCGAACCACTCGAACCGCATAGGAAACAATGGGAGGCAATCACAAACACATAAAAACACCTAGAAAACACCCTGAAAAGGTGTCCAAAAGGTGACAAACAACTCACAACACAACACAAACACATGGGAAAGAACAAATTCTCATGCGAAAACAAAACAGCGTTACAAGGAAAAGAGGATGAGACACAGATATAGGCATGGCATGCCCTTCTAAAATCATGTAAAACACCGCAAGGTTACTCCAAGCGGAGTCTCCCTTTTTTCCAAAAATTGGGCCCCACACACACCCACCCATTCAGTGGCAGCACTTTTGCCCCAGCTGTACACTTCACAGCTAGATTTGCATCAAGCACATTCAAAAATACGCCATACTTAACCGTCCCCAGGATGACACCGGGGTAGGTAGCTAAGTCTTTCCTGATCCCAGCTCTGTTCATCTTGGATCATTTTTAAAAACAATGTAAGCAAGGGTTACTCTAAGCGGAGTCTCCCTTTTTTCCAAAAATTGGGCCACACACACACCCACCCCTTCAGTGGCAGCACTTGTGCCCCAGTTGTACACTTCACAGCTAGATTTGCATCAAGAACATTAAAAATCCACAAGCATTTACTCTCCCCAGGATGACACAGGGGTAGTAAAATCCTTGTGGATCCATGACTTGTTCATTTTGATGAAGGTTAGTCTGTCCACATTGTCACTGGACAGACGCGTGCGCTTATCTGTCAGCACACACCCAGCAGCACTGAAGACACGTTCAGAGACAACGCTGGCAGCTGGACACGACAAGAGCTGCAAGGCGTAAGTGGAGAGCTCTGGCTATTTTTCAAGATTTGAAGCACAAAATGAGCAAGGCTCCATTTGCAAAGTCATGGCATCGATGTTCATTTGGAGATACTCCTGTATCATCCTCTCCAGCCGTTGACTATGTGTCAGACTTGTTGTCTCTGGTGGCCTTGCAAAGGATGGTCTAAAAAAATTATGAAAATATTCAATAAAATTGCTGTTACCAGCACCAGATACGATGCTGCTGGTACGGGTAGACTGTTGAAGATGACGAGACCGTCCCATGTTTGTCAAGTTACAACTGGGAGATTCACTCCCTGCACCAGGGTTGTTTGGTGGAAAAGCCGAGCTAAGATCGAGTAACAGCTTTTGCTGATACTCCTGCATACGTGCGTCCTTTTCTATGGCTGGAATTATGTCACAAAATTTGGACTTGTACCGGGGATCTAATAGTGTGGCAAGCCAGTAGTCATCATTACTTCTAATTTTGACAATACGAGGGTCATGTTGGACGTAGTGCAGCAAGAAGGCGTTCATGTGTCTTGCGCAGCCATGCGGACCAAGTCCACGCTGTGTTTGTGGCATAGAGGTGCTAACCGTTCTTTCTTCCTCTGACATCTCCCCCCAACCTCTTTCAACTGAAATTTGACCAAGGTCTCCCTCATCCGCTAAGTCTTCCATGTCCATGGACAGTTCGTCCTCCATTTCTTCATGTTCTCCTGCACCTTCTTCAACATTTCGCCTGCTACCATGCGCCCTTGTTGATCCCTGTCCCCCATGGTCCCATGCCTGCCGCGTTGGTGATGATAAACGTCTGGACCTTGGTGATGTTGTTCTTTCTTGCGCATATGAATCCTCCTGTAGTTCCTCCCCTTCCTGTTGTCCCCCCCCTGACTCCAAATAGTGTTTAGCGTGTGCTCCAGCATGTAAATGACTGGAATTGTCATGCTGATAATGGCTTTGTCAGTGCTAAACATATTCGTCGCCATGTCGAAACTGTGCAGAAGGGTGCATAGGTCCTTGATCTGAGACCACTCCATCAGGGTGATCTGCCCCACCTCTGCATCTCGTTGGCCCAGGCTATACGTCATGACGTATTGCACCAGGGCTTGACGGTGCTGCCACAGTCGCTGTAACATGTGGAGAGTCAAATTCCAGCGTGTCGGCACATCGCATTTCAGGCGATGAACCGACAGGCCGAAAGACTTCTTGAGCGATGCAAGTCGCTCAGCAGCGGTGGTTGAACGGCGGAAGTGAGCAGACAGTTTTCGTGCCCTGTTCAGAAGGCCATCTAGGCCGGGATAGTGTGTTAAAAATTGCTGGACAACAAGGTTCAACACATGAGCCATACAAGGCACGTGTGTCACCTTGCCCAGGCGAAGGGCCGCACCCAGGTTTGCAGCATTGTCGCACACGGCCTTACCAGGCTGCAGGTTGAGTGGAGACAACCATTTACCAAACTCAGTCTCCAGATCTGCCCACAACTCAGCCGCTGTGTGACTCCTATTTCCAAGACATTTCAAGCTAAAGACCGCCTGATGCCGTTGCACTCTGCTGCCAGCATAGTAATGAGGGGTGCGTGATTCCTTCTGCGCAGTTAGAATGCTGGTGGCCTGACCAGGCAGGCTTGGGGCGGAGGTGGAGGACCCAGATGAGGTGGAGGAGGCAGAAGCAGTGGCGGAACTTGGACAGACAGAGGATTGACACACAAGTCGTGGGGACGGCAAGACTTGTGCAGCAGACCCTTCACCATCTATCACCATAGTTACCCAGTGCCCTGTCAGCAACATGTAACGTCCCTGTCCATGCTTACTGGTCCAAGTATTGGTGGTGAATTGCACCCGTTGACACACAGAGTTTCTCAAGGAAGCGGTGATGTTGTGTGCGACATGCTGGTGTAGCGCAGGCACACCCTTCTTAAAGAAGTAGTGGCGACTGGGCATCTGGTACTAGGGCACAGCGACAGACATAAGGTCTCTAAAATCCTGTTTGTCCACGAGGGGAAAGGCAGCATTTCGGTAGCCAAGAGCTTACAGAGGGATAAAGTCAACCTCTTAGCTTTGTCATGGGTCGCAGGAAATAGCCTTTTATTTGTCCACATCTGAGGGACAGAGATCTGGCTACTGTGTGTAGACGGTGTTGAGTAGGGTGTCCTTGGAAAAATGCAGCTTTGTGAGGAAAGGGCAGGCGTAGACATGATGTTGCCTTTATCCAATGTTGGTGCTATCGATGTCTGAGAGAGCTGTACACACGCACTTGTTTTCCCTTCCAAACCAACTGACGACCTACCAAGCAAACTGCCTGTTGCGGTTACAGTGGTGGAAGTTGTGCGTGGAAAACCAGGTGTGACAGCTGTCCCCACAGTCCTAGAAGATGAAGAGCGCGCGGATGCACTGGAAGGGGCAGGCGGTGGATGGTTCACTCCGCTAGACTGCATTGCAGCACGGTGAGCTTCCCACAGGGACATATGATATTTATTCATGTGACGATTCATGGAAGAAGTTGTCAAACTGCTGAGGTTTTGCCCTCTACTAACAGAATCACGACAAATTTTACAGATCACATAATTTGGGCGATCTTTTGCTATGTCAAAAAAGGACCAGGCTAGGCAAGACTTAGAGGGCATGTGACCTGCTGATCCACCCCGACTAGTGCTCAGAGGCACAGTGGTGGCTGAGGATGCAGTTGTAGACGTGCTACCAGTACTCCGACTCTGTCCAGGAAGGCGCAAGGTAACTTCGTCGTCAGTTGCATCCTCCTCCACCGCCTCTGTTGACCTCCTTGAGTGCCTGACTGTGGGTTGACAGTAGGTGGGATCTAGAACTTCCTCATCAATTGTTGTGTTTGCCCTCCCCTCACCCTCAGACCAAGCCTCTTCTTGCCCTGACCGAATATTTATGTTGTCATCCCAATCTGGTATCTGCGTCTCATCGTCATCAGTATGTTCCCCATTGTCTATAACAACAGGTGTTACAGTTTGTGAATAAGGGTCAACATTATGCTCAGAATCTTGGTCCTCACGGCCTGAATCAGAGTCACAAAGGTTCTGGGCATCACTGCAGACCATTTCCTGTTCTGTACTCACTGTAGCTTGGGAGCAGACCTCTGATTCCCAGGCTATAGTGTGACTGAACAGCTCTGCAGACTCAGCCATCTCAGTTCCACCATACTGTGCAGGGCGGATGGAGACTTCAGAGCTGGGAGAAAGCAAGTGTGATTGGGATGACAACTCAGACGACTGGTGTTTTTTGGATGTGGTAGTTGAGGTGGCGGAGAGGGCACTTGTTGGACCACTTGAGATCCATTCAAGCATTTTCTTTTTTTGGCCATCATCTACCTTTGTTCCAGTTGTTCGTGTCCGTAAAAAAGGGAGCACATCGGATTGTCCATGGTAAGTAGTAGACATCTTACTTTTGCTGGAAGATGGTCTATCTTCAGCAGATGTTAATGGAGCTTTGCCACCTTCCCCACGGATAAACCCTTTTTTTCTTTTTCCAACACGCCACTTCCCCTTTCCACCAGCATCTGTCATTTTGACACTCATTTTGATTGCGACAAGATTGTGCACTTAAAATGTGGTAGTAAAAATTGAGAGGTGGTGTAGATTGCAGCGGTGGTCTATCTTTATTAACAGCAGAATAAACAACAATAACTATCCCTGACAATGCAACTACGGCTCTTAAACTGGCAGCATAGTTTGCTATTAGAATGGCTTAGTAACAATGAGTTTGAGTGTGCAATGCAGAGGTGCTGCAAATAGATTTGCACTAGTGGGACACTAATGGAAGTCCAACAGCCACTTTTAGGATGCCACTAAGTTTACTCAGTGTTTGCTAGTATAATGGCTTAGTAACAATGAGTTTGAGTGTGCAATGCAGGGGTGCTGCAAATAGATTTGCACTAGTGGGACACTAATAGACGTCCAACAGCCACTTTTAGGATGTCACTAAGTTTACTCAGTACAAAAAATGTGATACCACACAATGGAGTTTTTATGATTACTTTATTAAACATAATATTAAAAAAGATCAACACAACAAATTGTGTGTGTACGAACATACTAACAATTATAGGCTAAAAAGAAGTAACCTCACTATGTGGGGATCCGGATATTAGTAGTACAGCTTGCACTCAAAATAATGAGATGATATATTAGATATGTATCACAGAAATTCATTCAATAAAACAACATACCCATAGAGTGCAACACCCTCATATAACCCCCCAGAGGTCTGGTTCCACTGGTGCAAATGAGGCAATATAAACCCGCTAACGGTGGACACTTAGAAAAAGAACCACCATTCAATACAGTGGAAAGATAGAAGTAAATACATACCCAGTGGTTATCAGACAAATGGGGAATATCCAGGATCACAAGCCCGACGCGCGTTTCGGCTGCCTTTCTCAAGGGCCGCCACACGTTGTATGCAAACCGCCAGGTTCCCCCTTAAATACCCCATGGGCTCACGTTCATCCGCCCACCTGAGACGCATTCATTGCGCACACCTGCGGCGAGATCCGGGACTCTGTAATAATATACAAACAATCGGCGGCGGGCAGCGGGATTCAACGCATGCGTCGGAGCATAACTCCGTGACGTCATTAACGCATGCGTGACTAGTAATTAGCTTGGCTTTTTGCTGCTAGAACCGTTCTCGAACGTAACTAGAACTATCGAGCTTTAGCAAAAAGCTTGAGTTCTAGTTCGATCTAAAACAGCCCCCAAAATCACTCGAACAGCGAACTGGAGAACCACGAACCACGAACCGCGTTCAATTCTAGTCGTGACTCATGCTGGATGTTCTGTGTAAGATCTCTGTGTGAATGCTTTTGTAAGTGAGAACCAGTGGTTACCTCCTTTCAACCGGGATAAGCATTACACCTTCAGACAGATGCAATACTCTGTGGCGACCGAAGCCTCAGGGGCGCCACAACTGCATGTTTGGGGTCATTGTCCTGCAACAGAATACATTTTCAGCCATTCAGGTGTCTCTTTGATGGTATTGCATGATGGATAAATATATGCCTGTATATTTCAGCATTGATGATATCATTAATCATGACCAAATTCCCAACACCACTTGCTGATATGTAGTCTCAAACTTTCAAGGACTCCTCACCATGTCTCAATTTTACCTGCAAACACTTATAATTGTTCCATTTTCCAGCCCTTTGGCAAATTAACTGCCTTCTCCTACTACTAAATATTTCAAATTTGGACTCTAGTGCAGAGCACCTACTGCCATTTTGTCAAAACCCTATTTCCTTTGTTTTCTTAGAAAGTTCATCTATTGACCTTGTTTATATGTCAAAGGTTTGGTTTTTGGCTGAAATTCTTCCAGGATCATAAAGACTATTTCTAGACAAACTTCTACTAAGAGTAGATCGCTGAGTTTATGGCACTGCTGGACATCTTCTGTTTTTGAAGAAAATAAGGAATGATGTGTCTTTCATCTGCTGCACTTAGTTTCCTTGGTCGACTACTGCGTGTACAGTCCTCAACATTGCCCATTTAACATTGGATGCAAATTTATCGACCATGTAATATCATTATGGCGGTGTCTAATTGGAGCTAATCAGATTTCGACATCAATGAATGGGGGATTACGTGAAGAGATAGAAGGATTTGTGCAATCCTAACTCCACAAAAAACTATGATTAGTTTCCCAAGATATTTAGAACATGCTCACTGCTAATTTTCTTCAATAACTGTGGGCAAGGGCACCTACAATAAATAGAGGTGTTTTGAAGATAAAGGGTGGCCACAGCAAACATTGATTTGCTTTAGATTTCTCTAGATTTTCTAACATAAAAATTCTTTAAGATAGCAGACATCACTTGATCACTTGATAGCCATTACAAACAAGCTCATTGTGCTTGTGGGCTGCCAATTGGCTGACATGACAGCCATTTCTGAAGGCCCTATGTCTTTCATGTGACGTCTCTTATGGAGCCAACCCTGTAAATTAACTTAAAGGGGTGGTTCACCCATATTTTTTATTGTCTAGTTCGATATTATATTGAGAAACAAAGTTTCTCTCAAATACCTTGTGTTGGCAATAATGTCTGTGAGAGGTGCTATTGCAGACCGCTGATCCCGCTCCAGTGACGTCAACGTCAAGTGCCGCACACGTCACATCCATACAGCCGGCTGCATTCTTCCAGACTCACTGGGCTGTGAGCAGTGTTTCACCGCAGTCACAACCCATCTGCTCCCTGCTCCCCCCTCCCTCACAGCACAGAGCGTCTCCTGCTCCCCCCCTCCCTCAGGAGGAAGGGGAGAGCAGGAGACGCGCTGTGCTGTGAGGGAGGAGGGAGGGGGGAGCTGGAGACACGCTGTTCTGTGAGGGAGGAGGGAGGGGGGAGCAGGGAGCAGATGGGCTGTGACAGCGGTGAAACACCGCTCACAGCCCAGTGAGTCTGGAAAAACGCAGCCGGCTGCACGGATGTGACGTGTGCGGCACTTTGTGACGTCACTGGAGCGGCAACAGCGGTCTGCAATAGCGCCTCTCACAGGCACTATTGCCAACACAAGGTATTTGAGAGAAGCCTTGTTTCTCAATATATTATCGAACTAGACAATAAAAAATATGGGTGAACCACCCTTTTAATAAGAAATCAGCTATTTCACAATCTGGCCCTTTGGCTGTTTTTGTCTGGCCCGAGTACTGAGATTGTCAAATAAAATGAGTGAAGTACAGTTTGTGAAATGGAGCAACCTGTGATGATCCCCTCTCCCAGCATGTCAATTTTAAGGTGACAATCATACTATATCGGGAAGCTGATTAACAGGAGCAATATGATTTACTGATTTTTATAAATATTGGAAAAAGCAGAAAATTATTTGGTACTGATATGAATAGACTGTGTGTGCACAGTTATTAGACAAGTGAGTACCGTATTTTTCGCTTTATAAGACGCACTTTTCCTCCCCAAATTTTGGGAGGAAAATGGGGGGTGCGTCTTATAAAGCGGTAGCGGGGGGGGGGGGGGTCCTGTCTGAGGCGATCGGGCGGGTGCCTGTGGCTGCATGCAAGCGCCCGGGTACCTGTACTTGCATGCAGCGGCAGCCGGGTACCCGTGGCTGTGTACGGGCGGCAGCGGGTGCTGTGTGGGGTCGGCAGCCAGGTACCTGTGCTTGCATGCGGTGGCAGACGGGTACCCATGGCTGTGTGCGGGCGGCAGCCGGGTGCTGTGTGCGAGCGGCAGTCGGGTGCCCGTGCAGGTACTCGGCTGCCGCCCTCACACAGTCACCCATCTGCCGCCCGCACACAGCCATGGGTACCCGGCTGCCACCGCACGCAAGCACAGGTACCCGGCGGCTTGTACGCGGGGTGGGCGGGCAGCCTGCTGGCTGCCACTCTGTGCATGCGGGGCGGGCGGCTGTGCAGCTTACCAGTTGTCCGCGGTCCCACTTTCAAATGATGGCGCCGGTGGAGCTCTTGGATGAGAGCTCCATCTGCGCACGCGCTGCTCCGGGAGTCAGCGCGTGCGCAGATGGAGCCCTTGGATGAGAGCTCCATCTGCGCATGCGTCGCTCCGGGCGCCATTACTTGAATCGGGACCGCGGACACACTCCACCACTGAGCCGTCGCCGCCGCTCCCACTACTGAGCCGCCGCTGCCACCACTGAACCGGGACCGCGGACACACGCCACCACTGAGCAGTCCCTGCCGCTGCCACCACTGAGCAGTTGCCGCCGCTCCCACCACTGAGCCGCCGCCGCCGCTGCCACCACTGAACCGGGACCGCGGACACACGCCACCACTGAGCAGTCCCTGCCGCTGCCACCACTGAGCAGTCCCTGCCGCTGCCACCACTGAGCAGTCCCTGCCGCTGCCACCACTGAGCAGTTGCCGCCGCCGCTGCCACCACTGAACCGGGACCGCGGACACTCACTGCACCGGCCTGCTGCACGGCTCACACGCCACGGCTGCTGCCGCCACCACGGACCCCACGGATCCTGCCACCGCGCCTGCAACCACGGCACCTGCAACCACGGACCCCGCTGCCACTGACCTGCCGCGCCTGCCAGCACAACCTGTGCCTCCTGTGACCCCGCTTCACCACCACTGCTGCCCCCCTCCGGTAAGAGAACACCGGAGTATAAGACGGACCCCATTTTTCTTTTTTTTACCTTTTTTATGTCTAAGTTTGGGGTGCGTCTTATATTCCGGTGCGTCTTATAAAGCGAAAAATACGGTATTTTGAACATATCATTTTTGTGCATATTTTCCAACTCCAGGCCGTATAAACTTGAATGCTTATTGGTTTGAAGCATATCAGGTGTATTTGTTTTATGAAGGAGAGTACAGCCTAAGGATACAGCACCTTTTATAAAGGAGTGCATAAATATTATGCAGCTTGTTGTCCTCATGCAAAAAGCCAAAAAAGTCAAGAATTGTTAAAAGTATTCCAGATTGATATAGCACTCTTGAAATTCCTAAGATATCGGGGCGAGATTGCAAAAATATCAAGCATTTTGTTGCAAATAATCAACATGGTCGCAAAAAATGCATAGAGAAAAAAAAGACATATTAACTACCAAACATTTGAAAGAGTCAAGCATGAAGTGGCCAAGAACCGATTATTCCTGTGCTGTCATATTCCAGAATGGCAACTTCCCTGGAGTGCACAGAAGTACAAAGTGATTAGTGGCCGCTGAACAAGTCCCATAAGTTGAAATGTCAAGACTGGGCCAAGAAACATCTGAACACAGATTTTTCAAAATTTTTATGGACTGATAAGATGTGAGTGAATCTTGTGAGACCAGAAATGGGCACAAAACTCCATTTCAGTTCAGAAGCCAGCAAGGAGGAGGTGTGGTATTACTATTACTGGTACTACTGGTATTAATAAATGTGCTAGTTTATGGGGCTATTCTGTGTTGATGAAGAAATGTGCGAGAAGTTATGTGCTCGCTATCTCATGTATATAGTTACCATAAAATGGTTGTTCAGTAAAGAAACATTTTTAAAGAACTGGTTAACATCTTGTCCTGGCCAGCCATGGTCACTGGAATCATGTGGCCTGCAAGGATGTACTGCCTCCCCGACACAGGTCCACACACCCAGCCAGTACCCTATGCTTCATGTAACGTGCTGGGGCATTAAAGATGACTATGCGCCCCCATGACAACCGCTTGCAAAACACAACACTATAGCAAAAAATCACCCGGGATTGCATTCACAAAATAATGTTAAACATTATATAACTTGAACAGATGCCTTTGCATGTCCAGGTGTCCCAATTGAATAATTACAATGGGAAACTCCAGTTTTCAGAGAAGTTTCCTTTTCAGCTAAAAATAAATGTGATTTATTATATAATGATTTCTTAGTTGATGTTCAAAAAATATTTTTTCCATTGTGCTTAAAATCTGATGCTTAAACTGAAACACGTCTGAGAAAATGTAAAAACAATTAGCTTGTTAATCATTTGCCCAGTGCAGCTCACTCCACAATCTCTTCCTATTTCTAAATGGTGCATTAAGGTGAATCACATTAAGGCTTCATTCAGCAGGGGAACACATACGCATTTACTATTGGAAATGATAATTACATGTGCAGATTCACCTTTAAAAGTTCAAATACAAAATACTTGCACATTTAAAACTCTTAGAATATATGCACATTGTGATAATCCAGGACCGGTATTCCCCGCTCCAGAGTTTTTCAGACCCGGCCTGGTCATGTCAGTGGTTAACTCCCATGAGCCTCGTTCCAGTTTCAGGAGACACTATATCTGGGTGCTGCACCAGCATTCCAGTGCTGGTTATAGTTTTGCTTTGCAGCCTGTGACTGGCTCTGGTGAGATTTCCTATTTTGATCTGACTGCTTGTTATCATACCCTGACCTATACCTTCTCCTGTTCGTCTGTCTGCCCCAGTCCCTGACTTCCTGCTCCTATCAGTTGTTTACCCATCCTGGTTCATCCTCCTTCCCCTGTTTGTCTCTCCTCACGATCAGGTCTTCTGTTCCCTGTATCCTTTGTGTTTCCCCCTGTATACCTGATCTCCTGGCATCTGACCTCGGTTCTATTTTCTGACCTGATCTTTATCCTCCCTTTGTAGTGACTTGACTTCCTGTTTGACCCTGACTATTGACTACTCTATTGCCCACTGGTGGTTTGTCTGTGAACTGCTTACTGAGGTTACTCTGCTGTACTTCAGCCTCCTTTCTGTTACTGTGTTACTTTGACTCTCCTTCACTACTCTGCTGCCACCTAGTGGGGAATACGCTGCACTACGTCTTACCAGCCCATTGTACAGCGTGACACACATGTTGAGTATTTGGATGTAGGAATTTCTGCATCTCTTAGCAGGAAAAACACAGGGGCAAAAACACATATATTGCAGTACTAACTTACAGGGCAGTATTTCCATGTGCAGGTTACAACACTACTTTTTACTGCACGTGAATTAAGGCATTTTATATTCATGTCTCTCCTCTAGAGTGCAGTACCTTCATGTGATTGCTATGGCACTATCTCTTACAGCACAATTGTATTCAATATTCATGGCACTACCCTATGGTACAGTACATCCATGTGGAGGCTTCACCACATAAATGTGTTAGATATTTGTGACACTACTGTCGCGGGCGGGGAGGAGGGTGTCAGCACACTACGCTCACCCCTTCTGCTCGGGTCCGGCGGCTGCTGCTCAGTGGTGGCTATAGCGGTGGGCCGGATCCCGGGGGTTTCTCGAGCGGCACTCCTCGCCCGTGAGTGAAAAGGGGTTGTTGGGTGAGGGGATGATTATTGTCCGTGACGCCACCCACGGTTGTGGTGATTTCACCACCGCTGCTCTATACGGGGCTCCCGGGGATGGTGATGCGGAGCAGCCAGGTGTTGTGTTGCCCCTCTGTGGGTAGGTGTTGGTGATCCCGGGGCCCGGTGATGGTGAGGGAGGTGCAGGGCCTGGTGGGCGCAGGGACGCGGGGGCAGCGCTGTGCCTTGCGGCACTGTGGTACTCACTCAGCCTGAGACGTTGACACAGTTTTTACGGTAAACCAAGCGGCTGGATAGACGGTCCCACGGACGGCTGCACTTGCTCTCCCAGTAGGTGACGGTGATGTCCCTTTTCCTTGCACCTTGGTGTACTTGTTGGTTGCGATGGGTCCCCACCGGTAACCCGCTCCCCGGCTTTAAGCTGGACCGGGGGAGCTCTACTCTTTGCCCGCAGGCGCTGGCCCTAAGAAACTGGTGCCTTGGCGGTGGCGGTGTCTCTTCTATACTGGCTGGGCTGTTGCCTTCAATCGGGACTTGGTTGTTGGGGGATCTACGTCCCCTTCACTGGCGGATTTGGCAAATTTGGCGACTCCTAGCCTTGCCGGGGTCCGAGAGGCCCCTGCCCTGGTGCTGACTGTCCTTCGGAACACTGCTCCAGACCGCCGGGCACACAGCCTACGGGGTCCTTCCAGGAACTTCCAAACGGTCCCCCTCCAGACAGTCACCGCCGTTGCTGACCTTGCTGACCTGGTCCTACACAAAGCTGGACCCTTCAGGCTTTCTTCCTTTCCTGTCACCTCACTTGCTTTCCTCCTTTACCACTTTTCTACTTTCACTACTTTCACTTAGCTGTTTACTCAAGCTCGTCCCTGAGCTGACTGCCTGGTTTCTCCCGCCTCCAGAGCTGTGACCTCCTCGGTGGGCGGAGCCAACCGCCTGGCCCACCCCCTGGTGTGAATCATCAGCCTCTGGAGGAAGGCAACAAGGATTTTTGGTTAGCTGTGGTGTTCCTAGCTGGGATGTAGGGTGTGGTGGTGTGTGACCTGTGTCCCCTGGCTTGCCCAGGGCGACACATTCCCCCTTAGCAAAATGCAGACTGTCCGCGGGCTGCCGTCCAACACCGGTTTTATTTTTCTGAAAAAGATAACATATAATAATATAACATATTTACATTTTTAATAATAACTCTTCCCAAGACGGGAGGCACATTTCTTTTAACGTTGCATAACGGTTTACGGTTACGGTTTCTGCTCTCTCCCACCCAAGCAACCTGGCCCTGATGCTGCCCCTAAAACCCAGGCAGCACCCCTTGACCCACAGTCCAGCACACGATACCCGAGCGGGATCTGTCCTTCCCTCCAGAGGGTAGCCACCGGTTCCTTTGGTGGCTGGGCCCTAGCCTGCTCTGCTCAGGGCCCTCCCTCCAACCTGCCTCTCCGGAGGCGGCATTGCGGAAAACGGTAACGGCAAACAACATATTTACAAGCCACTTAACGTTTGTGGTTGCCCTGCAAGTTCACTGGCTTGTCCATGGATAGTTCCCATGCCAAAACTTTTAAACGGTCCCCACGGGGACAACGGTGCCGGCTCCAGCCGGTTGCAATCACGGTAAATCAGGTGAAACTTCGGTAATCATTTTTCATCATTCTTTCAAAACTTTTAAATAACAACAAACAACCACTTTTTACATTCTCTGACCCCTTTTATTCACAGAACGGTCTCCCTGTACCTAAGTGGGGGTCTACCTAGGTTGGAACGGGTGGACCTTCGGGGCCCGGTGTCAGTGGTGCTAGACAGTGGGGTAGAGGGAACAATCAGTTCCTCCTCCCTGCTATAGTGTGGAGCAGGTGGAGGTGTAGGGGAGCTGGGTACAGGTTCATCCCTGGGCACTGGCACTGGTTCTGGCTCACGGTTAACCACTTCCACTACTTCTTCATCCACGGGTTGTGGGAACAGTATCACTGGAAGGATCACCGCGCCGTTCTGTGTAGGCCAGTTTGCTGGGAAGTCACCCATTACAGTGTGGATTACCTCTGCTGCCTTCTCCGCTGGTGGAGGAGCCGGTACTTCAGCCTTTGCCTTCAACGCTGGGGGACATATCTTTAGATGGTCCCGGGAAACTGTGGCCAGGGTGTCCCCTTGGTCACGACTGATCTGGTAGGCCTTCCCATCTCCCCATTCTGTGGGTTGTATGACGTAAGGGACTTGTTCCCACTGATCATCCAGCTTGTGGGCTTTCCTCTTCCGTTTCAGTACTACATCTCCTGGCTGGAAAGGACCTGCGGATGCCTTCTGATTGAACTGGTGCTCTTGCTGTTCTCGACTTCGACTGAGGTTTTTCTCCACATACTCCTGGATTTGCCGGTATTGTGCTCTCCTCCGACTTTCCCACTCCGCCGTCGAAGGGAGTGCTTCTGGGGCCTCCAGCTCCATCTCCAGATCTACCGGCAGGCGGCCAGGACGAGCCCTCATCAGATACGCCGGGGTGCACTTTGTCGAGCTAGACGGGATGTTATTGTACATGTCGACCAGGTCGGATAACTTTTCCGGCCACATGTTCCGTTCCTCCAGCGGTAGCGTCTTGAGGAGCCCCAGGACCAAGTGGTTCATTTTCTCGCACATGCCGTTGGTTTGGGCATGGTACGGAGTGGTCCGGATCTTCTTGCAGCCGTACAACTGGCAAAATTCGTGGAACACCTCTGCTTCAAAAGCCGGGCCTTGGTCAGTCAGCACCTTCTCGGGGTACCCATGGGGCCGGCAAAAATAAGCCTGGAATGATCGAGCAGCAGTTCGACCAGTCAGGTCCTTAACGGGGACTACCACCATAAATCTTGAGTAGTGGTCTACCATGGTCAATGCGTAGGTGTACCCACTTCGGCTAGGGGCGAGCTTGACATGGTCTAGGGCGACCAACTCCAGCGGCTGATGGGTGACTATGGGATGTAAGGGTGCCCTCTGGCTAGTTTCGTCCTTTCTCCTCAGCGTACAAGGACCGCACTCTCGGCACCAGGCTTCCACCGATTCACGCATCCCACTCCAATAGAACCGCTCCCTCAGCAGCATCTCCAGCTTCTTCCACCCGAAGTGGCCAGCACCATCATGGTATGCCCGCAGGACAGTAGCGACGTCAGCTTGAGGAACGACCAACTGGCATATTTTCTCATGGGTTTTCGGGTTGATCAGCTCACGGTACAGCTTCCCTTAGTGTAGGTAAAGCCGCTTCCGTTCTTTCCACAAGCATTGGGCTTCGGCTGGAGCGGCAGGGTCCATTCCCATAGCACCTTGTTCCACCAGAGTTTTGACAAGGCGAACAGCCGGCGCTTGGTCCTGAGCTTCCTGCCACTCTTGACTGGGTCGTGGGTCCAGGTCCACCCGTTGCTGATGCACTTGTACCCTCTCAGTAGGCGGCTGGTGAAACGCAGGCAACTCGATCTCCTCGAGGTCGTCATCCTCGCACCCCTCTTCTGACAAATGGGGCATTCGGGAGAGTGCATCCGCATTTATGTTGACACGACCGGCTCGGTACTTTATGGTGAAATCATAGTTGGCTAGCCGGGCTACCCACCGCTGCTCCAGTGCGCCCAACTTGGCCGTGTTCAGGTGAGTCAGCGGATTGTTATCCGTAAACGCGGTGAATGTTGCTGCCGCCAGGTAGTGGCGGAACCGCTCCGTGATAGCCCATACCAACGCCAACAGCTCGAGCTTGAAGGAGCTGTAGTTCTCAGGGTTCCTTTCGGTCGGCCGGAGTTTTCGGCTAGCATAGGCAATCACCTTATCCTTTCCATCCTGGACCTGGGATAGGACTGCTCCTAGCCCCACGTTGCTGGCGTCCGTGTGGAGGATGAACGGGCGCCCATAATCAGGGTACGCCAGGACCTCTTCTCCGGTCAAGGCCGCCTTCAACTGGCAAAAGGACTCCTCATGCTTGTCCTCCCACGACAGTGGGGCTCCAATGGGTCTACCACCTTTGGTCTGTCCCACGAGGAGGTCCTGCATGGGGGCAGCCATCTTCGTGTACCCCTTTATGAAGCGGCGGTAGTACCCCACCAGACCCAGAAACTGCCTTACTTCCCTCACTGTAGTTGGTCTCGGCCAGCTCTGGATGGCAGTAATCTTCTCAGGGTCGGGGGCGACACCGTCCGCACTCACCACAGGCCCTAGATACTGCACCCGGGGTTTCAGCAGGTGGCATTTAGAGGGCTTCAATTTCATCCCGTACTTGGCAAGGGACGCGAACACCTCGGCTAGGTGCTCCAGATGGGCCTCATATGTCTGGGAATAAACAATGACATCATCCAAGTACAACAGGACGGTCTCGAAGTTTAAATGTCCCAGACAGCACTCCATCAGCCGTTGGAAGGTTCCGGGGGCATTGCACAGCCCAAACGGCATGCTATTGAATTCGCAGAGCCCCATCGGGGTGGCGAAGGCGGTCTTCTCCCGGTCCTCTGGGGCCACGGCCACTTGCCAGTATCCGCTGGTGAGATCAAGGGTTGAGAAGTAGTTTGCAGTTCACAGTGCAGCCAGAGACTCTTCAATACGAGGTAATGGATAGGCATCTTTATGGGTTATCTGGTTGATCTTCCGGTAGTCCACACACATCCGCATGGTACCATCCTTCTTCTTGACCAGTACCAACGGAGCGGCCCAGGGACTACAGCTGTCCCGAATAACCCCTGCCTCCTTCATATTCCTCAACATATCTTTGGCACACTGGTAATGTGCAGGGGGAATAGGTCTATACCTCTCTTTGATAGGGGGATGTTCACCGGTGGGGATGTGGTGTTGGACCCCCTTGATCTGCCCAAAGTCTAGGGGGTGCTTACTGAAAACCTGTTCGTACTCTTGCACCACCCTGTATACCCCTGCCCTGTGATGTGTAGGGGTATCATCAGTGCCTACATGTAGCTGTTGGTGCCACTCCCTTGTCTCCCGCTGGGGTGGGGAAGTGCTGGTGGTAGGTGGGAGTGTGGATGGACTGGCTTCGTGGATAGTGTGAGGGTCCAGGGTGAGCAGCTTGGCAATGGTGGCATACCGGGGAAGCCTGACTTCTTCCTCTCCACAGTTCAACACCCTCACAGGCACTCTCCCTTTCTTCACATCCACCACCCCTCGGGCGGCCATTACAGTGGGCCAGTGCTCGGAAGGCATGGGCTCCATCATTGCAGGGTAGTCACGCCCCTGAGGCCCTACTGCTGCCCTACACCAGATCATCATCTCACTCCTAGGGGGCACAGTCAATGGAGCAACATCCATCACTCTCACTCCACCAATCTCCCCTCCTGTTGAGCTTACATGCTGGCGGTACATCAGGGCGCGGATCTCACGCTGCACAGCCCTCTGCCGGCTCCCTGCCGCTGTGGTGGCTAGCTGTTGCAATAGGGTCAACACATCAGCCATGCAGTGTTCCATCACATTGGTTCCCAGCACTATTTTCGGGTTATGATCACTGGGCTCATTCATGATCACAATCATACCCTGGTGTTGCAGTTCAGCTTGCCCCACTGTCATAGCCACTTGTTTATACCCCACCTGGGTCAATGGAAGTCCATTAGCGGCGATCAACGTTATACTATTGTCTGGGAGCGCCAGCTCATCTATGGCCCAATACCGCTGGTACAACGTGTACGGTATGGTAGTTACCTGTGATCCAGTGTCCAAGAGAGCCATCACTGGTATGCCGTCCACGGCCACGGGGATGATGGGGCGGGCCCCGATATATCGGTCTTGCCAGTCCGGGGGGCCACGATGTTCTACTCCTGAGGATTGGCCCGGGGCCCCAGGGGTTGCTCGTTTAACGGGCACTGTCGGAAGTAGTGGCCCGGCTTACGGCACTTGTAGCAGATTGGAGGTCTGCTCCGCGGGTTGTTAGCACCTCTCCGCTGCATCCAGGGAACATCCTCGGGACTGTCAGCAAGCTGTATCTGTGCTGGAGGCTGAGATCTGGTCAGAGGTTGCAGTGCAGCAAGGATTTTGGCAAGGTCTCCGTCCATGCGACGGACCTGGGCTGCCAGCTCTTCTACTGTGCTGCTCGGGGCTGCAGGTATTAGGGAGGTTGGGTTGGCTGAGGCCGCCACAACGGGAGCTGTCTCGACGGGCCACGGGACGGGCTCCAGAACTTCGGCAGCTGGGGGCTGTAGTGCTTTGATAGCCCGCTCCTTTAACACAGCAAAGTCCACATCAGGGTGTTCCAGGGCCCACAGCCGGAGTTGTTTACGATCATCAGGGGACCTCATCCCCTGCGCAAATTGCTCCACTAACATCTTGTTGCTATCCGCCTCATTAATAGAGTTCACCCGCTTCAGCGTGCAGAGGGCGGTCTGCAGACGTAGAGCATAGTCCCGAATGCTATCCCCAGCTCGTTGCCGGCACTGGTAAAACTGCATCCTCAGCTCAGCTTCAGTCCGGGTCTCGAAGGCAGTCTGTAGCTTCTCAAAGATGGTGGCTACAGAGAGCCGGTCCCCCTCGGCCCAGGTCTCCGCTTCCTGCTCCGCCGCACCGGTTAGCTGGCCTAGCACTATCGCTGAACGTTGCTTATCAGTCAGGGGGTACAGCTCTAGCAACGGGTTAAGCTTTTTCCGGAAGGCCTGTAGGGCATCCGGTTTCCCGTCATACTGCGGTAGCCAGGCAGCTCCGGGCGCATAGGGCAAGGAGAATGGCATGACCTGAGCGAGCGCGGGGGCCGCGGCACCTCCCGCCGGTACAGCCGGGACTTGGGCAGGCCCATTCCCATCCGCGGGTGCCGCTGCGGCTGCGACCACCGCTCCTCCAGCGGCTCCGTCGGGCGCAGACATCTTGTTTCCGTCCCCCTTAGCTCTTTCCGGCCCCTCCTCTCTCGGGGCGGGGTTTTGGCCTTCGCGCCTCTACTACTCGAGAAGACGCTCGAGCGGGAACTTTTCGCGCCAAAGATGGCGGCTTCTGAAATTTTTCTGCCGGATACCTCCGGCGGTAACAAGGCGCACCTCTACCAGATGGCAGAGCGGTAAGATCCTGTTCGTGACGCCAAGTTGTCGCGGGCGGGGAGGAGGGTGTCAGCACACTACGCTCACCCCTTCTGCTCGGGTCTCGTGGCTGCTGCTCAGTGGTGGCTCGAGCGGTGGGCCGGATCCCGGGGGTTTCTCGAGCGGCACTCCTTGCCCGTGAGTGAAAGGGGGTTGTTGGGTGAGGGGATGATTATTGTCCATGACACCACCCACGGTTGTGGTGATTTCACCACCGCTGCTCTATACGGGGATCCCGGGGATGGTGATGCGGAGCAGCCAGGTGTTGTGTTGCCCCTCCGTGGGTAGGGGTTGGTGATCCCGGGGCCCGGTGATGGTGAGGGAGGTGTAGGGCCTGGTGGGCGCAGGGACGCGGGGGCAGCGCTGTGCCTTGCGGCACTGTGGTACTCACTCAGCCTGAGACGTTGACACAGTTTTTACGGTAAACCAAGCGGCTGGATAGACGGTCCCACGGACGGCTGCACTTGCTCTCCCAGTAGGTGACGGTGATGTCCCTTTTCCTTGCACCTTGGTGTACTTGTTGGTTGCGATGGGTCCCCACCGGTAACCCGCTCCCCGGCTTCAAGCTGGACCGGGGGAGCTCTACTCTTTGCCCGCAGGCGCTGGCCCTAAGAAACTGGTGCCTTGGCGGTGGCGGTGTCTCTTCTATACTGGCTGGGCTGTTGCCTTCAATCGGGACTTGGTTGTTGGGGGATCTACGTCCCCTTCACTGGCGGATTTGGCAAATTTGGCGACTCCTAGCCTTGCCGGGGTCCGAGAGGCCCCTGCCCTGGTGCTGACTGTCCTTCGGAACACTGCTCCAGACCGCCGGGCACACAGCCTACGGGGTCCTTCCAGGAACTTCCAAACGGTCCCCCTCCAGACAGTCACCGCCGTTGCTGACCTTGCTGACCTGGTTCTACACAAAGCTGGACCCTTCAGGCTTTCTTCCTTTCCTGTCACCTCACTTGCTTTCCTCCTTTACCACTTTTCTACTTTCACTACTTTCACTTTGCTGTTTACTCAAGCTCGTCCCTGAGCTGACTGCCTGGTTTCTCCCGCCTCCAGAGCTGTGACCTCCTCGGTGGGCGGAGCCAACCGCCTGGCCCACCCCCTGGTGTGAATCATCAGCCTCTGGAGGAAGGCAACAAGGATTTTTGGTTAGCTGTGGTGTTCCTAGCTGGGATGTAGGGTGTGGTGGTGTGTGACCTGTGTCCCCTGGCTTGCCCAGGGCGACACACTACCCTACAGCACATTACCTACATGTGTCTGTTATGCCACTATCTCTTACAGCACAAGTATATTAAATATTCATGGGACTACTCTACTTTCTGCTACCTCTTACAGCACAAATGTATTAAATATTTGTGGCAGTACCCTACATTCAGTACCTCCTTGTGGCTGCTATTCCACTACATCTTACAGTGAAAATGTATTAGATATTCGTGGCACAACTCTATGGTCTGCTATACCACTACTTCTTAAGGCACAAGTGCATTAGATATTCACGGCACTACTGTTCAGTGCAGTACCTCCATGTGGCTGTAATACCTATCTATACCTATATATACTTGTCAGACAGTAAAACATCCAATAGCAGCAAACATTGAAAGTCTTTGTCCTATAATCTGTACAGTGGAATCAAAAGATTAGGCCAGGCCAAACAGTTTCTGTTGAAGTCTCCACAAATATACATATTGTAACCCAAGCATTTACTAAGTTTGTGATATAACATTTACTTCAAAACAACAATTTAGAGCTACAGAAATATTTTCTGGTTACGTAGGTCGTTATTCATGACTGATGCAAGAGAAGTAATGTAATACACACAGTGTTTTTAAAAATACCTTACTGATCTTTAAACTGATGCTCAAACTGTAAATACTATTATATTAATTAGACTTTAAATAATAAAACCTGGTGCAGATTTCATTGTCTCTGGCACGACAAAATATTGCGATGTGCACACCTTCACTGTTACACTGTTATGCACAGTATTCAGTTATAGAGTCCTGGGAACTAAATGTATCATACATGTCTTCTTTGGGGGTTTATTATTTACTGCAAATTGCCAAGGTGATCTGGAAAATGTATCATAGCTACCTACCCTGTGGCTGGTTGAGGTCTTGGGTACAAGTGTGACGCCCTGGACCAACCAGGTAGTCACAGATAGAGTCCCGCACAACACCAGTCCCCTCACTAGCTAACACCAGCCAACCACATAACACCCTAGTAACCTCCCTCAGGGCTGGATGGACACACCAATGGGCAGAGCCAGGCAGTTGGACACGCCCACTGAGGAGTTCAGAGAGCCTGAGGCAGGAAAGCTGTTCAGTTGAGTTCACAAAGAGAGCAGTTTGAGAGTGGAGTGGAGGAGGTCAGGCCTGTAGGTCAGGCCTGTGACAGACTGACAGGTGCCAGGGTTGGAGCCCGGGCACCTTTGGCTAGGAGGCATACGGAGGCCTCTGTCTGCAGGAGCTGGGAAGACGGCTCGGTGGAACCGTGTTGGACCGGGACAGGGTAGTGGCCCGCCAGTACCGACCCGGGGAACCGACTCGGAAACCGGAGCACAAGAGGGGGTACTCAGACCCTGAAACGAGGTCTAGAAACTACTGGACTGAGTTAATTAACTGATTGCGGTCTGGACTTTAGGTCCTTTCCCACCCAAGTCCCTCATAGAAGACAACAGCCCAACAAGGGGGATAGAAAGCCACCGCCAAGGCTCAGAGATCCCATGGGCCAGCGTCTGCGGGCAAACAGGCTCTTCCGACATCCACAAGCCGGGGAGCGGACTCCTGATGCTGCAAGCGCAGCTAGTCCAACAACTCAAACAGGTGCAGGAGAAAGGCACAGACCACCAACCGGGTGGGGGAACCTGACTGCAGCCGGCTGTGGGCACCGACCACCATCATCTTGCTTTACCAGAGACTCGAGTGTTTCATTCTAATAGTGAGTACACCAGTGCCCTTCGGCCGCCCATCTCCCTGCACTGCCAAAACACCCCCAACGGGTCCCGGGGCCACCATCCCTGCCCACAGAGGGGTTAACAACTTGCTGCATACCATCTCCCCCGGGTGCCCCGTAACTGCAGCG
Organism: Anomaloglossus baeobatrachus; assembly: GCF_048569485.1. Lineage (NCBI taxonomy): Eukaryota > Metazoa > Chordata > Amphibia > Anura > Aromobatidae > Anomaloglossus > Anomaloglossus baeobatrachus. The sequence continues at coordinate 511,161,336 of NC_134354.1, read as the reverse complement.
GTGGTGTCCACCTTCACCACATCCCGTGGGTGGCATCACAAACTTAAAACACGGCTCCAGCCGTACACCTACGCCCCAAACCGCCAACCCCTTTTTGGTTAGAGTGTCCGCAGGACCCTCGGGTCCGAAGACCCTCGAAGGTCCGGACCAGAGCGGCTCGGTTGCAGCTGAGAACGGGGCAGCACACAAGCATGTGTCTTAGACAGAGAGGCGGATTTAGTTTTTATAGCACCTAGAAAAAGAATTCAGTTTGGCAATTTGATTAGATGTCCTGTGACTGCTCATTCGATTTGCACACTTAGGCTATGTGGCCACAGGAGATTAAACCTGCGGATTTATCTGCGGAAAATTCTCAGATTTTCTGGATTTTCCAGATAAATCCGCAGGTTTCAGCATGCACAGACACTCCCCATGTTATCCTATGGGATATGGGAAGTGCTGTGTCCATGTGTCCATGCTGCGGATACGTGCAGCTACGGAACATGCTGCGAATGTCCCGCAGTCGCACGGAATTGCATGTCAATTCTTTCTGTGGAATTACCTGCGGAAATCCCGGGCCTCCACTATGGAGATAGGAGCCGGGACTTCCGCAGGTAATCCGCAGGAATGTCCGCAGGTTTACCGCAGCTCTTCCGCTGTACTACCGCAGCTAAAAATAGCTGCAGATTCCGACAAGCAGCTGAGGGAAACCTGCGGCCGTACCTGCGGATATATCCACAGGCACAAACTCCTGTGGGCACATAGCCTTACAGTCACGTGCTGATGAGCTGCTCTTCCTAATTCTCTCAATGTTCAGTGGAAAACTACAGCTACTGCTTCAATGGAAGAAGCAGGAAGAAAAGCTAGTTGTCACATGACCATAAGTATAAAAATTGCATATGAGTGGAGTGGCCACATGATGACTGCTAGAACCACCAAGCAGAGTCGAATTGTCACAGTGAGTATATTACACATTGTTAGGACTGGCAATGCTGCAGTGCTTAATTTTATAATTAATTAATTTTAAAGATATTGTCTAGGTCTGTAAAAGTCTGTAACCACTGTAGGTGACTATAATTCTGAATTCTTACAGAGTGCACTGCAAAATCTTCAGATTCTTTTGTGTCAGTGGGAAGAGTAGATGGTCATGTGAGCGCAAATATGTAATTTGCATACTTACGGCTACATTCCAACTAGACGTGCTCGACTTCACTCAATTTCCTTGTATTGTGCAAGGCCACACATGTCTAGTTGGCAAATGATCACATGTATGTAAATCACATACTCGCAAGTTTGAGACCTCCCGCTCTAACCACCAACACCATAGAATCCTTACAGCATGTACAGGGAAATATCAAGAGAACGGCAAAAGGGAACCCTGTGTCTAGGGAAGAAGCAGAGGAAGATGGTGATCCCTGACCAAGCCTACCGCTGGGCACTGCGTTCCCTCACTGCCTTGCACCTATGCCCCGAGCAGGATACCTGACCCTAAACTGATCCTGATCTGGGCCCAAGGTAGGGAGTGAATGGGATGAGCTCTTCGTCAACCCCACTAGGTACTAAAGGACACACAGGTATAACAAATAAGGGAAAACCGCAAACAACTTATCTCTAGTTATCTCAGGGAGAGAACCGGTAACAACCATCAAGATTTCCTGATGTATGCAAGGCACCTGCTTGCACGGAGAATTTTATGAATATTTATCAAATATCACCGGCACTGAGTAATAGGAAGTGAAGGTTTATATAAACAAGGAAAGTACTGATGAACAGGAGCTGACAGGCTGAACAACGCCCCAGGGTCCAAAAGAATGAAAAACAAGCAGGAATGATAGACTGTCAGGAAGCAGTTTGTGCATCCAAATGCTGTGATCTTCTATAGTCGGACACCGCAGGACTATCTGTCACCCGTTACACACCCATGGCAGCGCACTGTAATAGCTCAGAAGTCTGCAGTCACATAAAGTGACTTCAGACTTTCATCACAAACTTAGGCAATCTTTTACATATAGCTCCTAACATCAATAAAAAGAGAGTAACCCATAACTTGTTAGATGGCACATCACTTTATTAATATAGCCATGTAAAACCGTAATCTTAAATAGTAAGTTATGGATTGTTACATGTGTACATGATCAGAACCAATAACAGCACAAGAATGCATCACCAGAACCCCCAGCATTACCAAAATACATCACTAGAACACACATCAGTACAGAAACACATCACCAGAACCACCATCAGTACGGAAAAACATACTGTAACCTGAATCACTATCAGTACATGAATTAATTCCCAATAAAAAAATGATGTAAGGAACTAAAGCTTTTCATAGAAGAAAACCACATAACCTTCAGGATTTAAAGGGAACCAATCATCATGATTTTCACATATAAGCTGAAGCCAGTGCTGTACTGGCACTATTAGGCACATTCTCTACATAACATTAGTGGGCAGCTCGGATGTTTAGGCGTTCAAATCCAAGAAAGTAAAATTAAAAAATGTGTCAGCTTTTTGATTGACAGTTTAAATGCAGCAGCTAATAGCAGGGTGGGTTATGCACATGGATCCCCGCCCCCCGCCTGTTGTTCCTCCCTCTCTTTCTGGCTCTATGACAATTTTTCTAATCAGTAAGATGGTGTCGGAGTTGGTGCCTGCGCATAGTTCTTATCTGCGGCGCCATCTTTCTGAAGCCTGTGTTACCCCCTGTCATTCTATTATTGTGGTTGAGAGGGCGGCGCATGAGCTCTCGCTTCTTCAGTTCTATGACCGTGGGAGCGTGCGCGGTCACAACAGGACTGGCGAACAGCTGATCGTAGCGATCAGCTGCAGAAGAGGATATCGGGACGCTACAAAACACCGGACCGCCCCAGGACACCAGAAAAAGCCGACAGCAGCGTGGCAGCGACATTGGGGGTCAGGTGACTTCACAGTGGATTCACCTAACCCCATGACGTCAGTGATGCAATACCAGGTCGCAGGTAGGGATATCGAGCGTCACTGTCATCAGGGGGTCAGGTGAATGAACTCACTTACACTTGTGACTTCATTGCCCCTGCAGGTGCACACACACACTGCTGTATGCGCCCCTGCGGTGACCTGGGCTCACCTTATGAGGGCCAGGTCACTGCAGGGAAGCACACACAGCTGTGTGTGTGTGTCTGTGTGACGCCCTGGACTAGCCAGGTAGTTACAGTTAGAGCCACGCACAACACCTGTCCCCTAAAAAGGTGTCATCAGCCAACCATTAAAATCTAGTCACCTCCCTCAGAGCTTGATGGACACACCAGGGGGCGGAGCCAGGGGGTTGCATGCCCACCAAGGAGTTCAGAGAGCCTGAGGCAGGAAAAAGAAAACAGTTTAGTCTGAGTTGACTTTGAGAGTGCAGTGGAGGAGGACAGGCCTGTGTGACAGGCCTGGAACAGACTGACAGGTGCCAGGGTTGGAGCCCGGGCACCTTTGGCTATGAGGCATATGGTGGCCTCAGCCTGCAGGAGCTGGGAAGATGGCTCGGTAGAACCGTGGTGGACCGCCGGGACAGGGTAGTGGCCCGCCGATACCGACCCGGGGAACCGACTCGGAAACCGGAGCACAAAGGGGGTACTCAGACCCTGAAACGAGGTCCAGAAGCCACTGGACTGAGTTAATTAACTGATTGCGGTCTGGACTATAGGTCCTTTCCCACCCAAAGTCCCGACTGAAGACAACAGCCCAACGAGGGGGATAGAAAGCCACCGCACAGGCAGAGAGATCCCATGGGCCAGCGTCTGCGGGCAAAAGGGCTCTCCCAACATCCACAAAGCCGAGGAGCGGACGTCCGACGCTGAAGTGCAGGTAGCCCACAAATACACAACACGGTGCAGGAGAAAGGCAGAGACCACCAACCGGGTGGGGGACCAGACGCACCGACCACCATCAACTTAGTTTACCAGAGACTCGTGTACGTTACTAACCGTGAGTACAACAGTGCCCTCCGGCCGCACATCTCCCTGCACCGCCCAACAAAACCCCAACGGGTCCCGGGGCCACCACCCCTGCCCACGGAGGGGTTAACATCTTGCTGCGTAACATCTTCCCCCGGGTGCCCTGTAACTGCAGCGGTGGTGTCCACCTTCACCACAACCCGTGGGTGGCATCACAAACTCAAACATGGCTCCGGCCATACACCTACGTCCCCCTAAAAGCATCAGCCTCACTTTCAGATCAAAGTGGACCACCGGGCCCCCGGGTCCGGAGACGCTCGAGCCACCACCTGACGAGTCCAGATCCGAGTGGCTCGGTTACCGCTGAGCACGCGGCGGTACATCTGTCTCTGCAGGGGCAATGATGTCACAGGTGCAAGTGAGGGCTTGCTCTCACAATCAAAAGGGGACTTTTAGTTCTCCATTGAATGTGCCAAGGAGTATGGGATCCTGTTTTCTGTACCAGAAAGTAGTTCTTCCTCCCCCATGCTTTCTGATATAGTAGAGCTGCATCGATTGAAGAAGAAAGAAGACAGAAGACCAGATTGTGGAGGGCTGAGAGAGAGTAATAAAGATGGAGTCCCTAAGTGTGTCTGTGTATTTAATTCTAATAAGGTGAGCCCAGGTCACCGCAGGGGTGCACACAGCAGTGTGCGTGTGTGCGCCTGCAGGGGCAATGAAGTCACAGATGCTAGTGAGTTCATTCACCTGACCCCCTGATGACAGTGCCGCTTGATATCCCTACCCGCAACCGGGTCTCGCAGCACTGACGTCACGGGGTTAGGTGAATCCATTGTGAAGTCACCTGATCCCCGATGTCGCTGCCACGCTGCTGTCGGCTTTTTCCGGTGTCCTGGGGTGGTCCGGTATCCTTGGGCGGTCCGGTGTTTTGTAGCGTCCCGATATCCTCTTCTGCAGCTGATCGCTACGATCAGCTGTTGTGACCGCGCACGTTCCCGCGGTCACAGAGCTGAAGAAGCAAGGGTGCATGCGCCGCCCTCTCAGCCACAATAATAGAATGACAGGGGGTAACACAGGCTTCAGAAAGATGGCGCTGGAAATAAGCGCTATGCACAGGCGCCAACTCCGACACCATCTTATTAATTAGAAAAATTAGCATATAGCTAGAAAAAGAGGGAGGAACAACAGGCGGGGGGCGGGAATCCATGTGCATAACCTACCTTGCTATTATCTGCTGCATTGAAACTATCAATCAAAAAGCTGACAAATTTTTTAACTTCACTTTCTTGGATTTGAACGCCTAAACATCCGATCTGCCCACTAATGGTATGTACAGCCTGTGCCTGATAGTGCCAGTACTGCACTGGCTTCAGCTTATCATGATGATTGGTTCCCTTTAAAGAGTTTGTTTGGAAGAATGGACCGAAATCACATCTGAGCAATGCATGCGACTAGTTTCTCCATACAAGACGCATCTTGAAGCTGTAGTTACCAATAAAGGCTTTTGAACAAGTTATTAAATACATTTCAGTAAGTGTGTTCAACACTTTTTCCCTATGCCATTTATCATTATTATACATAACTTAAGTTATGCACATCTATAATTTGATTTATTTGCTTGTGTGTGATGGGTTGTTACCGACATCTGGGGAGAAATTCATGTCAATTGCACCTTTACAAATACATTTACTTAGAAAATTGGTGACATGTTCAATACTTCCCTGCAAAGGACATAATTTAAGAAAAAAAAAACTCATCAGTAAAAAACATCCATCAACAAGGGTCAAATGGCATATGCTCTCACAGGATGCAGCCGGCCCCCTATGATAAAGGTGGGGTAAGGGAGGCCTTACAAACTGCGGCATTGCTAGCCGATGCTAGCGATGGCGAGCGTGATAGCACCCGCCCCTATCGTTATGGCGATATGTGGCAATCGCTGCCGTAGCGAACATTATCGCTACGGCAACGTCACACGTACTTACCTGCTCGGCGACGTCGCTGTGACCGGCGAACTGCCTCCTTTCTAAAGGGGCGGTTCGCTCAGCGTCACAGCGACGTCACGAAGCGGCCGCCCAATCAAAGCGGAGGGGCGGAGATGAGCGGGACGAACATCCCACCCACCTTCTTCCTTCCTCATTGCTGGCGTGTGGCAGGTAAGGAGAGGTTCCTCGTTCCTGCGGCATCACACGTAGCGATGTGTGCTGCCGCAGGGACAAGGAACAACTTCGTCCCAGTGACAGCTGCGATAATTGGGAGAGGACCCCCATGTCAACGAGGAGCGATTTAGGACATTTTTACAACAATCCAAAATCGCTCCTAGGAGTCACACACAACGAGATCCCTACAGCGGCCGGATTTGCATCACAAAATCCGTGACCCCAACGAGATCGCTGTAGCGATCTCGTAGCGTGAAAAGCCCGCTTAACACAGGTGCAGAATACCGATGAGACAACCACGGCTGCATCCTGTCCGGTGAATTATGTTGAATATAGTATAGACACTCGTAAGCATGGGGACCCTTGATTGCGTTATGAGCTTATGTATTTTCGGCCACAGTATGGACCAATACCTCACTTTATAAATAATTTTATATATTTTCTATTGCACAATTTTCTGCAGGCTGCAGTCAGGCCCTTTGGGGTGTCTGTCCTGTGTGTCAATGCACTTATATAGTGCTGGGAAGCCCTCCTGATCTAATAGGAGGGCATCATTAATAGGCTGTAAGCCAGACACTGTATCACATGCACCTGTGTGACTGGCACCCTATGCAAACCTCATTAGTATGCATGTTTAATACAAGCAACCACCACCTCCATGAAATGGTAGACTGTGAGTGGTTGTCTCATCGGTGTTCTGCACCTGTGTTATTCCCACCTTTATCAAAGGGGGGCCTGCTGCATCCTGCGAGTACATTTGCCATTTAACACTTGTTGGCTAATGTTTTTTTCTGGTGAGTTTTTTTTATGTGTTCAATACTTCTTTAACCCACTGTACATTTGTGCCATATGAATATACAACTACCAGCATGTCCTTAACAATGGTAATGAGATACTGGGAGTTTTTATCAGTCATCAACTGACTGTTGACCATACAGTAAGACCCACAGTACTGATGAGAATCAGTCAGTATCACATACAAATATTTACATCTAGGTACCTTATAGGTGACGTTGTCTTTGATTAGAGTCGTTCAGTTTCTTTTCTTCATCTTGTCCAGAAGTCATGTTGACTTTTCACACCCATAGCTTGTATGCACAGACTTCCATCTTCTCTGGTCTTCTGCAGCATATCCTAACACAATGCCCTTAAAAAAGCAATTATGGATTATAATGCTCCTGAATACAAATGTATCTGCTCTACGCTCTGATCCTAAATAAATAACTGCTTCTCACTTTGTTCCCTGCACAAAATATGACTCTTACACTGTACCTCTTATGCTACATGTTCCCCATATTGGGCCCCCTCTTCACACTGTCCTCTCAGACGGTGTCCCCCCTATACTGCCCAATCTCAATACTGTGCCCCCTCATCATATGCCCTCTTCTCTGAATATTGTCCCTCCATGCTACTCCCTCATTCTACCGCCACCCCCCACACTATCCAATCTCTCTTCTGTGCCCTCTCACACTTTTCTCCTCTTGCTCCCATAGTGTGACTGCACCCATGCTCTCCCTCACTCCCTATACTGTGTCTTCATATTTATCCCTCCCCCTTTTTTTCCCCATACTGTCCCTCCCTCCCATATTGTTTCCTCATCCATACCCCTTCGCTCCCCATACTGTGTTCGTAAATTCCCCCCACTCACTATACTGTCTGCACGCATCCCCCGCTCTTCTCATTCTGTGTGCACATATATTACCACCTTTACTCTTCGTAGTGATTCCTCATACATCTCTCATCACTCCTTTTGTTGTGTCCACACACATCCCCTCCTCCCTTCCCCCTCCATAATGTATTGACACCCAAAATCCCTTATTCCCCATACTGTGTTTACACCTATCCCCCCCATACTGTTTCCTCAAACATCTCCCTGCTCCTCATACAATGTCTGCACCTATCCAGTCCTTAATCATAGTTTTTTTTGGTTTAGTCCTTTTTTCCATTTATGTTCCTTGGTGGTGCCTTGTTCTATTTATGTTCCTTCACTCTAAAGGCTGCTTTACACACAACGACATCGCTAGCGATGTCGCTAGCAATAGCACCCGCCCCCGTCATTTGTGCGTCATGGGCAAATCTCTGCTCGTGGTGAACAATATTACAGGTAAATGTCACACGAACTTACCTTCCTAACAACGTCGCTGTGGCCGGCGAACAACCTCGAACAACCTCTTTTTTAAGGGGGCGGTTCATGCGGCGTCACAGCGACGTCACACAGCGGCCCACCAATAGAAGTGGAGGGGTGGAGAGCAGCCGCATGAACGTTACTCCCACCTCGTTGCCGGAGGATGCAGGAATGCTGTTGTTCTTCGTTCCCGGGGTGTCACACGTAGCGATGTGTGCTGCCTCAGGAACGACAAAAAACCTGCGTCCAGAACAAGAAACGATATTTGGAAAATGAACGACGTGTCAACAATCAACGATTTGGTGAGTATTTGGGATCGTTAGCTGTCGCTCATAAGTGTCACATACAACGACGTCGCTAACGATGCCGGATGTGCGTCACGAATTCCGTGACCCCAGCGATATCTCGTTAGCGATGTCGCTGTGTGTAAAGCGGCCTTAACTCTATAATATACATTCCAATAAGAAAAGGGAAAATCATTTTATGAATTGCTTGACTTTAGTCTGGTACTATATATAATAAGTAACACAAACTCCATATTAAGAATAACTGTGGCTGTCCTTACTTAAATTGGAAGCATCACAATATAATATCAAATGTATTTTATTATTATTGTTAAAGACATTAAAGAAAGATCATTGCAGAATAATTAAACATAAACCATTTGTTAATAATTTTAATTTTCCATTGCTCTAATTTTTAGCTTTTTCTTCTCCATATTAAAACCTATTACACAAGTAACAAATGAATTCAATTGATAAATTCCAGTAATGCAGCAGTTAAGCCAGAAAGAGCTTCACTTGATTACCTGCTGGACTTAAGAACTACTACTGAAAATTTCCAGCACAGCAGTTAATATGCTCTGGCAAAGAGCACATCAGCCTCTTGTGTTCACAATAATAACACTTATACAATATGTTTTAAGTTTCAGCATCCAAGGATAGAAATTTTTCCAATTTAAAAAAATAGACACTAAAACCAGACAGGCAACGTTGTGTCTGTAGAGGGGTGCTCATTGTCTTGTGCTAGTAATAAAGCTGCAACTCTCCAGAAATGGAAAATGAAAAATTAAAGAAAAAAAATTAAAGAAGTTAGCTTAATCACTTCAGGACAATGATTAAAATAAAACATTGCATACTCACCTCCTGCAGCTGCGTCGTTCCAGCACTGTTGGCACCACTATTCCCCTGAGAGTGACATATCATGTTGTATCACGTTCTGGCTGCAACCAATGAGTAGACAATCTTTAGCTAAAACTCAAAGATATTCTGGCAGGGCGAACGTCCGCTGTGATAAAATACTAAAGGCTGCAGCTGACGAGTGCCCGCTCAACAGAGTTGCCAACTTGACTTTTTATTTTTTTCTGGACAGTTTATTTTTTACAGACATATTGTAAAACCATAAATTGTTTCTTCAGGGAGGAAGTAGACGAACTCTAGTGCTACCTATTGGAAGTAACAATACTAAGTCAAAAGTGACCCTTTAACGAGCATTGTCATATAGCTTAGGATTTATGCCAGATCTCAGCGTCAATTTGCAGACACGGTGTTTCAGGGTAATTGCCCCTCGTCAGTGCAAAGTATGAGAGCTGATCTGGCTGTCTGAAGTCTAATACAGGGTCTGAGGGGAAAACTTTTCTCCTTGTGGAGACTAATAATAATAATATAATATTTATTCATTTATATAGCGCTATTAAATCCACAGCACTTTACATACATTGACTAACACACCAATTCGGCATGCCAGTAGTGAGAAGACTTATAGCAGCATTGCTCCTTTGGGAAATATGCTAATTGTCTCTTCAGGGAAGAAGTAGAAATCATCATGATTATAAGATAGATGTCTACCGCCAAAAATTCTGATCAGAAGAAAATAGCTGCATTTACTGTATACTGTAAAATGATAATAATTCCAATCAGAATACTCTGTATAAGTTTCTTCTGCTTCGAAAAAATCACAGATGCCCTAAAAAAATACGGACAGGACAAGAAACCACCCTAATTTTACAGACTGTAATAGAATTACTGCATGTTTGGCAATCCAGCCACTCAGCGGCTGGAAAGCGGTACAACAAGTTTCGTCCCTGTCCAGGAAACGATGCGCCCACACTTGCACGTTTTGATGCACTTTTTTTTGCCAGAAGATGCAGATTTGGTGCAGGAATTTGGTGCATAAATGTTAACACCAAATCTGCATACACCGTTTAGCTGCGTTTTTCTGCCAGGGGATGCAGATTTGGTGCAGAAATGTCTGTACCCGATTTCTGCACTAAATTTGCATCTTCTGGCAGCAAAACACAACAAAACGGCATTAAAACCATGGTTTTTTTTACATTTTTTTTGCCAGAAGATGCAGATATGATGCTGGAATTTATACATCATATTCCTGCACCAAATCTGCATCTTCTGGAAAAGAAAAGCGCATCAAAACCACATCACATTTAGATGAGTTTTTTGACAGGAGAATTTTGGTGTATAAATTTGTGTGTATAAATTCCAGCTCCAAATCTGCATCTACTGCCAAAAAAAACCCACATCAAGACTGCATTGTGTTTTGATGCATTTCTTTTTACCAGGAGAGGCAGTATTGGTGCAGAAATTTGATGTATAAATTCTAGCACCAAATCTGCATCTCTTGGCAAAAAAAACAGCTTTTTGCCAGGAGATGCAAGTCTAATTGAGTTCAGTGAGTTCACCGGAGGTGAGTTTACCTGCAGTCAGAGGTGAGGTTACTGTGGGAACCTCCAGCTGTGGCCGCGGGTAAACTACAATTTCAGTATGCAGCAGAGCCGGGGATGTCGTGGGACATTATGTGTGGGTGATGTCGGACTTGGGTGTTTTGGAGATTAATAAAGTGGAGAAATAGGGTGTACTTTTTTAATAAATTGTTGTAATTTTCTGTTTATTTACAGGATTAGTAATTGGGGGTTTCATAGACCCCTACCCATTACTAATCCAGGGTTTAGTGGTAGCTGTGATTTTTGACAAATTACAACTGTCATTAACCCCTTATATTACCCCAATTGAAACCACCCCAGGGCAAGCAGAATGAGCCAGATATAGCACAGGAATTGTTGCATCTAATGTATGCGACATTTCTGGGAGGCTGCGGCTGCTACTTTTAGGCTGTGGGGGCCCAATAGCCATGGGCCTCTCCAGCATGAGAATACCAGCCCCCCAGCAGTATGATTTATCTGGGCTGAGTATCTAAATTGGGGGGACATTTTTTATTAATTATTTAATTATTTATTAAAAAAAAAAAAAGCATGGGGTCACTCTTACTTTGGTACATAGCCAAGATAACACGCACTGCTGGGGCTGCAGCCTGTAAATGTCTGCTTTTTTTCACTGGGTATCAATATATGGAGGACCCTAAGTCAATTTTTAATTTATTAATTTGTTTTTACACTCTACTACAGGGGCGCAGACAGTGTGTGTGAGTGCAACCAATCACATGCACTGTCACAGAGTGTGGGGGCGCAGTCTGACTGCAACTAATCACAGACACCAGGACTAATGGTGGGTGAGGGAAGCAGTGAATATCTATGAGAGCTAATGATCAGACCCGGAAGCAGTGTTACAGATGCGGGGAAGGTTGCTAAGTATAAAGGCCGCTTTACACGCTGCGATCTCGCTAGCGATATTGCTAGCGAGCGTACCCGCCCCCATCGTTTGTGCATCACAGGCAAATCGCTGCCTGTGGCGCACAAAATAGCACTGACCCGTCACACTACTTACCTGCCTAGCAACGTCGCTGTGACCGGTGAACCGCCTCCTTTCTAAGGGGGCAGTTCGTTCGGCATCACAGCGACGTCACTAAGCGGCTGCCCAATAGAAGCAGAGGGGTGGAGATGAGCAGAACGTAACATCCCGCCCACCTCCTTCCTTCCTCACTGATGGCGGCCGCAGGTAAGGTGAGGTTCCTCGTCCCATCGGGTAAATAAGCAAAGCGGTTTGCTTATTAACCTGATGTGTACTCTGGCTAGGAGTGCAGGGAGCCAGCGCTAAGCGGTGTGTGCTGGTAACCAAGGTAAATATTGGGTAACCAAGCACTTGGTTACCCGATATTTACCTTAGTTACCAAGCGCAGCATCGCTTCCACGCGTCGCTGGTGGCTGGGGGCTGGTCACTGGTCGCTGGTGAGATTTGCCTGATTGACAGCTCACCAGCGACCATGTAGCAACACACCAGCGATCCTAACCAGGTCAGATCGCTGGTGGGATCGCTGGAGCGTCGCTAAAGTGTGACGGTACCCTAAGTTTAGAAATGACATCAATTTCTCAAGTTGAAGAAAAAGTGTCTTGAAGAGGTCTATGTATGAGAAAACCCCAATAAATCACCTCATTTAAAAAACAACATCCCTCAAAGTATTTAAAACATGATTTAGAAAGTTTGTTAAGCTTTTTGATCACTTCACTGGAATAAAAGGAAGTAAAACAGAAAATGAAAAACACAAATTTTTAACAGATATTCAATTATAATACATGTGTCCTAAAATGCAGCAGGTGTTAATATATAAATGCAACTTAAGAAATGTTATTTAGATTCTGTATATCCAATATGTAGCTGTCGCGGGCGGAGGAGGGGACGCCGCGCTCTCCCACTGCTGCTCGGGCCCGGCTGCCGCGGCTGCGGCAGCCTGCTGCTGCTCGGTGGCTCGAGCGATGAGCCGGATCCCGGGGACTCTAGCGGCGCTCCTCGCCCGTGAGTGAAAGGGGATTGGGATTTGGGATAGTTTATTGTCCGTGACGCCACCCACGGTTGTGGTGATTTGTTGGCACCACCGCTGCTCTGTATGAGGATCCCGGGAATGATGGTAGGGAGCAGCTAGTTGTTGTGTTGCCCCTCCGTGGGTAGGGGTTGGTGATCCCGGGGCTCAGTGATGAGGGGGAAGATGCAGGGCTTGGTGGGCGCAGGGACGCGGGGGCAGCGCTGTGCCTTGCGGCACTGTGGTACTCACTCAGCCTGAGACGATGACACAGTTCTCGGTAAAACACACGGCTGGAAAGACGGTTCCCATGGACGGCTGCACTTGCTTTTCCCCAGTAATTGACGGTGACGGTCCCTTTTCCTGCACCTAAGATGATGATGGTTGCGATGGGTTCCCACCGGTAACCCGCTCCCTGGTTTGGATATGGGCCGGAGGAGCCCTACTTTGCCCGCAGGCGCTGGCCCTGAGAAACTGGTGCCCTGGCGGTGTCTCCCTGTAACGGTTGGACTGTTGCCTTCAATCGGGACTTGGTTGTTGGGAGACAGTCGTCCCCTTCACTGACGGATTTGGCAAATTATGGCGACTCCTAGCCTTGCCGGGATCCGAAAGGCCCCTGCCCTGGTGCTGACTGTTCTTCGTATACTGCTCCAGACCGCCGGGTCACCACCCGTCCGCGTTCCTTCCAGCAACCTCCGAGCAGTCCCCCTGCGGACAATCTTCGCCGTCTGCTGACCTTGCTGTCTCTCAGCCTGGGGCACACACCCGGACTAACTTCAGGCTTTACTACTCTCACTTTTCTGTCACTTCAGCTTTTCTTCTTAGCTCCACTACTACTTCACTTCTTTCTACTTTCACTTCCTTGACTCCTCTCCTTGTTTACTCTTCCACGTCCCTAGCTGGACTGCCTGGTTCTTCCCGCCTCCAGGGCTGTGAACTCCTCGGTGGGTGGAGCCAACCGCCTGGCCCACCCCCTGGTGTGGACACCAGCTCCTGGAGGAAGGCAACAAGGATTTTAGGTTAGCTTTGGTGTTCCTAACTGGGGTGTAGGGTGTGGTGGTGTTATGACCTGTGACCCCTGGCTTGCCCAGGGCGTCACATGGCCATAATGCAATATTTGACTCAAAGGCAGGACTTAGAAATATAAAAGCAGATTTTTTGGGCCTCACTTTTATTATGATATTTTCTAGGCCTCCTTCCTGTGTGATGCCTGACTGATGTTATTACAGCATTGCCTGTGACCAGGGATTATCTGCTCTCCTGGGTGGTGCACACTATGGGACCCTGCATCTGGGCATTTGGTTTTTAATCTTGTCTATTTTGTGCCTCCTGATGAACCATAATGGGGAAATGCGTTGAGACGGGCATTATACGACTATTATCACATTAAAGTGGACCTTGAAGCGGACCGTATCCATACAGCAAATGGACTACCAGTGATGGAGATGTCCACAGAAATGCTAAATATTGGATTGTGGCGGTTCGCCTAGTGTATACATGATATATATCAAGGACTCTCTTTTATATATGAAGCTACGTATTGTTCATTGAGGATTTCCTTATTAATAGTATACACTATATGCCCATCTGTGAATATGGCTAAATTGGTGCAAATCCGATTTTCTGTTCAACCCTGCCTTCTGTAATATATTTGGGACCATTGGATAACCAGATTTATATTCAAAAGTATCCATCTAGATATATTGGTTATCATAAATATGGAAGGCTGGTTTAAATAGGGTGGATTTTGCATATACACCTGAGTTCAGAACTCTTTAATTGCACATGAATTATTAAACTGAACTTTTGCATTATCAGCTGAGGATTGCACTGTACTTACGTTTTAGTGTGTGTTGTATATCGCACATTAATGTGTGTGTGTTTTAATATTTTTGATGTAATAAAATTTTGTATTGGGAAATTTTGAGAATTGATTTTCTAGGCACTACAATAACTTAGCAGAATTCTGGAATCATGAAAACATAAGAAATTCCCATAAAGGGCCCCATTTAGAGACTGCATGTCTGAAGAAATTCCTTGAGCTTTGTAGATAGATTTTACAGTTATGCTTCAAAGAATTTATTAAAGTTGGGCTATGAAAATAAAAATTATTTTCCTTTAATACTTAGTCATAGCTCAAAATTGTTTATTTTCACAAGGAATATAGGAGAAAAGGCACATGAAAAATCTGAGTCAATTACTCATCATTAGTGATGTGCGAGCGTGCTCACTGGCTCTTCCTTTGTGCTACATGCTGGTCCAGTCCCTTGTGCTGGACGTAGGCATGGATGCTTTCCACCCTGCATCTGTCGTTGCACAATCACAACCAATATCTGCAACCATGCCTACTTCCTTGTCCAAGCGCAACATTCACTTGTCTCTACCCAAGTCCTTGGAATGCAAACAGAAATACAATACAGTTCAAACGTTTGGGGTCACCCAGACAATTTTGTCTTTTCCAGGTAAAATCATACTTTTATTTATCAAATGAGTTGCATAATGAATAGAAAGTATAGTCCAGACATTGACTCGGTTATAAATAATGATTTTTACTTGAAATAATAATTTTCTCCTTCAAACTTTGCTTTCGTCAAAGAATGTTCCTTTGCAGCAATTACAGCTTTGCAGACCTTTGGCATTTTAGCTGTTAATTTGCTGAGGTAATGTGGAGATATTTCACTCCATTCTTCCAGAAGCCCCTCCCACAAGTTGGATTGGCTTGATGGGCACTTTTTGCATACCATACCCTCAAGCTGCTCTCAGAACAGCTCAATAGGGTTGAGATCTGGTGACTGGGCTGGCCATTCCATTACAGATAAATACCAGCTGCCTGCTTCTAAACTAAATAGCTTGCAAAAAGTGAAACAGTTGTTTTTATTAATTAAACAAAGTACATTTTCATTTTAAATGGTGACATTTCACAAAAGGACCATAGTTTAGTGACAAATGGAGGGAAAAATAGTATAGCCACACTAAAAGTTTATGGTGATGCACCCCGAGTAGGCAGGAACCCTTATAAGTCCACCAATGTATTAATTGCCAGTTAAGACCACACGGCAGAATTGTCAGGGAAATGATGTCTCAAACACTGAACATATGTGCCCAGATATCATTATGCATATGTGCCAACCGACCTGTTATGGTCTAATGATAACACTATCAATGTGGATGTAAACACCCTCAATCCTGACTTAAACTTAAAGGCTGCACATGAATATTCAAAAAAGTATGTGCAAGACTTACAGTGGGAGAAACGGTATATCTACCCAATGTTACAATAGATCCAGGACAAGCCTCCTGACGAAACCGAAGCGGTGAAACGCGCGTTGAGGCAGGTTTACTGGTGACGGACCCCGACCACGTGGAAACCCTTTAACCCTCACTAAACATGACCTCAGGTATGGACCAACATAGCAGTATTGCAGGTGTATTGCAGGTTTAACTAGTCCTTCAGTACATTACCTGTACTTGACAACATATTCATGTGTGTCCTGGATCTATTGTAACATTGGGTAGATATACCGTTTCTCCCACTGTAAGTCTTGCACATACTTTTTTGAATATTCATGTGCAGCCTTTAAGTTTAAGTCAGGATTGAGGGTGTTTACATCCACATTGATAGTGTTATCATTAGACCATAACAGGTCGGTTGGCACATATGCATAATGATATCTGGGCACATAGGTTCAGTGTTTGAGACATCATTTCCCTGACAATTCTGCCGTGTGGTCTTAACTGGCAATTAATACATTGGTGGACTTATAAGGGTTCCTGCCTACTCGGGGTGCATCACCATAAACTTTTAGTGTGGCTATACTATTTTTCCCTCCATTTGTCACTAAACTATGGTCCTTTTGTGAAATGTCACCATTTAAAATGAAAATGTACTTTGTTTAATTAATAAAAACAACTGTTTCACTTTTTGCAAGCAATCTAGATTCCTGTGTCTCTATTGTAGGTATTAGTCTTAGATGGGAATTAATTTTTGAGAATTTAAAGGGGCTCCCTATTGGTTCTAAACTAAATAGTTCATGCAAAATTTGGAGGTGTATTTTGGGTCATTGTCCTGTTATAGGATAAAATTGGCTACAATCAAGCGCTGTCCACAGGTTATGACAAGGCGTTGCAAAATGGAGTGATAGCCTTCTTTATTCAAAATTCCTTCTACCTTGTACATATCTCCCACTTTACCTGCACCAAAGCAACAACAGACCATCAAATTATCTTCACCATGCTTGACAGATGGCATTAGGCACTCTTCCAGCATCTTTTCAGTAGTTGTGCATCTCACAAATGTTCTTCTGTGGGATCCAAACTCCTCAAGCTTCGATTCCTCTGTCCATAACACTTTTTTCCACTCTTCCTCTGTCCAATATCTGTGTTCTTTTGCCCATATTAATCTTTTCCTTTTATTAACCAGTCTCCGATATGGCTTTTTCTTTGCCACTCTGCCCTAAAGGCCAGCATCCCGGAGTTGCCTCTTCACTGTAGACGTTGACACTGCCATTTCGGCAGGGCCTCCCACTTCTCTTTCTTCTGTGGTTAGAGCCTGTTTGTGCTCTCCTCTGAAGGGAGTAGTACACACTGTTGTAGAAAATCTTCAGTTGCTTGGCAATTTTTCGCATGGAATATCCTTCATTTCTAAGAACAAACACCAATAGTTAGAGGAAAATACCCATATCACATCACAAAGTAATTAATCTTTCAAATAGTCTTGTATAGAGATCATACTATATGTGAGGGTATATTGGACCAATAGGACCATTCGGATTCAATATAAATCACCCATAAAATTAACCGAACAACAGGTCATAAAAACAATTTTTATTCATGTCTAATAAAAAATTGAACATTACATATATGTTTAAAAGGCACACTGTGACTGAAAAAAAGGGGCGTCACAAAATTACATAATAACACATAATGTCATATAATACCATGTAAAACCATACCGTGGTGTGGGTGAACAAACAGGAGATAATGCAATCTTATAGTATATATAATGTAAATACAAATATGCACATGTCAATCATATCACACATATACATATATGTATACATGTATACATGTACATAGTAGCGAGATATTTACCAAACTAATGATGTAATGCTGCCTCCTGGTAAGGAAAAGGACGCCCAAACCCCGACGCGCGCACGTTTCGTTGCCGTCTTCTTCAGGGGGTGTTCTTCTGAAGAAGACTGCAATGAAACGTGCGCGCGTCGGGGTGTGGGCGTCCTTTTCCTTACCAGGAGGCAGCATTACATCATTAGTTTGGTAAATATCTCGCTACTATCTACACCCTAATTGTACTCTGACATTTTTGAGGGTTTTTTCCTCCATCTATTACTGCCTCCTGTATTTAATTAATTCCTTTGCGGTGGTCTGGGTGAACTGCACTGGCTACTACGGAGATAGTTATTTGTGCTTCTGTAGCTTGTCCCCAGCTGCAGTTTAGTGCTCTTTGCCTCCATTCTTATGCATATGTATATGTGTGATATGATTGACATGTGCACATTTGTATTTACATTATATATACTATAAGATTGCATTATCTCCTGTTTGTTCACCCACACCACGGTATGGTTTTACATGGTATTATATGACATTATGTGTTATTATGTAATTTTGTGACGCCCCTTTTTTTCAGTCACAGTGTGCCTTTTAAACATATATGTAATGTTCAATTTTTTATTAGACATGAATAAAAATTGTTTTTATGACCTGTTATTCGGTTAATTTTTTGGGTGATTTATATTTCTAAGAACAAGAATAGACTGTCGAGTTTCACATGAAACTTCTCTTTTTCTGGCCATTTTGAGAGTTTAATAGAACCAACAAATGTAATGCTCCAGATTATCAACTAGCTTAAAGGAAGGTCAGTTTTATAGCTTCTCTAATCAGCAAAACTGTTTTTAGCTGTGCTAACATACTTGCACAAGGGTTTTCAAGAGATTTCTAAACATCCATTAGCCTTCTAACACAACAAACACAATGTACCATTAGAACACTGGAGTGATGGTTGTTGGAAATGGGCCTCTACACACCTATGTAGAAATTGCATTCAAACCCAGATGTTTGCAGCTAGAATATTCATTTACCACATTAACAATGTATAGAGTGTATTTTTGTTTAATTTAATGTTAACTTCATTGAAAAAAAAATATGCTTTTCTTTCAAAAATAAGGAAATATCTAAGTGACCCTAAACTTTTGAACTGTAGTGTGCCTAGTAACCCGCCCTTAGGCCAAAACATTAAAAGGTCACGTTTCCAGACTGCTTGCCCTGGAAATGTTGCTGTTTAGGTTTGTGGACACTGCAACCTTTTGGAACCTGATGGTGGTGGCCATCCCTCGGTACTCGGTCCCCAACCACCACTATCTTTACCAGTGTACCGTCCCCGCCTTACACAAGCACATATCTCATAACATCACCCATGTCTTAAATAATAATATAATAAATCTTTATTTCTATAGCGCCAACCTATTCTGCAGCACTTTAGAATGCAGAGGTTCATATACAAACAAGTAACAGTTACAGAAAATACAATAATTAGAGCAAAAAAGACAACCCTGCTCGTAAGAGCTTACAATCTACAAAAAGGCTTGGGGGACAGGGTACAGATGTTTATTTACAATGACAATCCAGCCATCTCAAGGAAATGGGGGATAGATAAAGGATGCCTTCGCCAATCAGCCAAAACCTTGATATGCATTTGGGTGTGGTGGAGTTTGACGTGGAGTTATGTTCTGAGAGGTCGTGGAGAGACTATGGGAATTTAATTCGGCTAGGGAGTGTGATAGGCCTCCCTAAAAAGATGTGTTTTTAGGGAGCTTCTATAGCTGAGTAAGTTGTGATTCGTCCTAGTTTCTTGGGATAGAGCGTTCCATAGGATTGGTGCAGCTCGGGAGAAGTCTTGAATCTGGGAGTGGGAGGTTCAGATTAGTGTGGATGTTAGTCAAACGTCGTTTGTAGAGCGTAGAGAATGGGTAGGGTGATAGACAGAAATGAGAGTGGAGATGTAGGGGTGTGTCGCACTGTGGAGAGCTTTGTGGGTGTGCATTAAGGATGGACTGTAGACGAGAGAGACTAGTTAGGGGAGACCAATTAAAAGAGAGTTACATTAGCCAAGGCGGGAGTGAATCAGAGCCACGGTGAGGGTTTTGTCATTTCCATTGTGAGAAAGGGGCGGATTCTAGAGATGTTCTTAAGGTGCAGGTGACAGAAGCGGCCAAGAGATTGTATAAAAGAGGTGAAGGAGAAATCGGTGTCAAGTATAACACCCAGACAGCAAGCCTGCGCCCTAGGAGTTATCGTGGTGCCGCATATAGAGAGGGAGATGTCAGGTTTAGGAAGTTTAGAAGACGGAGGGAATAAAAGTAGTTCAGTTTTAGAAAGTTTAAGTTTCAGATAGAGAGCAGACATGATGCTGGACCCTGCAGCCAAACAGTCACTGGTGATCTGTAGTACAGTGGGGGTGAGTTCACGGGAGGAAGTGTATAGTTGTGTGTCATCAGCATAAAGGTGATATTGGAAGCCAAATCTATTGGTCTGTCCAATTGGGGCAGTGTAGAGAGAGAAAAGAAGAGGGCCGAGGACTGAACCTTGAGGGACCCCAACCTTGTCCTGCCCAAGTCAGAATCTTGGAAGGTCTCCTTAATCACCGACACATTGACAAGTGCTTATGGCCTGGGATGCTACAGTACATTTCCCTGGCAGCACACTTGGTGAACCTTGAGGTGGGAACCAAGTTGAAGCCTGGGGCGTCACACATGCTACAAACAGCTAGAATTGCAGGCCCTAATTCCATGAGGGTTCCCCCACCTCATTCACCTGTTCCTGCACCCTCTTGTCCTCCTCTCTCTTCATGTCCGAATTATCATCATCCTTATCAGTGGCAAGCTGGAAGTGCTACAGCAATGTATGTCACCTAGGGATAGAGGGTACTCGCAGCTGGGCCAATGGAGTCTCTTCTAGAGGTATCACGGTGGCGTGACCCAATCTGTGACCCCAGGCTCCACAACAAAAGGGGAATATGTAAAGGGGGATTGTCTGTGACGCCACCCGTGGGTTGTGGTGATGAGATGGTGGCACCGCCGCTGCCTCTGGGGACCATGCCCAGGACTGATGGTGTGGGGCAGCAAGGTGGGATCCCCTCCACGGGTAGGGGAGTTGTAGTCCCGGGGCCCAATTGGGAGTTGTGGTGGTGGCATGGATTGCAGGGAGCAGGAAACTCACAGTTCGGTTGTCTTGGTGTTGGATGAAGCTAGGCTGATGTGTGTGGTCAGAAAACACAAAGTCCTTTGTAAACCAACTTGCCAAATGGCCAGTCACCGTTGGCGGGTGTCTTCGGGTCCCACACCCAGATGTACAGCCAGGGGCCCTTCATTCCACACTCTCTGTCTGTCTCTCTCTTGTCTGGACTAGTCCGTTTGAACGGCCACCAGCTCGGGTACCTCTCCCAGCACCGGCAGGCTACAACCCTGTCCCGGTCGCTTCAGGTTCCCCGCTGCCGGATCTCCGTCACCTGTGGCCTTCACAGCCACCTAATCCGGTAGTCCAGGGCTCCAACCCCGGCTACCACTTTCTCCAGGGAGCTGCAAGCCTCCCCTGTCAGCTTTCCACTGACTACAGCACTACTGACTTAAATTCTGCTCTGTCACTTCCTTAGCTCCTCTCGCCCCCTCCCTTTTCCTGAGGAAAGGGTTAGTAGGGCCCTGATTGGCTGCTGTACATCTGTGTGGGGATTGTGTAGCTGCCAAGGAGGATTAACTTTTTCTGTGACTACCTGGTTTTACCAGGGCGTCACACTCCCCCTTGGTTGAATTCAGTCCGTCCGCGGGCTGTCAGGCCACTGACGTTTATTTTTGCGGGAAAAGAAAAAATTAACACATTACAACCATACATCTTCCCACATCGGGAGGTACGTTTTCTTAAACCTTTAACTATCCTGCCACCCCCCACCTGCTGTGCAGATGGCCTCCTCCGAGAACTTGAGGACATTCAACATGGGTGAGAGTCCAAAAAACAGTCATTCTTTAAACTTGCGGGTAGCCGTCCATGTTCCGCTACCCCTGCTGCTGCTGCCGCCACTCCCAGTATGGGGCACGGGTTCCGTGCTCTGCCTCCTGCTCAGGAGCCAGGCCCACTCGGATGCCCTCGGCGCCGGCTACAACCGGCCTCGCTAACTGCCAAGAGCCCCGTCGCTCAGTCGCCTGCTCCTCCTCTCTGCAGGTGCACTCCGACTGCTCCACAGCCAAAACGGGGCATTTGGGAGCGGCTGGCGCTGCAGCCGGGGGCGATTTCAGGACGGGTACTGCCGTCGTTGCGGCTGGCCGGACTGCCGTAGCCGACGTCATCACCGTTGCGGCTGGGCGGACTGCCAGAGTCGACGTCATCACCGTTGCGGCCATGCTCGTGGCCGGGTGAGATGTCATCGGGGTTGCAGCCTGGCTCGGGGCCGGACGGGATGTCATGGGGGTTGCAGCCTGCTGTGACATCTTGCCGCTCTTGTGTCCAGGAATGGAATTTTGCAGAGTCCTGGCGTCCCTGCACTTTACAGTTCCGGTTAAATGCCACCGCTTCTCTGCCCGCCCCCCCCTTGGTCTTTTGTGAGCTCTCCTTCCGGCCATGTTCCCAGGGGGCGGGGCTTCAACTTTGCGCCATTTTCGGGGAACAAGAAGATGGTGCCGTTGCTTTGGTGTTAAAAATGGCGGGCAAGACGGCAGCAGGTCAAAATTTTTCAAACAGTTCACGGATTACAAGGCACACGTCATCCAGGTCACGGATGGGGTAAGAATCCTGTTTGTGAAGCCAAATTGTGTCGCCCAGGTATAGGGGGTACTCAGAGCTGGGCAAATGGGGTCACTTCTAGAGGTATCACGGCGTGACTCGGTCTGTGACCCCAGGCTCCACAACAAAAGGGGAATATGTAAAGGGGGATTGTCTGTGACGCCACCCGTGGGTTGCGGTGATGAGATGGTGGCACCGCCGCTGCCTCTGGGGACCGTGCCCAGGACTGATGGTGTGGGGCAGCAAGGTGGGATCCCCTCCACGGGTAGGGGAGTTGTAGTCCCGGGGCCCAATTGGGAGTTGTGGTGGTGGCAGGGATTGCAGGGAGCAGGAAACTCACAGTTCGGTTGTCTTGGTGTTGGATGAAGCTAGGCTGATGTGTGTGGTCAGAAAACACAGAGTCCTTAGTAAACCAACTTGCCAAATGGCCGGTCACCGTTGGCGGGTGTCTTCGGGTCCCACACCCAGATGTACAGCCAGGGACCCTTCCTTCCACACTCTCTGTCTGTTTCTCTCTTGTCTGGACTAGTCCGTTTGAACGGCCTCCAGCTCGGGTCCCTCTCCAGCACCGGTGGGCTACAACCCTGTCCCGGTCGCTTCAGGTTCCCCGCTGCCGGATCTTCGTCGCCTGTGGCCCTCACAGCCACCTAGTCCGGTAGTCCAGGGCTCCAACCCTGGTTACCACTTTCTCCGGGGAACTGCAAGCCTCCCCTGTCAGCTTTCCACTGACTACAGCACAACTGACTTGAATTCGGCTCTGTCACTTCCTTAGCTCCTCTCGCCCCCTCCCTTTTCCTGGGGAGGGGATGAGTAGGGCCCTGATTGACTGCTGTACATCTGTGTGGGGATTGTGTAGCTGCCAAGGAGGATTAACTCTTTCTGTGACTACCTGGTTTTACCAGGGCATCACAAATACCTAGGTGAAGCAGCAACAGGATATGCTGAACCTGATATCTTTAGGTGACAAACAGCACACCACCGCAGAGTTGTTGAAAGGTCTAACAGACCAGACAGAACTGTGGTTCTACCGGCTGAACCTCCAACCAGGCATGGTTGTGTGTGATAATGGCCTTAACCTGGTGGCAGCTCTCAAGCTTAGGAAACTGACACATGTACCATGACTGGCTCACGTGCTCATCTTTAAAGGGAACCTGTAAGGTGTAATATGCACCCAGAACCACGAGCAGTTCTGGGTGCCTATTGCTAATCCCTGCCTAACTGTCCCTGCATGTAGTATCATACATAAAGAGATCTTTACAAAAAGTATTTCTAAAGAACCATTATGATATGATAATGAGTGCAGGGACTAGTCGCATGGGCTTTAACTATGCTTATTCCACCGTCTTAGCATGTTAGCTTGCCCACAGGGTCGTGCAAAACATGCTATTCAATGCCCATTTCCCAGCGTCATATACTTTTCTAAAAATCTCTTTCTTTATGTGACTAGATGCTGGGACAGTTAGGCAGGAATTAGAAATATGCACCCAGAACTGATCTTCATTTTGGGTGTATATTGCACCTGACAGATTCCTTTTAACTTAGCGGTTCAGTGCTTTCTGAAAACCTGTGCTGATTTGCTTCAGCTACTTGTCAAGGTATGCCGCATGTGCGCATATTTCTACAAGTCACCAACAGCTGCTGCCAGTCTGGCAGTGCTGCAGGAGTGCTTGCAAGTGCCAGCTCACCTCTTGGTTTGCGACCTACTCACGCTCTGGAACTCAACGTTACATACTTTATGTTGGCAAATCTTTGTTAGCAGCATAGAACTGTAGTTGAATTAAAGCTATAGCATGCCCGTCGGTATTCCAGTCAGCATCTGCACATAAGAACTGACTGGTGGCCATGGATGTCTAACAACTGAGCAGTTCTCGAAAACTTTCAGGAATCAACCAAAATGGTGAACTGTGATGACGCTATAATCAGTATAACCATCCCGCTTCTGTGTCTACTCAAACACTTGCTGCTCACAATTTAAGAGGAAGCTTTGCTTGCGGAACAGGTGGAGATGGACTAAGAAAGTACACAGGGTGATACTAACAGAGCCCAGCCTCATCTCATTTTTTTTGCCAGGATTGGGTGAAAATGAACAGGAGGAGGCTGAGGAAAAGTTGGAACAGGAGATGTTTCCTTAGCTACAGTGGGTACTACCAAAACCGGCTTCTCGTCTGTTCAGCATGGATGGCCTGAAGAGAAGGAGCGGGAGGAGGAGAGAAAGGAGGAGGAGAATCAGATAAATAGATAGATTGTCATCGCTCTGGTGGAGACAGGGAAATCTTGCCTATTGGAAGTCTGGCCCATATGGCGGCCATTATGTCCCCCTGCCTTTCCCATGACCCTCGTGTTAAACGCATTTTAGTCAACACTGATTACTGGTTGTACACTTTTCTTGACCCATGCTACAAGGAGAACTTTCCATCTCTCCTTACTGCGGCTGAGAGGGCTACTAAAATGGTGCAATACCATATGACCATAGTTGAAGAATTGTCAAAAAAATTCCCATCTGACAACGCTGGCGGCAGAGGTAATAGTTCTTTGGACAACCAAGGAGTAGAGAGGAGGGAGACACACAGCAGGATCAACAGAAGCAGGGAAACACTATCAAAGGTCTTGGAGACTTTCATTAAACCCTCCCAGCACCTAGGCCTTGATGTGCTGGGTACTCTAAAAAGGAGGGAAAAGTTTACAAAGATGGTGAAGGATTACTTAGCCGACTGTGCCACTGTCCTCCATGATTCCTCTGGAAATGCTGATAAACTGACTTCTTTAACAATACTTTAACCAAGCGTGGATTAACCCAGATGTCTCAACCCTAATGAATGACAGCAGCCAAACCTAAAGGCAATTGTAATGTTCCTTTTATTGTGGTGTGTTCCCATTGTGAAGCTGCGCTCACTGAGTGTATTGGGGGACACTCACTTGGCTGCTATAACTGAGGTACACAGGAACACTTTTCCATTTAAAAGTCCAGTGGTTTATTTAATGCTGCATAAACCACATTTGGAACGTAAACACAAAAGCCTCTTCCGGCTTAAAGGAACATACACGTTATTACAGTCCGTTTAACTGAGGCATCACACACATTGATTTGGATACAGTCTTTTACATTAGCGCCTTAGTAACGGACCCAGCCAGTATACACACCCACGGCTTTCAAGGCTGTTACCTTCTGCAAAAGGTTTCT
Source organism: Anomaloglossus baeobatrachus (assembly GCF_048569485.1). Taxonomy (NCBI): domain Eukaryota; kingdom Metazoa; phylum Chordata; class Amphibia; order Anura; family Aromobatidae; genus Anomaloglossus; species Anomaloglossus baeobatrachus. Next base: position 511,135,476 of record NC_134354.1, on the reverse strand, counting down.
ATCAGCTTTTCAGGAGCTTGAGCAGGGCTCCCACGGATTCCTAGACAGACTGCCTCTCTGAGATCACCAACCTAGAACTGTGCTTTGCTCTCAGCCACAGACACTGGTGAGTCCAGATCCCAGGAGGACTCTGTGAGGACATGGACTCTCATGGGTTAAAGTTTCTTAAAATTCAGCCAGACAGGATGATAGATTGTTTATAGACGGGGGATAAGTCCCTCATTGTTTTTACAAGACTCTTGTTGACTCATGTAATAGTGTTGGCCACTGAAAGACAGACGTATTGTTTCTCCAGACTTTTCCAGTAATCATTGTATTGTAGTTGTGTATTGCTAATGTAATTACCTTAGTAGCCATTGTCTAGTCGGTGACTTCCAGACTACATGTATATCCTCAGTCTTTCTGTAGACATCATTTGGATGAACATTGTCCATGCAGCTTGAGATTCATCCAATGGGAGAGGCGATCTTGTCCAACCAATCGATGAGAACGCAGTGTATCCAAGTGGAAGGCTGTGGCTATAAAAGGGATTTCTTTAAGCCACCCGGTGGTTGATGGATGCTGATGGATCCAGTCTAAGCTCTTTGGAGCTGACTAGAGGATCAGGATATCTTATGGCTTCAATCTAGGGACTCTGGTTCCGGTTGGAGCCCATATCCACAGCCTAGGGATTTCGACTCCGGCTGCCAGGATTGTATCATCATACCAGGACTACCTAAGGAGGACACTCAGGTTGGGACAGTTCAGTCACCTGTTACAGACTTTGGAGACCTCAGCCAGCTTCCTAAATCTGGCATTATTCCTTTCTCAGTGGGTGCCCGCCAAAAGCGGGGTGCTGCTGGATTGGAGTAAATAGCCCTGGAACCTCTGAGGCATGTACATTCTAAATCCCTGGTGAGCCAGCGGAAGGGTGAGGCTCTGTTGCCTGTTACATTTGTGTGTTTTGCTGGTTATGTGTTATGGGATGAGCCCTGAGCCACGCTGTCTTTCTAAAGGCGGCGGGTTTTAGTGGACGAGAGCACCCACTGAGCACCGTGTCTCCACAATTGGTGGCAGCAGGGGGATACTACTCAGCCTAGTTTACCCAGGGGAGCTGCAGAGAACTGGTGTTTTCAGACACCGTCCAGGACTCAACAACCAGGGAGGCACATAAGCATACCTAGCAGGCCATAGGGGAGGCATTCAGGTTTCGGACGCTGCCATGTCCAAACCCACCAGCTCAGCCATGGGACAAGGACAAGAGAGGAGTTACGACCGCTGCAGTAAATGGATGCTACAGGATCTGTGCCAGAGGCGAAAGATTATCTACTGGAACGCTGAGACTCGGTCAGACTTGATCCAGAAATTAGCCCGTTGGGATGCCCAGAATGATGCAGAGGACGATGAGGATCCCGCCGATGTGTGTTTTGCTGGTTACGTGTTATGTGCCGTTAATTGTTTGGGGATCCAAAAAAGTCTAATTATTGTGGTTCCCTCACCCTGTGTTGTCTGAGTAGTGATATGCCCACGGTTAAGGAGGCCGGCGTTCAGTTGGGATGAGCCCTGAGCCATGCTGTCTTTCTAAAGGCGGTGGGTTTTAGTGGACGAGAGCACCCACTGAGCCCCGTGTCTCCACAGACTCCATCTCCCTAAGTGCAGAGAGACCACAGGTTCCAAACTCCTTGCCTCCTAGCTAGTGACATCAAGGGAAACTGCAGCCGACTATAATCCACATGGACTCCTTCCAGGGTGCCTCCAGGAAGTGAAGTTCTTCCAAGCACCCAGAGACCATGTGACCAAACAGTCTTTTAAATCAGCCTTGACACACGCACAGGTGGAGGTACGTGATTCTCCAGGCCTGTCCATCTCCCTGACTTTTGTTAAAGGGAACCTGACCCTTAAATACCACCCAAGTCTGGTGGAACTAAAGGTCTCATAGTAACATTTTCAGTTTAACATCACAGGTTACCTTCTCCACTGCGACACATAGCGACCAATTACCACATTGGTGGTCGCTGCCTCACACCATGCACCACTTCCCACCCAAACAAGGTTATATAGTCCTTGTTTTCTTCTTTTTTGTGTCCACCTGCTCTTCCACCACATCAACAGGGTCATGGGTCGACCCTTGCTCTTAAAGAGAACCAACCATCAGGATTTTTATATATAAAGTAAAGCTAGTGCTATACTGGCGCTAGGATGCTGAATGTAAGCATACCATTTGTTTTGAAATTAGATGTTTTATTTTTGAAATATGTGCAAGTAAAGTTACAGCAATGCACTTCTTTTTGATTGACAGGTGCAACAGGGGTGGCAATATAATAAAACTAAACTAAACACTGAGTTTTAATTGCAATTACAGAAGTGTGTATATTAATACATGTATGAAAAGATCAAAAAATTGACTACTAGATACTGATTGTGAAAAGCAAAAAAGCCATTTTATTATCAATAGTCATAGAAAAAGATCCATACAGAAAACACATAATAAAAAACGATAAAATAAAAAAGGGGTGGGAATATGTGGGTCAGGTTTTGCTATCTATTCACGCCCCTGTCTGCCTCCCTAGCCTTGGTAGATGATACATTGCTCAGCTCCTTCGACTGGTGCTCAGATCAGAAGAAGCAGTGGCTGTATTACAACAGAGGAATAAAGCAGTCATATAGGCTTACAGGAGCAGGACAGGTAATAATAGTATAAAATGATTATCATGAAGAGTCAGCTCATATGAGAAGGGGTTCAATTAGTAATGGAAAAAGTTTTTAACTACTACGAGGATGGGCAGTATGATTATGGAAATATCAATTAATTTATCATCTTTTCAAGTTTTGCACAAATTTGTTTTTGTGATAGCAGCCATGGTTATGCACCCTGCTGATTTGACATCACAAAAGGAGGTGATGCGCTGACAGAAAGAATCTCATCCTTCACTGTAGATGCAGCGGTCAGATATCTAAGGGGCTGTAAGATTTATTTATTTTGCTTGGTTATGTAGTGCGAGTTTATTCCATAGCACTTTTCTTAGATTTCATTGTCCTCATTGGAGGTCACATCTTAAAATTCCTATCAGTATGTATTTTGGAGTTTTCAGGATTTGAACTCAAAATCCCAAGGCAATAAGGTTACCAATGAGCAACTAAAAATCCTCAATAGAGCAGGAATTAAATCTTGCTCATGATGGATATATGTCAACTAACTTTAAAGAGGATTTCTCATTATAGATCTTCAGGAGCACACCGCTCCTCTGCCTCCTTGTTTCCAGCTTACCAGGCAGTGCACTTCTAATGGTTGACACTTTGGGCAGGTGACATCACTGAGCCATTGGTCTCAACTGTGTTTTCTACCATACTGCTAGCAGAGGCAGCTGTGTCTTTGCGGCATCAGAAGAGTGCAGTCCCACTGAAGCTGGGCCGATCCAGTGATCCAGCCAAAGGGTCGTGCTTGCAATTGCACATCCCTTGCATGGAAACAGTCTGCCTCTCCAATTCTACAGTGGTGGAAGATAACATTGGCTATGAAGTGTAAACTATAGAATTGTATTCATCCTCACTTAAGAATGGAAAAGATTTTTAAAAGCAGGAAAATTTCAAAGTTGCTGGTTTTGAGACAACCCCTTTAACTGTATGTATGTGTGTGTGTGTGTGTGTGTGTATGTGCGTGTGTGTGCGTGTGTGTGTGTGCGTGTGTGTGTGTGCGTGAGTGCATGTGTGTGTGTGCGTGTGTGTGCGTGTGTGTGTGTGTGTGTATACTTTAGAGGAAACTGTGAAAACATATGGCTGGAGTTTCATGGCTGTCGACCCAATATTAATCTAGCAGACTTTTGCTTCTTAGCATCTGGCAGCTAAAGGAAATATGGTAATGCTATAACACAGCAATCAAGACTCAAACGTGTTTAGTTTCCTGAAATCTAAGCAGATGTATCAAGAACTCCTTTCAGCCACCTTAGTGAAAATTTCCCATTTTCTCTAGCTCACATAATAATGATGATTAAGGAAAAGCCTAGAAAGTGTGAATGCCAACTGTGGCAAATGACATCAGTTCCAATTATCTAAGAAAAATACTAAACTCAGAACTGATTAGTTTGAAATAAGACATCTTTCTCTACCAAGTCTCTGTTTTAGAAGAAAAAGAAAAAGTCAAGGCAGACGTCGCCTCAAATAACAGTTACTGTATGGTTTTACTGGATTTTGTACAGCTCTGCTTTCCAGGGGTTGCACTTGTCTGTGTATGTTACAGCCGGAATGTAATTAATCCACGCAGATGATTTTTTTTCTGTTGCTTGCTCTAAAGTTTAGAATATGACGAAGCTTCAACAAAGTGAATTCACACCTCAATGATCTCAGCAAAGGTAGGTTTGTTCAGAAGAACATCTATAGATGTACATTGTACATTCTTGTGTCATGTCAAGGAGTTCAACATCTGCTCCTACTGAGAACATCCATAGGCATTACTCTTTTATTGCATTTCTTCCCTCTGTTTATAATAGGTAGCCAAGAATATTAAATCATATTGAAATGTGAATGTAGAAGCATACATAAACTTGCTTCCTGTTTAAGTGTGTGAAGCATTATATGTTGTCCTACAAATACCAGAAACATCCAAAGGCAAGCTCTGTTACAATGGCCGTTTCCTACTTCAATAAATAGTTTTCTGTCTTGAATTATGGCTCTTTTTTTCCTAAGAGTCAGACTGGTGGTGTTCAGAGCGAGGCTTTTACAGAACATGACATACTTGACAACCAGTAAAAGTTTCTTAAACTTTCCAGTCTCCTACAATGTCTTAAAATAATTTTGGCCAACTCCTCATTTCAACGGTGCTAATTAATCTTATGTATGCACAGCTCTCTTAGTCCTTGGGCCTGCTCCAATGTCTCAAGGAGCGGAGATGTGGATTTTCATTTATGCTTTCTAAAACCTTGATCTTTTATTTATCAGCAGCAGGATTGCTTGGGATTGATCATCCTATGACATAATCCAGTCCTGGAATAGCTTCACTTGATAGAAATGTCTTCACATTTTTCGTCTGGCATACTTTGATATAAATATGAATTCATTTAGGACTTTTTGCCTTAGAGCAAAGTCTTGTGGCTACAAAGCAAGCCAAAATTATCACCTCTTCACTACCATGCTTGACCGTTGGTATAAGTTTCTTGTCACCATTCATGTTGTAAAAAGATGTATAAATGTTGACTATTACATGACTAACATTAGGTAGTTTTTGGGTTGTGTGCAATGTTAGGATTGATTGCATGGTATCCTGGATGTTGTCCACTTTACGCAAAGAACACCGATTTGTTTTTAAATGTCAAAAAATGCTCCAAGTCTTAAGGGCGCTTTACACGCTGCGACATCGCTAGCAATGTCCCTAGTGATGTGGCGAAGAATTTCGCTAGGACGCGTCACACATACTTACCTTCCTAGCGTCGTCACTGTGTGCGGTGAACAACCTCTTTTTTAAGGGGAAGGTTTGTGCCAATATAAGCGGAGGGGCGGAGACCAGCTGCATTTACGACACGCCCACCTCATCGCCAGAGGACGCAAGAACGCTGTTGTTTGTCGTTCCCGGGGTGTCACATATAGCGATGTGTGCTGCCTCAGGAACGACGAACAACCTGCGTCCAGCACCAGTAACAATATTTTGGAAATGAATGACGTGTCAACGATCAACGATATGGTGAGTATTTGTGATCATTAGCGGTCGCTCGTAGGTGTCACACGCAACGACGACACTAACGAGGCTGGATGTGCATCACAAATTCCGTGACCCCAGCGATATCTCGTTAGCGATGTCGTTGCATATGAAGCAGCTTTTAGAGTTCATATATTTATGACAAATACACATACGTGTCTCAACAACATCAGTCCTGATATCTAGTGTGAATGGCCTCTTTTTTACACATTGAACTCTTGTAAAAATGCCATGAATTGCAATCATTTTTTATACTTGTTTTATAAGCATTTTTGGTGACATTGTTTTTGTGTCATGTACCATGACCCAAGGCTTCTCACATACTCTGATTACTGGTGCCAGCCATCTGGTCACTGGTGCCTGCCATGTTCTTTATTACTAGAAAAATGATGTTATCCAACATATTTTGCTACACATTTGTAGGCAAAAATTTGAAGAAAAACCTTTACATCCATTCATATTTTCCAAATAATTTGTTGCCCCTTTGAGACAGCAGCCCCATTTGCATGAAATCCTTATGACAACAAAGAGATGGTCATATACGAGGGGCTGCTGATAAGTATTTGACTTTGTGATTTTTTTTGTTTCTATGGTAATGAATGTTACATCACATGAAAGCCTTATGTATCTAATATATGTTTTCAAAATTTTGTGTTTGTTTCTTATGGCAACAGTGTTCTACGCACGCGGGAAAACAAAATGGCGGAGTCTAATGCGATATTTACAGCAACTGAGAGCAGAGGAATGATAAAATTCTTGTTTCTGCAAGGAAAGTCCACAAAGGATATTCATTGTGATATTTCGCAGACATTCTGGGATCAATGCCCTTCATATTCCACAGATAAGAACTAGGTTGCCAAATTTAAAACAGACCACTTCAGCACCAATGATGAGGAACGTCCTGGACGACCGAGAGTGGTGGTTGTTCCGAAGATCGTCGATGCTGTGCACAACCTCATACTGGAGAATCGATGAGTTTCAGCTAAAGCAATAGACATCATGGGGATTTCCCTTGAATGTGTTTGGAAGGTACTGGAGAAAGAATGGATGTATTGCTGCTCTACCACCAATGCGAAGAAGTGTTGATTAATATTAGTAATTTATTTTACAGATTGACACATTTCTGGGATCAAGTCCCCTTCCTCAGGACACATTGAAAAGATATTGGGAATAAACTCCTTTATTATGTCTGCTTAATAAAACATAGGCTGCAATCGAGGTCACCTGCTCTATTGTTATCCAGCTCCACCAGTTTTTCACCATAGTCAGACTTATGTCTTTAGTTCCTTATGCTCCTTGTGGATTGCAGCCTATGTTTCATTAAGCAGACAGAATAAAGGAGTTTATCTCCAGTATCTTTTCAATGTGTCCCTTAATCCAGGCAGATTTACGCCTATAGTCCACGTCAATTCCCTCCAGTACATATACAGACAAGACTTCTTTGAATTGTAAACTAGAATATTCTCATATCAAGTGCTTCTTGTTATCTGGTGGTTCATAAGGGTCAATCAGAAGCTTCACACTCGAAAACATTTTCCCAGCTCTGTGAATACAGATTCTGATTGTATACTACAAGTTTGTCTGATTCCTGGACTTAGGGGTACTTTGCACGTTGCGACATCGCTACTGCGATGTCGTCGGGGTCAAATCGAAAGTGACGCACATCCGGCGCCAGTAACGATGTCGCAACGTGTAAAGTCTAGATGCACCAATAAACGATCGCAAAAGCGTCATAAATCGGTGATCTGTGTAGTGTCGGTCATTTTCATAATTTCGCTGCAGCGACAGGTACGATGTTGTTCCTCGTACCTGCGGCAGCACACATCGCTGTGTATGAAGCCTCAGGAGCGAGGAACTTCTCCTTACCTGCCTCCACTGCCAATGCGGAAGGAAGGAGGTGGGTGGGATGTTTACATCCCGCTCATCTCCGCCCCTCCGCTTCTATTGGCCACCTGACGTGTGACATCGCTGTGACGCCACACGACCCGCCCCCTTAATAAGGAGGCGGATCGCCGGCCAGAGCGACGTCGCAGGGCAGGTAAGTGCGTGTGAAGCTGCTGTAGCGATAATGTTCGCTACGGCAGCTATCACAAGATATCGCATGTGCGACGGGGGCGGACACTATCGCACTCGGCATCGCTAGCATCGGCTAGCGATGTCTCAGCGTGCAAAGTACCCCTTAGTGTCTGATTATACATTTTCTAGGGGTTACAGACATGTTCAATTATTCAATTGAGCCTCCCTTCCTCATCACTTTCCACCGACAGTCCTTGATAAAGATAAATATTGTCGAAAAGTTGAATACTTTCTACGAACGTTAAAAACATTTAATTTCAATAAAATATATGATTGAGCACATCTGCATCTAGACTTGAATTTTTTTCATTTTTCCTATTTGAGTGCCGGAGTTATATATTTGTAGTACTTGAGCTCCACAGTGACATTGTTGCCCACGGTAACTGGTTACAAGTTTTCACAGGCAATCCCAACAGTGCCACCCACAAAAAAAACTGCTGCATTTGGCCCATGGATGTGGGGTTCCCCTCCTGCTTCTCTTTGCAGCTGTAAATGAGGTGTCCAGTGCAGGAAAAGCATGTATGGGAATCAGATGCAGGTTGGCTGGTAGGGCCATTGGTGGTGGTTGTTGACTTACCCCCTTTCCAGCTGGTGGCGGCTGACGTCCGCACCTCAGGTGTATGGTTCGCCCAATAGGTATCAGTAATCTATGCTGCTTTAGTGGCCTCCTTGTATTCCTGATTCATTGCAAACTGCTTCACTTCCACAGGGCAAACATGAAGAAATTGGTCCTTTACCATCAGGTACTTCAAATCATGGAAGGTGGTAACTGATAGTCTTTGGACTCACTGCTTGAACATAGTTCTGAGACCGTCGATCACATCACTGTAGCTGTTGTGAGGGTCATGTTGGAGGGTCGGGAATATTTCCAGTACACCTCTGGAGTCAGCTGGCTTTTCCATATTATCGCCTGTTTGATGGCCTTTTAGTCTTGTTCTCAAGGGAGAGCGGTGAACACTTCAAGGCCATGATTCGCAGCCCTGGGGTTAAGTATTGTGCCACTGTTCACTGAGTAGCAAGTACTATCTGCATGTTTTTTTAAATTCCCTAAGAAATATATCCAAGTCCCGTCCTTTCAAATCACATGAAAATGCTCAGGACTGTGTTTGAAGTTAATGGTATTGGTCGACTCACTGCTCAGTGGGGAAGATCTCTACATCTGAGGTTATGTCAAATGCAGCTTGTGCGCTCTCTCAGTTTGTTGCTCTCGCACTGCAGCTCTCGTTTGGCTTCTCATGCCTCTCATTTGACCTGGGCCTGTTGCTCTGCTTGTTCTTAGTATTGCTGAATGAGCCTCAGCCATCCCTCACGATCATCTGCACTGAATTGGGACCATCTGCAGTAAGGGGTTCACACTACCCTGGTTACTGCTGTGGCTTATATCTATACAGTTAGGTCCAGAAATATTTGGATAGTGACACAAGTTTTGTTATTTTAGCTGTTTACAAAAACATGTTCAGAAATACAATTATATATATAATATGGGCTGAAAGTGCACACTCCCAGCTGCAATATGAGAGTTTTCACATCCAAATCGGAGAAAGGGTCTAGGAATCATAGCTCTGTAATGCATAGCCTCCTATTTTTAAAGGGACCAAAAGTAATTGGACAAGGGACTCTAAGGGCTGCAATTAATTCTGAAGGCGTCTCCCTCGTTAACCTGTAAATCAATGAAGTAGTTAAAAGGTCTGGGGTTGATTACAGGTGTGTGGTTTTGCATTTGGAAGCTGTTGCTGTGACCAGACAACATGCGGTCTAAGGAACTCTCAATTGAGGTGAAGCAGAACATCCTGAGGCTGAAAAAAAAGAAAAAATCCATCAGAGAGATAGCAGACATGCTTGGAGTAGCAAAATCAACAGTCGGGTACATTCTGAGAAAAAAAGAATTCACTGGTGAGCTTGGGAACTCAAAAAGGCCTGGGCGTCCACGGATGACAACAGTGGTGGATGATCGCCGCATACTTTCTTTGGTGAAGAAGAACCCGTTCACAACATCAACTGAAGTCCAGAACACTCTCAGTGAAGTAGGTGTATCTGTCTCTAAGTCAACAGTAAAGAGAAGACTCCATGAAAGTAAATACAAAGGGTTCACATCTAGATGCAAACCATTCATCAATTCCAAAAATAGACATGCCAGAGTTAAATTTGCTGAAAAACACCTCATGAAGCCAGCTCAGTTCTGGAAAAGTATTCTATGGACAGATGAGACAAAGATCAACCTGTACCAGAATGATGGGAAGAAAAAAGTTTGGAGAAGAAAGGGAACGGCACATGATCCAAGGCACACCACATCCTCTGTAAAACATGGTGGAGACAACGTGATGACATGGGCATGCATGGCTTTCAATGGCACTGGGTCACTTGTGTTTATTGATGACATAACAGCAGACAAGAGTAGCCGGATGAATTCTGAAGTGTACCGGGATATACTTTCAGCCCAGATTCAGCAAAATGCCGCAAAGTTGATCGGACGGCGCTTCATAGTACAGATGGACAATGACCCCAAGCATACAGCCAAAGCTACGCAGGAGTTCATGAGTGCAAAAAAGTGGAACCTTCTGCAATGGCCAAGTCAATCACCAGATCTTAACCCAATTGAGCATGCATTTCACTTGCTCAAATCCAGACTTAAGACGGAAAGACCCACAAACAAGCAAGACCTGAAGGCTGCGGCTGTAAAGGCCTGGCAAAGCATTAAGAAGGAGGAAACCCAGCGTTTGGTGATGTCCATGGGTTCCAGACGTAAGGCAGTGATTGCCTCCAAAGGATTCGCAACAAAATATTGAAAATAAAAATATTTTGTTTGGGTTTGGTTTATTTGTCCAATTACTTTTGACCTCCTAAAATGTGGAGTGTTTGTAAAGAAATGTGTACAATTCCTACAATTTCTATCAGATATTTTTGTTCAAACCTTCAAATTAAACGTTACAATCTGCACTTGAATTCTGTTGTCGAGATTTCATTTCAAATCCAATGTGGTGGCATGCAGAGTCCAAGTCGCGAAAATTGTGTCACTGTCCAAATATTTCTGGACCTAACTGTAGGTGGGATATCTGCAGCACTGCTGTCCAGGCCTTAGCTCACCTCTCCTCCATCATAGCTCAGGTGATATACTTTCTCTGAATCAAATTGCAACAGTTTTGTAATAATGCGCTGCTTGTTTTTGCTAATGGAGTCAATCTGTTTCATCGAACAGATGGCATCAAGAACCTCCTAAGGGTGATAGGCATACCTCCCAACTTTTGAAGAAAGGAAAGAGGGACAAAGTATGCGACACGAGCAGAGCGACGTGGCAAATTTTGACCACACCCATAACCACACCCCTAGCCACACCCATTTGGCAGTAAGGGTCATTCAGCAGATGCCCCAGACTGTTCGTTAATAGTCATAGCAGCCAGATTTTTCTTATATTTATGTGTCACTTAATGACATGTTGCTTATTTGTGTCTATAAAGCCGTGTTCGGTTGTTCACGCGCTGCATACATTCTGTTTCTTTTTGTTTCTGCCGCTGTCTGCACCAAACTACACAATAACAATCTTCTCTGATTTTTCCATTTTTGCTGCATTTTTTATGCCTCTTCTCCATTATTTAATGCATTTTTAAGTGTTTTTATTGCAGAGAGATGCTTTTTCCTGCATTTTTTTAAGCTCCACATAGAAACCTCCAGAAACCCCCCCCCCAAAACTGCAGAGTTCAGCAGCGTCTTTTCATGGAATTACATCAGAAAAAACTGTGGAAAAAGAAGCGCAATAGGGTCTTACCCCGGTAGATTGGGGGGATGTCAAAAGGGGTAGTGGTACTCACCTATAGGGGTTGTGACAGTCACAACGCCTATAATCGCATGTATGTAACTCCACAGTCACGGCAGCGGTCCCTGGGTTTGGCAGATAAAAGAGAGTAGTAGAATCGGGTGTCCAAGCCGCGCCAATGACTAGTCGATCATGGAAGTAGGAGATAATTGTAACTTTAATTAAGCATAGGTCAACGCGTTTCAGAAGCCACCGCTTCCTTCCTCAGGACAAAGATAGCAAAAGTACAACAAATTTGTTGTACTTTTGCTATCTTTGTCCTGAGGAAGGAAGCGGTGGCTTCTGAAACGCGTTGACCTAATCTTAATTAAAGTTACAATTATCTCCTACTTCCATGATCGACTAGTCATTGGCGCGGCTTGGACACCCGATTCTACTACTCTCTTTTACATGGAATTGCATCCACTTTGCTTGGATAACTAAACACAACAGAATATATGTGCAAAAATACAGCAGAAAAAAATGCAGCATTTACACTACATGTGAACATGGACTAATTGTCCAAGCAAAGTGGATGAGACGTCATGAAATCTCCGTCCTCGGTGGCTAAATATGCTGCTGAACTGTGCGGATTTGGTAGTTTTTTTCTTTATAATCTTCAGGATTCACATCTGCAACAAACATGTATCAAATAAGGAGACAACGCATAAAAAATACCGCAAACACGCAATTATCAGAGAATAATGTTATTGTGCTCGTGCTGCAGACACCTGCAGTACAAACGCAGCATTTACGCTACGTGTGAACACGGCCTCAGCGATACATTTTTATTACTTTTTTTATGGGTTTTAATAAAGAAAAATAATAAATTGCGCCATTTTTTTCTCCATTTAACGATCCCCATCAATAATCTGATCGCTGTGTTGTTCGGGTCGTTACGATTACAGGGACACCAAATATGACCATGGTATTTGCTGATTTGTGATGTTTATTATTTTATAAAAAAGTGTAATAAAACTACATTATTCTATTTTTTTTATTATTTTTAGTAATTTTATTAGAAGAAAAAAAAACCTCTTCTCCTCTCCTAGAATACAGGAGATAGAGAGATGCTGTACAATGGAGCTCTGTGTCCTGTGTAATCAGAGGCTTCAGATAAAATCCTCCCTCTTACATCATCAATTTCTAGTGGCTCAACAGCTAGAGCAGCTAGACAAGCTTAGGAGGCCTGCTAGACATGTTTGCTGGTTTGAATCCAAGGTGGTGAACTAAGAAAAAAAAATTGTATCTGTATTTTTTCCCTCATTTATTTATAGTAGTTTTGTGGAAATAAATTAAAAAAAATTGTATTTGTATTTTTCCCCTCATTTCTTTATAGTAGTTTTATGGAAAGAAATGAATCTCTTTCATTTGCCTACAAAGAGATTCAGTACTTATCTATCTATCTATTTATCTATCCCTCTAGCTATATGTCTATCTATTTATCTATCATGTATGTATCTATCTATTATCTATCATGGAGCTATATATCCCTCTATCATCCATCCATCCCTCTATCATCCATCCATCCCTTATCATCCATCCATCCCTCTATCATCCATCCCTCCATCATCCATCCCTCTATCATCCATCTTACTATCATCCCTCTCTCCATCCATCCATCTTTGCAGCTGAATAATCTGCTTCTGGTTTCTCTACTGCAATATAGAGGTCAAGCTAACCAAAACTTCCTATACTTTCCAATACAGGCAGTGGCTCAGTGGTAGAGCTGCTGCCTATGGAATAAAGAGCTCACGGGTTCAAGTCCCGGCCGTCCTGATAATCCAGAGTTGATGAGAATTTAATTTATTCACAGCACTGAGGGGAGGAGCCGGGACATCAGCTGTGAGACGCGGGACTGCGGGACACACGTGTAAAATCGGGGCAGTCCCGCAGAAACCGGGACAGTTGGGAGGTATGGTGATAGGTGTTTGTAGTGTTTTGGATGTAGCATGTTTTCGCTGCATCCAAAACGCTGAGGTGTGCAGTACAAGCGTAGTGGATGGGATTTCTAGAAATCCCGTGCCCACTGTGCTTGTTTTTTCCGCAGCAAACACTGACCTGCGGTGCGGCTTTCCAAGCCACAGCATGTCAATTGTTTGCTTCGGATTCGCATGCGTCCTCTGTAGGGAGAACACAAGCAAAAGCACACTGAACCCTGATCGTGGGTACGAGCAGCTGCGGTCTCCTGCGTTCTCCAGCGGAGGAGACTCGCGGCCCCGCAGGTCAGAGCCTACTGCGTCCAGAACGCAGTGAGTCATGATCGTGGGCACATATCCTTAGTCTGCTGTTTGCACCATGCTTGCAAAACTACAGTCATGATTGCCAAACAAAAGATAGAATAGAAAAACAAGACAGGTAGGAAGGCTGTAATGTGTCGCCCCAGCAGCGGATTGAACCACTCGGGTCCGGGGGTGGTGTCCGTTCATGGCTCAAGGGTCTCCGAACCCGGGGGCTTAAGGGGCCACACTCAAATGTAGAAGGCTATATTTACAGGGGATTTGATATATATAGTTCGTGACGCCACCCGTGGTGTACGGTAATTGGGATTACCACCGCTGCCGTTGGGAGTACCTGGGGTGATGGAGTGGGGCAGCTAGGTGACGTTGACCTCCATGGGTAGGAACAGGCTCCCTCTCCCCACTGTGGCTAAGTGAAGGATCCTGCTCTCAGGGCTCAAGCTTGGGATTTCAGTGGGCTGCTTGCTAGGAAAGCCCTATCCCCCTTGTTGCGCTAGTGCCCCGATTCTGGAGCTGGTGGGAACAGTCCATAAAGGCCCTGTTCTCCTCAGGTTAATTGCGAGGTTGCCTGAAGTTTCTCCCCGACCTAGGGTCCGTGTACCCCCATGTGCCTTCGGTACTGGACCGTTGATAGGACCAGGCTGCCGGACGTCCCCCTCGACGGGTCCCTGGCACCTAGCCTCAATCCTTTGCGACCGGTGGCCTGACTCATCTAGGTCCAGACGACCGTCTGTGACCTAGTTTTCCTCTCCCCTGGGAGCTCCAACTCCCAGCTTCCTCAGAGCTCCTCACAGCTCGAGGGCTACTCAACTTACTGATTGACACCTCCCACCTCCCTGTCTGACTCCTAGGTGCGCGGCCCTATTCCTGCTTAAGCAGCCCACTAGTGTGCCTGACAGGTGTGGTGCAAAGTGTATCTAGGACTTGGGAATGCTGATGGAGGCAGCACTGCAGGATAGAGACCCAGAACCATGGTTGGTTGAATACTGCATGGGTAGGACAGTTTGTGCAGTACCCTGTGACGACCTGAATAGTCCAGGGGCATCATATGTAACAGTTACACGTACAGTAATGTCTCAGGTATTATTAAACAGTGTTCAATCCTCAAAACTCTGCATAGAATCCTTGCAGCTCAAGGACTGTGCAAGTTTTTAAAGATAGGAGTGAATGCTCAATCCAGATCACTAATGCTCTATAATCCCACTGCTGCCACCAATTTGTCAAGGAACAGCATGCTCTCCCTTACCTAAAATCATTGGGATAATACAGTCATAAGAAAAAGTTTGGGCATCCCTATTAATGTTAACCTTTTTTCTTTATAACAATTTGGGGTTTTGCAACAGCTATTTCAGTTTCATATATCTAATAACTGATGGACTGAGTAATATTTCTGGACTGAAATGAGATTTATTGTACTAACAGAAAATGTGCAATCCGTATTTAAACAAAATTTGACCGCTGCAAAAGTATGGGCACCCTTATCAATTTCTTGATTTGAATACTCCTAACTACTTTTTACTGACTTACTAAAGCACTAAATTGGTTTTGTAACCTCATTGAGCTTTGAACTTCATAGGCAGGTGTATCCAATCATGAGAAAAGGTACTTAAGGTGGCCACTTGCAAGTTGTTCTCCTATTTGAATCTCCTATGAAGAGTGGCATCATGGGCTCCTCAAAACAACTCTCAAATGATCTGAAAACAAAGATTATTCAACATAGTTGTTCAGGGGAAGGATACAAAAAGTTGTCTCAGAGATCTAATCTGTCAGTTTCCACTGTGAGGAACATAGTAAGGAAATGGAAGAACACAGGTACAGTTCTTGATAAGCCCAGAAGTGGCAGGCCAAGAAAAATATCAGAAAGGCAGAGAAGAAGAATGGTGAGAACAGTCAAAAACAATCAACAGACCACCTCCAAAGACCTGCAGCTTCATCTTGCTGCAGATGCTGTCAATGTGCATTGGTCAACAATACAGCGCACGTTGCACAAGGAGAAGCTGTATGGGAGAGTGATGCGAAAGAAGCCGTTTCTGCAAGCACGCCACAAACAGAGTCGCCTGAGGTATGCAAAAGCACATTTGGAGAAGCCAGTTACATTTTGGAAGAAGCTCCTGTGGACTGATGAAACAAAAATTGAGTTGTTTGGTCATACAAAAAGGTGTTATGCATGGAGGCAAAAAAACTGCTGCTTAACATAAGACATGCACAATAATAAGGCTTGCATTATGAGTCTGTCGTGGGCGGGGGACAGACCACAACAGGGGGGCCGTTCGAAGCGTTCGGATCCGGGCGGTTGCTGTGGCTCAAGTGGCAGCCGGATCCAGGGCTTGCGCAGCCGTTCATCGCCCACGAGTGAAAAAGGGGTTATTTACAGGGGATAGAGTCTTTGTCAGTGACGCCACCTGTGTGTTGCGGTGATGGATGATAATACCGTCGCTGCCTAGATATGGGGGTGCCCGGGGCTGATGGAGCAAGGCAGCAAGGTGAGATCCCCTCCACGGGTAGGGGAGGTGTAGTCCCGGGGCCCAGCGTATTGTGAGGGGTTGCAGGAAGCAGTCTTTAGGAGGCAGGAAACAGGGAACTTACAGTTGGAAGTCATGGTGCTGGATGAGCTGGTGCTGATTTGGAGGGTCAGTAAACACACAGAGTCCTATTGTAAACCAAGGCCGGATGCCGGTTGCCTCTGGAGGGGTGTGCTCGGGTTCCGCACACCAGTGGCAGGACAGGGGCCCTTCCTCCTGCACTTTTGTGTTGTTTCTTTGTGTGATGACTAGTCTGCATGAAACGGGGTAAGTCCACTCCCTGTGTCTTTGCTGTGGGAGCTGTGGCCCACGAGAACTAACCCTTGGGATCTCTATAGGCTCATGCAGAAGCCCTATTCCCCGCATTGGGCTGCCATCTCGCTCTATCCGGGCTGCTAATGGGACAAGATCTGGAATCTTGTCCCCTGCTGGTGAATTAGGAAGGTGCTTAAAGCTGTCCTTGCTCTGGGGTCCAGGTACCCCGACTGTGTACGGCCTCCAGACCGGATTCCCACTGTCGGCACCGGCGGGCTACAACCCTGCCCCGGTCCACTTAAGGTCTCCCACGACCAGATCTCCATCGCCTGTGGCCCTGCTGTGCCGTCTGCCACCTAGTCAGCTCAGGTAGTTCGGGAGCTCCAAACCCCAATCACCACTACACTCCTCTCACTTCCTCTCTCCAGACTTGACTAACTGGTTCCCTCCCCTGACACCTCAGAACCCCTAGGTGGGCATCACCATCTGCTGGCCCTGCCCACTGGTGTGTCCCTATTGTCCCGGGGGGGTGACTAGGCTTTTGTGGCTGGTGTTTGTACCTGTGTGTGGGATGTTGGTAGAATTCCAAGGAGAAGGTGATTCCAGCACCCTGGAGGGGTACAGTTATCTGTGACAACCTGGTTTGCCAGGGCGTCACAAGTCCATCAAATAGATGAGTGAGATGCACAGTGTCTGAACTGCAACCTATAAATGACGCCAGAAACCTAGGTCAGGCGGATTAAACAGCACTATATAAGTGCATCTCACACGGATACCCGAGATGCCCAGTGTCTGAATTATGGCTTTTAAATGACGCACAACACTAGGTCAGGTCAACCACTTATGAAACGCGTAAACCGGTGTATCTGGGGCCAGTTTGCTGTTTTTTCACCTACCATCCATGTGTGTTTTCTACTACATTTTTCCAATAAAAGAAGTTTATACTCCATATGTGCTGGAACAAAGTTTTTCTTTCTTCAGTAGGTTAGTTGTAGATGAGATAGAAAAAATCCAGCACCGTGGTCAGCTCAAAAAAAAAATTTTAAACTCCATTTTATTAAAGATGATTAAAAATGACACATATTTAAAATTGTATGCATTTTAGACCCTAAAGCCTGCTTTACACACTTCAATAGATCTTTCAATCCGTCGTCGGGGTCAAGTTGTAAGTGACGCACATCCGGCATCGTTCGTGATGTATTTGCGTGTGAAACCTACATGCGATCGATATTGAACGAAAATACGGTGATCGCATACACGTCGTTTATTCCTCATACATTGGACGTTTGGTAGTACGAAACTAGTGAATTGTAACGTGTGACATCCCTCATACGATTTTGGTGTCTGTGGCTATGTGCGCAGGTGTGCGCTCTGCACCGCAGCTTAAAAAAGGTCTGCTTCAGAGCGCAGCTGAAAAGCTGCGTTCTGAAGCGCCTCACAATGTCTGTCATGCACTAATCTCTGTCAGTCCGTCACTATCTCTGTCCCTCACTCTCTGTCCATGTCAGTCTATCCCCCTCTCTCATATACTCACCGATCCCCGATCCCCGGCGCTGCACGGCATTCACACTGCTCCGGCGGCTTTTACTGTTTTGAAAAAGCCGGCCGCCCATTAAACAATCTCGTATTCCCTGCTTACCCCGCCCACCGGCGCCTATGATTGGTTACAGTGAGACACGCCCCCCACGCTGAGTGACAGGTGTCACACTGCACCCAATCACAGCAGCCGGTGGGTGTGTCTATACTGTGTAGTGAAATAAATAATTAAATAATTTAAAAAAACGGCGTGCGGTCCCCCCCAATTTTAAAACCAGCCAGATAAAGCCATACGGCTGAAGGCTGGTATTCTCAGGATGGGGAGCTCCACGTTATGGGGAGCCCCCCACCCTAACAATATCAGCCAACAGCCGCCCAGAATTGCCGCATACATTATATGCGACAGTTCTGGGACTGTACCCGGCTCTTCCCGATTTGCCCTGGTGCGTTGGCAAATCGGGGTAATAAGGAGTTATTGGCAGCCCATAGCTGCCAATAAGTCCTAGATTAATCATGTCAGGCGTCTATGAGACACCTTCCATGATTAATCTGTAAATTACAGTAAATAAACACACGCCCGAAAAAATCCTTTATTGGAAATAAAAAACACACACACATTCCCTGGTTCACCACTTTAATCAGCCCCAAAAAGCCCTCCTTGTCCGGCGTAATCCAGGATGATCCAGCGTCGCATCCAGCGCTGCTGCATGAAGGTGACTGGAGCTGCAGCAGACACAGCCGCTCCGGTCACCTCCACGCAGCTAATGAAGACAGCCGCGCGATCAGCTGATCTGTCACTGAGGTTACCTGGATCCAGCGGTGGCCGCGGGTAACCACAGTGACAGCTCAGCTGATCGCGCTACTCACCGCCGCTCCGGTCAGCTCCAGTCAGCAACTGAGGTGAGTAGCGCGATCAGCTGAGCTGTCACTGTGGTTACCCCCGGCCACCGCTGCATCCACCGCTGTATCCAGTGACAGCGGGTAACCTCAGTGACAGCTCAGCTGATCGCCGGCTGTCTTCATTAGCTGCGTGGAGGTGACCGGAGCGGCTGTGTCTGCTGCAGCTCCGGTCACCTCCATGCAGCAGCGCTGGATGCGACGCTGGATCATCCTGGATTACGCCGGACAAGGAGGGCTTTTTGGGGCTGATTAAAGTGGTGAACCAGGGAATGTGTGTGCGTTTTTTATTTCCAATAAAGGATTTTTTCGGGCGTGTGTTTATTTACTGTAATTTACAGATTAATCATGGAAGGTGTCTCATAGACGCCTGACATGATTAATCTAGGACTTATTGGCAGCTATGGGCTGCCAATAACTCCTTATTACCCCGATTTGCCAACGCACCAGGGCAAATCGGGAAGAGCCGGGTACAGTCCCAGAACTGTCGCATATAATGTATGCGGCAATTCTGGGCGGCTGTTGGCTGATATTGTTAGGGTGGGGGGCTCCCCATAACGTGGAGCTCCCCATCCTGAGAATACCAGCCTTCAGCCGTATGGCTTTATCTGGCTGGTTTTAAAATTGGGGGGGACCGCACGTGGTTTTTTTTAATTATTTAATTATTTATTTCACTACACAGTATAGACACGCCCACCGGCTGCTGTGATTGGGTGCAGTGTGACACCTGTCACTCAGCGTGGGGGGCGTGTCTCACTGTAACCAATCATAGGCGCCGGTGGGCGGGGTAAGCAGGGAATACGAGATTGTTTAATGGGCGGCCGGCTTTTTCAAAACAGTAAAAGCCGCCGAAGCAGTGTGAATGCCGTGCAGTGCCGGGGATCGGGGATCGGTGAGTATGAGAGAGGGCTGCTAACTTCAGTCACTCAGGGGATTAGCGGTCACCGGTGAGTCTTCACTGGTGACCGCTAATCAGGATGCGACACAGACAGAGCCGCAGCATGACAATGAAGTCGGGTGAAGTTCACCCGAGTTCATTCTGACAGTGCGGCTCTGTCTGTGTCTGCTGTCATCTGCCATTCAGCTCTGCTACATGGCTGTCTGTGTCTGCTGTTAGCGGCCATGTAGCAGAGCTGAATGGCAGATGACATAGTAAAAACGCATCCCTACACATTACATACGCTTGTCAAGACAATAAATAAAAAAAAAAAGGGTGCCCAATGCATACGTCACAGAACACGTGATCTAAAGGATCGCACACAAAATTGACCAATTTAACATAGGCTACTAACGCACGTGTGACAGCAAATGAACGACCTACGTGCAATCTCATTAGATCGCATATGCGACCTGGGCGAGTCACATCGCATACGAGATCGCATACCTAATTGTAAGGTGTAAAGCTGGCTTAAGAATAGCGGGTCCTTAATAATAGATAGTGCATTGTTCCGTGAGAACAAATTTATGTCAGCACATACAAAAGGAAGTCAACTAAAGGGAGATGCCCACGGTAATGGTAATTACATTTGAAGCTGAATAGATATAATTAAATCATTAATATTCATGAAAATCCATGTCATATAATATGCTTTCCAATTTTATAGGTAAATACAACATGATTTAAATACATACAGGACTCTGAGTTTTTATAGTGCAAAAAGTACAAATATTATTTTAGTAAAACATGATGACAATAATAGTTAAAATACACACACATTTAACATCTGACAGAGCAGCGGTATAATGAATAGCCAACGTATAGCCACATAGTAAGCATATACGGTACATGCAGTCTACATATCAAGCCCACAATTGGGTAAATGATACACAAATCAGGGACTATCGGCATATCAAATGAGTTATTACAATGTGAGAAAACATCTCTATTTATAATCCATTGTTGCTAAATTCCCCTACCCTGTATAGCAGTATATTGTAGCAACTACATGAGACAAAGTGTGGACATTACTGCACTTACAGGCAAAGGAGTAAACAGCTGCTCCCAAGTTCAGGACTTCAGCAGGTCCAATGTACGTTTCGCAGGGGCGATTTTCTTTTCTTCATCAGGGTACGAGGCTCTGTGATATGGTCCCACCAAATGATGCCTGGTTTAAATGTTTGCCGCTAGCATCAGAATTCTGGAAATCCCATGGCGGTGAATGCTTAGATCAGTGTGACGTGTCTCTCGGGTTGTCCAGCTGTCACATCAAATTGTCCATGCACATCAAGCAGAAGAGAAAGGCCAAGATCCATGCAGGTGCACAGGGTGACCGGATCAGACATAGCAGGTAGAGCAATGATACAATAGAGATTCAGCCAGACATAGGTACTCAACCCAGGGAAGAACTTTCAAAAGGTATTCAGCGGTATCCACACTCTTTAGTAGATAATGAAGTCTTCACTGCAATCTCTTTGCCATAGCCAAATACCGATGCCTATGTATATCAGGAAAAGGTAGAATGTAAAAAAACAGCATTTATAGGGACCACAATTATTTAAAAAAAGATGCATAAGAACATGAGAAAATGAACATTGGTCATTAGGATTGGCATTTAAAGGGAAGGTGTCGTCCAAAAAAAATTTCAATAACTAAAAAATGTAAAGTATTAATGTTTTAATATTTTGTTTATATATTATTATTTGTTTTTAATTGAGAAAACTATAAAAAAATTTAAAAGTTTGATATTTTACACTCTTAAACACTAGGGGGAGCAGCTGCTGAAATTGTACTGTAGAACTACTGTAGAAATAGCTCACATTACAACTGCAGTAAAAGTGGGTGGAATCTTCTCTCCTGTGTGTGATGTCATACCTCTCCCTCCCAATGTGGGTGTTTTCAAAATGATAAGAGAGAATAAAGTTTAGGGACACAGTGCAGAGCCATTTTGTTGGTGACCGCAAAGTGATCCTAATCTCTAAAGTGTCACTAAGGACAGCATGCCAGGATCAGTTACCATGCAATCACCCCTGCCCGGCACCGGTACTCACCCCATTCCAGCATACGCTGTGAGCTCCACAAAGATGGCGGTGATCTCCACCCTCTGGTGTGACCTGGACAGCCCAGGGGGCGGCTCCAGGTCACAGTAGGGAGCTCTCCCATGTTATAAAATAGGGTCGAAGCCCAACAATCAGAGAATAGGTGCCACCGCTGCTGCTTATGAGGGACTGGGGCTGATGGAATCAGCAGCAAGTGTGTTAACCCCATCCGCAGGTAGGGTAAACCCCAGTGCCCTCTAGGTGCTGGATGAGGGGGACAGTGCAGGAACAGGCTATGAGACCTCTTGGTGTTGGATGAGGTACACAATGCAGGAAACAGGGACACACACTGCTGGTTACTGTGGTGCTGAATGAGGTGCAGGCTGAAAGGAATCCAAACAGCCAAAGTCCGAGTGAAACAGGGAGTCTTTACTCCTGATTTTTATTCACAGGTTATACTTCCCTGGTGCTGGGGACAGATTCCTGGTTCCCTTTGTCCCGGCTCTGTCTGTGTAGCCTGGCTATGGCCCCCTCCATGCCCTTCTCTTGCACAGCTCTGTCAGAGTCCCCTGCAGACCCTGCAGCCAGCTTCTTCTCCCCTGGACATCGTGCGATGATCCTCAGGCCTCGCACCCAGACCTGACACCCAGCCGGGTGTCCTCCTCCCTCCTTCTCTTCTCTCTGTCTCTGTCTGGACTTGTCTGATTTTTTCCTCCACTCACCAACCCCTTCCCTTCCCTCTAGGGACCTAGCTACAGGAGAGTTGGATTTACACCTCCTAGGCAACCTCCACTTCCTGAACAGGCTTTACACCATAGGACGGCCAACCCTCTTGTGGTTCAGGCTTGTGTGAGTGTTTTAGGTGTGTGCGGGTTTAGCCAGAGCTAGGACTCGAGGAACCAGGTTGCAGATTTTAGTAGCATGACCGCAGGGGCGCTACACTATACAGAGTAGGGGAATTTAGCAGCTATGGACTATCAATAGAGATGTTTTTATACATTGTAATAACTCATTTGATATGCCGATAGTCCCTGACCTGTCTATTCATTTACCCAATTGTGGGGTTAATATGTTGACTGCATGTATATGCTTACTTTGTGGCTACACGATAGCTATTCCTTATACGGCCGCTTTGTCAGAGTTTAAATGTGAGTGCATTTTAACTATTTTTGTCATCATGTCTTAATAAAATATTGTACTTTTTTGCACTATAAAAACTCAGAGTCCTGTATGTATTTAAGTTATGCTATGGAGTTTGTGCTATCTGTAGGGTTTCACTAATTTGGGACCCACGGTATAATATATTGTATGGCTATATGGAGCATTTTCCTAAATACAATATCATGCTTATGATAAACAGAAATAGTTTTAGTAAAATATATTAAACCGAGTATATATTATTGGTATTAGTTAATCTATTTTCAGCTGACAATATAACACAAACAGAAAATATACAACTTTTAGTGATGAGCGAGTACTAAAAAGCTCGGGTGCTCGAGGCTCGGTCCGAGCATTCCAAGATACTCGTGTACTCGGCCCGAGCACCGAGCCCAATGTTATCCTATGGGAGACCCGAGTATTTTTGTGAAATGACCCCCCGGCAGCATGTAGAAACCCTAAAAATGTCACAAAAGTCTCAGAAGAGTGCTCAAATGACATGACAACAGCATGGGGAAGACCCCTTGAAGCATTTATCACTCAAAAGTCACAGCTGTGAACAATTTTGTCCGCGTTTTACGCCATTTTTACGGACTCACCAGAAAACCTTCCAAAATGACACCAAAATGAATTTTCATGGCGGAAATGTTAAGGGCACATACCCAATAGTGAGATAGAGCTGGTGTATGTTACTTTTTGAGATTAATACATGAAAGATTTTGCGTAAAACATTGTGTGGCACTCCGATGTCCAAAACGCACGTTTTGTGCTTTTTACTAGCGATGTCGGTCATTTTTTTTTTCATTCTATCTCCCGTCGGTCGGTCTCGCTCTGTCGGTCTCTCTCTGTCTTGTCTGTCCCCCTCTCACAGTCTGTCGGTCATTCTCCCCCCTCTCTCTTACTTACCGTTCCCCGATCACTGCCGCGGCGCTGCACAGCTGTTCACTAAACTCCGGCGGCTTTTCCTCTTTTGAAAAAGCCGGAGATTAAACAATCTCGTATTCCCTGCTTTCCTGCTTTTCGGCGCCTATGATTGGTTGCAGTGAGACACGCCCCCACGCTGAGTGACAGGTGTCTCACTGCACCCAAACACAGCAGCCGGTGTGTGTGTGTATACTGTGCAGTGAAATAAATAATTAAATAATTAAAAAAAACGGCGTGCGGTCCCCCCAATTTTAATACCAGCCAGATAAAGCCATACGGCTGAAGGCTGGTATTCTCAGGATGGGGAGCTCCATGTTATGGGGAGCCCCCCAGCCTAACAATATCAGTCAGCAGCCGCCCAGAATTGCCGCATACATTAGATGCGACAGTTCTGGGACTGTACCCGGCTCTTCCCGATTTACCCTAGTGCGTTGGCAAATCGGGGTAATAAGGAGTTAATGGCAGCCCATAGCTGCCACTAAATCCTAGATTAATCATGTCAGGCGTCTCCCCGAGATTCCTTCCATGATTAATCTGTAAATTACAGTTAAAAAACACACACACCCGAAAAATCCTTTATTAGAAATAAAAAACACTAACAAAGTCCCTCATCACCAATTTATTAACCCCGACAAACCCTCCATGTCCGGCGTAATCCACAGTACTCCAGCGTCGCGTCCAGCTGTGCTGCATGAAGGTGACAGGAGCTGCAGAATACACCGCCGCTCCGGTCAGCTTCACACAGCAACTGAGGTGAGTATAGCGATCAGCTGAGCTGTCACTGAGGTTACCTGGATCCAGCGGTGGATGCAGCGGTGGCCGCGGGTAACCTCAGTGACAGCTCAGCTGATCGCGCTACTCACCGCCGCTCCGGTCAGCTCCATGCAGCAATTGAGGTGAGTATAGCGATCAGCTGCTGTCACTGAGGTTAATCGCGGCACCGCTGGATCCAGCGGTGGCCGTGAGTTACCTGACTGACAGCAGCTGATCGCGCTACTCACCTCAGTTGCTGTGTGAAGCTGACCGGAGCGGCGGTGTATTCTGCAGCTCCTGTCACCTGAATGTAGCAGAGCTGGATGCGACGCTGGAGGACTGTGGAGTACGCCGGACATGGAGGGTTTGTCGGGGTTAATAAATTGGTGATGAGGGACTTTGTTAGTGTTTTTTATTTCTAATAAAGGATTTTTCGGGTGTGTATGTTTTTTAACTGTAATTTACAGATTAATCATGGAAGGAATCTCGGGGAGACGCCTGACATGATTAATCTAGGATTTAGTGGCAACTATGGGCTGCCATTAACTCCTTATTACCCCGATTTGCCAACACACTAGGGTAAATCGGGAAGAGCCGGGTACAGTCCCAGAACTGTCGCATCTAATGTATGTGGCAATTCTGGGCGGCTGCTGACTGATATTTTTAGGGTTGGGGGCTCCCCATAACGTGGGGCTCCCCATCCTGAGAATACCAGCCTTCAGCTGTATGGCTTTATCTGGCTGGTATTAAAATTGGGGGGACCGCACGCCGGTTTTTTTAATTATTTATTTATTTATTTTACTGCACAGTATAGACACGCCCACCGGCTGCTGTGATTGGGTGCAGTGAGACACCTGTCACTCAGCGTGGGGGCGTGTCTCACTGCAACCAATCATAGGCGCCTGTGGGCGTGGAAAGCATGGAATATGAGATGGCTGTGTGCAGAGCACAGCGCGCCCGCCGGTATAAAGGCTCGGTCACGCTGTGCAGGCCGGCCAATCACTGCAATTCCACAACTAACAGGGCTGTGGCATTGCAGTGGTCTGCCAGCCAATCCCTGCATGAGGGATGGCTCTCAAAAGAGCGCCAACATGCAGGGATGAAGACCACGAGTACAGCACGAGTATCGCGAGATTACGCGTTCCCCGCCGAGTAGCCTGAGTACAGTGATACTCGTGCGAGTACCGAGTAGTAACAAGCATACTCGCTCATCACTAACAACTTTTTTTTACCCTGAAAATATTTTTTTCACTTATTTTCTAAAAAATATACATTACGTCATTGTGGTAATAAAGACCCATGGGAGTGCACACGTTCAGATTTAAAATCCAGCGACATTCCCTTGGAAGAAGCAGATTTTTCCAATCTCCTCCTCTAGGAGGTTTTCTGACTTTCTCAATTACTATTACCAAAAGGGAAGACAAATTACCAGAGTGAATTACTGAAAAGTGCCTAAAAAAATTGTTTAAAAGAACTGAGAGTCCTCAGTGGTTGATACCTTTTAATGGCTAACTGAAAAGATGGTAATAATTGCAAGCTTTCGAGACTACTCAGGTCTCCTCATCAGGCATGGTATAACACAAAATTTGAAGAGTCACATATTTATACACAACAGGACTTAGAATAGTGCAGTAAAAAAAAAAACAAGTTATATAAAACAGAACTATCTCCATGGCAGGCGGGCAAACTGTTGTGGCCATAAATACTTCTGCAGTTCAGTGTGAAAGTTTTATTGTCCTCTGATAAGGGTCTGGTCCGGTCTGTGACACGCTCAGATGGTCAGAGGAGCACATCTTACGTTTTTTTACACGTGGTTTTTTTTTATTGCACTATTCTAAGTCCTGTTGTGTATAAATATGTGACTCTTCAGATTTTGTGTTATACCATGCCTGATGAAGAGACCTGAGTAGTCTCGAAAGCTTGCAATTATTGCCATCTTTTCAGTTAGCCATTAAAAGGTATCAACCACTGAGGACTCTCAGTTCTTTTAAACAATTTTTTTTTATCTCTACTGGCTAACACGGTACAAAGATATATTTTATTTGTATGAAAAGTGCCTAGACAATCCTGAGACTGGTCTATTAGTACTATTTGAACCAGGAGCTGCTGCTGAAATGTCTTCTGCCATGCGTTTCTTTAAGGTGTATTTAAAGTATTTATCACATAAAGTGCACTGTGCCTTGTAAATAAGACGAGTGTTTGAACAATTAATGAACAATTTTATATCATAGACTTTATCTGTATGGTCAGTGAATGTTTTAGCTTTTAACATGTATTTACATAGATTGCACTTGGAGCCCTCGCACTTACACTGTGTTCCAAATTATTATGCAAAAAATATTTTTTCATATTTTCCTAAATTAACTTTATGAATTGCAGTCATTGTTATTTTCCAGTCATCTACTATTCGAGTATAATTGAAATGTTTTTGATCAAACTGCCTATGAAAACAGTATATTTTTAAAAATAATAAACACTCAAAATGCATGTTCCAAATTATTATGCACAGCAGAGTTTTCAACCTTTTTATTTTTATTTTGATAACCAAAATGGTCAATTGTGAAATTATAAGCATTATCAGCTTATTACAAAATTAAATGAAACAGTTTTCAAGTCAAAAATTTATTTTAGGTGATGTTACATTTGCACATAGGACCCCTTGTTCAAAAGAAGTTTCTGAACTCTCTCGTCCATTGAATTTGTCAGTTTTTGGATGGTTTGTGCTTCAATTGTTTTGCATGTGGACAGAATACCCTCCCAGAGCTGTTGCTTAGATGTGAACTGCCTCCCGCCATCATAGACACTCCTTTTGATGATGCTCCAGAGGTTCTCAATGGGGTTGAGGTCAGGGGAAGATGGTGGCCACACCATAAGTTTGTCCTCTTTTATGCCCATAGCAACCAGAGATGCATATGTGTTATTTGCAGCATGAGACGGTGCATTATCATGCATGAAAATGATCTTGCTGCGGAATGCACGGTTCTTCCTCCTGAACCATGGCAGGAAGTGCTGTTTTAGAAACTCCACATAGATTATGGAGTTCATCTTTACCCCTTCAGGGATCCTAAAGGGGCCGACAATCTCTCTCCCCATGATTCCAGCCCAAAACATTACTCCACCTCCTCCATGTTGACGCCTTAGCCGTGTTTTCATGGGGTGTCCATCAACCAGCCATCCTCCACTTCATCCATCTGGACCATCGAACGTTGCACGGCACTCATCGGTGAACAAAACAGTTTGGAAGTCAGTCTTCATGTATCGTTTGGCCCACTGGAGCCGTTTCTGCTTTTGTGCAGTGGATAGAGGTGGTCGACAGGATGGCTTATGCACAGCTGCAAACCTCTGAAGGACACTGCATCTTGTTGTTCGGAGGACGTTGGAGGAACCAGCAGCTTCAAAAAGTTGTCTGCTGCTATGACAAGGCATTTTAGCAGCTGCTCTTTTAACCTGACGCAATTGCCTGTTGGAAAGAGTCCTCAATTTTTCCTTATCAGCACGCACACGTGTGTGCTGTGAATCAGCTACATACATCTTGAGTGTGCGATGATCATGATGAAGTGTCTTGGCAATGTTGATTGTAGTCATGCCTTGACCGAAATACTCCACAATTTGTTGCTTCTCAGCAGCCGACACATCCTTTTTCTTTCCCATTTTGGCAAAAAATGTAGGCTGCTTAACCCCTTCCCGACCAGCCGATTTTTCGCTTTCCGTTTTTTTTTTTCGCCATTCTTTTTCTGAGAGACGTAACTTTTTTATTTTTCAGTCAATATGGCCATGTGATGGCTTATTTTTTGCGGCACGAGCTGTACTTTTAAATGAAACCATCAGTTTTACCATATAGTGTACTGGAAAACGGCAAAAAAATACCAAATGCAGAAAAATTGCAAAAAAAGTGCAATAGCACTATTGTTTTTGAGATATTTTATTCACTGTGTTCACTATATGGTAAAACTGATATGTGGGTGTGATGCCTCAGGTCAGTGCAAGTTTGTAGACACCAAACATGTATAGGTTTACTTTTATATAAGAGGTTAAAAAAAATCAGAAATTTGTCCAAAAAAAGTGGCTCACGTTTTACGCCATATTCCGTGACCCATAGCGTTCTCATTTTTCGGGATCTATGGCTCAGTGATGGCTTATTTTTTGGATCTCAAGCTGACATTTTTAACGGTACCATGTTTGCGCAGATGCTACGTTTTGATCGTCTCTTATTGCATTTTGCGCAAAAGTTGTGGTGACAAAAAAACGTCGTTTTGGCGTTTGGAATTTTTTTGCCACTACGCCGTATACTCATCAGATTAATTGATAATTATATTTTGATAGATTGGGCGTTTCTGAACGCGGCAATACCAAATGTGTGTATATTTTTTATTTTTTTAACCCTTTAATTTTCAATGGGGCGAATGGGGGGTGATTTGAACGTTAAGGTTTTTTTGTTTTTTTTTATTTTTTAAAACTTTTTTTTTACTTTTTTTTATTTTACTAGTCCCCCTAGGGGGCTATTGCGATCAGCAGTCCGATCACTCTGCCCTATCTGCTGATCACAGCTACATAGCTGTAAACAGCAGATACGCTCACTTTCTTTTTCACTGTGCCGCGGGCACAGCGAAAGTGAAAGCAATTCATGTGTAGTACAGGAGTCATCACATGACCCTGTGCTACCATGCCAACTACCGGAAGTCACGTGATCGCGTCACGTGACTTCCGGTATCGGGCGGTAAGTAAAAGTTTACCGCGATCGTGCTTATAATGGCGCTGTCACATATTGACAGTGCCATTTAAGGGGTTAAACTGTGTAAAACAGTGGGAGGGGAGGGCACCAAAACAGATTAATGAACAGTATGAAGGGATCAAAGCCACTTAGCACATTAGGGAACTGGTATGCATCAACAAGAGAAAGGAATGTGCAAAAAAAGTGGGATCACCACAATAGATAAATATACAAAAATATCTTTATTATAGAAATAGGCACAAATACCAACAACCAATTAAAATCAATTAGAAAAGCAAAACAGCTTATGGGAAACACACATACTAAGAGTGCCAATGGTCTGACACCCAAAGAATACCTCACACCCTCGAAGAGCCCCAACCCCACAAACATATAATAATGCTGCAATGATTTAAGACACAGTGTCCATAGACTGGGACCACCAAGAGAGCAGATGGAAAATGCAAAATCAATCAACCAGATCAGAGTCCCAGTAAATACCGTGGTGGGTTGGCAATGCAGCAATGTCGCCACCAATAAGCATGATTTAAAGCAAAAATAGCCCATACAATACCACCTACGGATGGACACACAGCGGGGTGCAGGCAAGGAGTAGAGGGGTGAGGTATGAGCCCCACGCGTATCGCTACAAACAAGGTGTAGCTTCCTCAGGGGAGATTTCTATTGTGGTGATCCCACTTTTTTCGCACATTCCTTTCTCTTGTTGATGCATTTAAGGGGTTAAACGGCACGAGCAGATAACGATTCTGCTCATGACTAGCAGGCACACATCTCAGCTGTGAAAATCAGCTGAGATGTGCGCCGATCGCAGCATGCTGACGCCGGCAGACCGCGTGTAGTAACGTTATGACCGCTAGGACGTAATTTTACTG
Source organism: Anomaloglossus baeobatrachus (assembly GCF_048569485.1). Taxonomy (NCBI): domain Eukaryota; kingdom Metazoa; phylum Chordata; class Amphibia; order Anura; family Aromobatidae; genus Anomaloglossus; species Anomaloglossus baeobatrachus. Next base: position 511,105,077 of record NC_134354.1, on the reverse strand, counting down.
CCCGCGGTCGTTAAGGGGTTAATAATGTGGAACAGCCTTCTTAAGTAGTCTTGCCTTTATTTGGACACACCTGCCAAACTAATGTGCACAGGTATCTGCAATTGCTTTCAGTGATATAAAGAGCCCTGACACACATCACCATCAATGAGTTTAAATGACAAACAAAAAATGTTCAACCTTATCACTCCAAAACTCTTTTTGCATAATAATTTGGAACACAGTGTATATGATCCTTTTACATCTAACCATGTATGCTACTTGGAGCCAGAATAAAAAAAAGACTGGATTAAAGCATGTTGCCCAGATTAATTGATTTTCTGGCTACAAAATAAATGCCAGTAATTCAATTTTTTTGTCGTATGGGATCCTGATGCAACATGGTAGAATATTTTTTAATTAGTTCTATTATTTTATGATAATCAGTACTGAAAAGTGTTGAGAATGTAACATTCTTGTTAACAAGATTGTTACTTTTTTTATCAGATAGCAAAGAATCTCTTGATTTAATGTAAGCAATATTTTGTGCCCTTTTCAAACATTTTTTGTGGTATACCCCCTCCTCCTAAGTCGTTCATGTATGGTTTTACATTCAGACAAAAACCTTTAGTCTTAAGAGCATAAGCGTCTCGCTCTTATAAATTCTCCTACTGGCAAATTTTTTATTACATGACCTGGATGACTACTTGTGGCATATAATGTGGCATTGCCAAAAAAGGGTTTCCCATATAGTGAAGTATGTATGGTATTATCTTCATTATCTCCAGTTAATAGAACATCAAAAAAGGGGTTTCCTTATCATGTGTCTCCACAGTAAATTTTAAGTTAAAGTCTGTATGGGTGGTCTAAATTGATGTTTCACTAGACATATGCCAGATAATGATCACATCATCTATGTACCTGGCAAACCATTTCATAAATGATGCAAAAGGGTTAGTTACTGTATGTGTATACAAATGTTCCCACCAGGAAACATGAAGGTTTTCCAGGGATGGTGAAAAGCTGGCTCCAACAACCTGAAGAACAACAGCATTGTTATATGTCCCTCAGATAAAGGGGGGCCATAGTAGTTCTGGACAGTGAACTATATAACAAAAAGATCAAAGAAATGTTAGCAGATACTTCCACATATCCTGCACTAGATACTGATTCTTTGCCATCTATACAAAATAAATCAAGTGCTTTATTATCGATGGGTGTTGCAGCTTTACACCGGAGGCGTCCTCCTTCTTGGGTCAGAATCAGGGTGCCTCCGGTCTCTGCGTTCCGCATGACTCATCCTGCGGGTTCTGCTCTGCATCGGTGCTGTTCTCAGTGGTTGGCCCAATCCTCCGCTGTGTTACTGGTGGCTGTTCAGCCACCAGAGTGTAAGTGTGGAAAACGAGCAAGTGCGCATGTGCGGATCGAGTCTGGCCAATGCACGTGACGTGGCATCTTCGGATTTGCCGTTGGACATCAGCTACGTTGGTTTGGCGTGAGCTGCAACTATGCAGTGCTTATGGGTGCTGATGACACTGGACGGTGTGCAGTCTTTTCTTGTCATGCGATGTGAGGTTCAGTTAGGCAGGTCCTTTACCTCTCCACCATTGTACAATGTTAGCAGGCTTTCTACACTAATCCCGCCACTGAATAATATTGGATGGTAACAGCACCGGCTAGGCATACAGGTTACCGCAGCCTTCTATATATATATATATATATATATATATATATATTTAAAAGCAGTGATAGTGCTGGGGAAACCACTGCTATCTCTAGCCTGCCTCACCTCTATCTGTGTAACAGTGCAGGTTTTGCGTACTGCTACCCAAGTGCCTTTCCTTTAACAAGCAGCGATGGTTAAGCGGACTGTTGCCTTGAACTTTATTATTTGTAGCAGGTGTGCATATAGTGGCTCTGCTGCATTTGCATTTCTGTTCACTAATTGGCATTAGGTTCTCTACCGTGGTGTGGTCGTCTTGACCTCACGGTCATTTACTGTAGTGTTAGATTGCAAATAACACTGACCACTTTGCACCTTTCTTTTTTAAACCAGTAATACTGTAGGCTGAAGTAGTCCATCCAGCTCTTTGAGCTCTTAGCAGCTATATCCATAGCACGATACACCCCGCGTTTGCTTAGAGTGGTATTTAACACTAGAACTACTGAGGTAGTCATTTTGACTACTTTCACCATGTATTTCTATATAGGTGTCACGAGTCAAGTACTTCTAGTATTAAGCGTACGCTCTCTCTAAGCCACCAACCCGTAACATAACAATGGGTTTGCAACAAAGTTTAATGGACAACGTACATATGATTATTTAATTGTGGATATGCCAATCAGTCCGATTTTTCATGCACTTCCAAAAGTGCACAAGGGGGAGTTTACGCCCCTTTTCGTCCCATTGCGGCAGGTATTAATTCAGTCACTGAAAGGTTATCTATGTGGGTGGATCAATTATTACAACCTATTGTGCAATCCACCACTGGGAACATACGAGACAGTAAACACCTATTAGGAGCTTTACAAAATATAAAAGGCAAAAAGATAATAGATGGATCACCTGTGACATCGTGTTCATCTATTCCTGTATACACCGTGATAAAGCCATCCTTGCTTTTACATACCATCTCCATAAATTTGAAAAATATTCTCCAGAGTTATGTGAATACATCCATCTGGTTGTTAAATTTTTGTTGGAGGATAATTATTTCAAAATCAATGGATAATTGTTCTTACAAACATGTGGTTGCCCAATGGGTGCTAGCTTTTCACCGTCCGTGGCAAACCTTCCTGTTGGTGGGAACATTTGTATACACATACACTACCTAACCCTTTTGTATCATCGATGAAATGGTTTGCCAAGTACAAAGATGATGTGATCATTATCTGGCATATGACTATTGAAACATCAATTCAGACCACCCATACATTTAGAGATTACATCAACAAAAATGTCTTTAACTTACAATTTACTGTGGAAACACATGAAAAGGAAACCCTTTTTTGGATGTTCTATTAACTGGAGGTGATGAACATAATACCATACATACTTCACTGTATAGGAAACCCACTTGTTGCAATGCCACATTATATGCCACAAGTTGTCAACCAGGTCATGTAATAAAAAAAATTACTGGTGGAAGAATTTATAAGAGCGAGACACTTAGGCTATGTGCGCACTTACCGGATTTTGCCGCGGATTTTCCGCGGATTTGCTGCATGTTTCGCTGCTGAAAATGTTCATAACATCTCTGCAGTGAATCACCAGCAAATCCTATGGAGAAAAAAAATCCTGTGCGCACTGGGCGGAATTTGACAGCTGCATGTTTTGCTGCGGGAATCCCGCAGCAAAAACAAGTGCATGTCACTTCTTTTCCGCACATCGCTGCGGGATTTCACTCCATTGACTCCAATGTTAATCATGAAATCCCGCAGGGAATAACGCAGGAAGCAAATTCTGTGTGGTTCACTGCGTTTTCCTGCGTTATTCCCTGCGGTATTTCGCGGTTTACCTCCGGTAATGTGCATCGCTTGTCTGCGGTTTTGCAGGGAAGTGATGTCATTAAAGGAAGAGGAAGCCGTTCAGAGAATAAAAACACACACAGATCACACACACACACAGACATCACAGACACACAACACATAGACACAGGACACATAGAACACACATAGAAAGAAAACGGAAATATAGAAAAAAAAGAACGTGGGCTCCGCTGTATTTTTACCTTCCAGCCGAGGTAAGCACACAGCGGCGGCCCGGTATTCTCAGGCTGGGGAGGGAGAGGGGCAGGGTTAATGTCCCCCGCCTCACTCCCCCTCCGGCAGCCGAGAATATCAGCCGCAGCTGCCCCGGCACTGTCGCATGCATTATGCGACAATACCGGCGTGTCCTCGGCTCTTCTTGCCACCGTGTAGCAGTGGTGGCAAGGTATTACAAGGGGTTAATGGTGATGGGGGACCACCGCCATTAACTCCAGGCTTGATCATGGCAGCGTCTATGTGACAGCTGACATGATCAACCCGTAAGTAAAGTAAATAAAGCACAGACACCGAAAAATCCTTTAGTTTAAATAAAACCAACAAGCCTCGTTCACCATTTTATTAACCCCCCCAAACAAAGCTCCGGCGTAATCCACAGGTCTGACGTCCTGCACTGCTGACATCCAGCCGCGACTGTCACAGACACAGGCTGAATGCAGCAGACAGCAGAGGTAATTACCGGTCATTTCCCACGGCCGGTAATGTGAACTCACTGCCGACCGTGGGAAATGCAGCGATCTGTCCTCTATCTATCCCTCTGTCTATCCCTCTATCTATCTGTCTGTCTATCTATCTATCCCTCTATCTATTCTTCTGTCTATCTACTATCAGAATTAAATGTCTTTTTTTTTTTCTTCAATGTGCTTTATTGCATTGAATGCAATAAAGCACATCCCAACCCGCACGCGGCAAAACCGCGGCAATACCGCGAATAATACCGCGGTAAAACCGCAGCAAACCGCGGCAAACCGCATGCGGTTTTCGGATGCGGTTTCCGGCGGTTTTTTACCGTGGGTGCGGTAATCTTTGAGGACATGCGGAATTTTCTCAAGAAAATTCCATTTCCCAGTGCGCACAGAGCCTTATGCTTTTCAGACCAAAGATTTTTGTCTGAATATAAAACCATACATGAACGACTTAGGAGGAGGAGGTATACCACAAAAAAATTTAAAAAGGGCACAAAATATTTGTTTTCTGAAATCAAGAGATTCTTTGCTATCTGATAATAAAAAACGTAACAATATTGTCAACAAGAATGTTACAATCTCAACACCTTTCAGTACTGATTATCATAAAATAATAGAAGTAATTAAAAATATTCTCCCATGCTGCATCAGGATCTCATACTATAAAAAAAAAATTAATTCCTTGCATTAATTTTGTAGGCAGAAAATCAAATAATCTGTGCAACATGCTTTCACCCAGTCTTTTTTATTCTGTCTCCAAGGAGGATACATGGTTATATGTAAAAGGATCATAAAAGTGCAAGGGTTCCAAGTGCAATCTATGTAAATGTGTCGCCCAAGGTTATTGGGTACTCGGTCCTGGGCGGTGTATAACTGAGGAATGTCACTTTGGTGGCCGTTGCCAGGTCCCGTGCCCTGGGTGCTTTTTAAAAGGGGGATATTTACAGGGGATTTGAATAATGTTCACATGTGACGCCACTTGCGGTGTTGCGGCTATGTGGATGGATCCGCCACTGCACAGTTTTCACTACTGGGGCTGGTGTTAGTGGCAGCCTTGATGTTAGGCCCTCCGCAAGCAGGGCCAGGCCCCAGAGGATAGGTGATATAATGGGCGTTGAAAGAAGGTAGGCCACAACAGGAGTTTCAGTGTAACTGGTTCTTTTTACTCACTGCAAGCTGGTAACTGGTCACCCGAGGCTGGTTGGTCTTAACTGCAGGTCCCAGTAGCCCCAGTGCCGGTTTAGTGACCTCGTGGCTTCTTTCCCCTGCACCTGTCTGTGTTTGGTGGGTCCCCATGGCGTAGAGCGACTGGAGGTCCCCTTCTGGGTGTCTTCTTCAGCAGTTCGTATGGCGGTAGTGTGAACCCTTTGCGGTTGGAGTCTCTGGTCCTGTCTCCGGTTCTCCCTTTGCTACTGAGTCCCGAACTTCAAGCTCAGTGAGGTCCTTCATGGTCCCCTCACTGTGCAGACTTTATCAGGTCTGCCTGGAGCTTTTGTCTGACCTAGGATTCTGTACCCCGTTGGTGCGTAGTTCCGGGAGCACTCTACCGTACTCCACCGGCAACTAACAGCCCGGGCCCTCAGGTCACTGTTCACTCCTGTCAGTCTGTCTGCTCCCTTTCACTGTCAGTGCTCAACTCCTCACTCCTTCGAATGTCTGACTCTCCACTGTCTGCCTCTCCCACCTGGTTGTCTAGTGGACTAGATTGGCTCCACCTGTAGGCGGCCATCAATTGGTCCAACCCTAGCCTGGTACCATTCTATGGGGGAAAATGTTGGGGAAAAACATATATTATCTGGAGTGTTTGTGTGCTACCGGCACTGGTCTTCTGGGTCCCTAGGGGGTAGACCCTGTATTCTGGTGGGGAAAGCAGTACCTTGGAATTCCCTGATAACCTCAGGGGTGCTACATTCCCCCTTGGTGAATTTCAGCACGTCCTCGGGCTGCAAGTGATACAGGTTACACTTTTTATTTTTCACACATTTACACATTAACATCTTTCCGTGCAGGGGAGGTTCAGACTTTAACGTTGCAGAAACTGTAATACCCCTTCCCTGCAGCCACCGCCCAAAGGTCCTGGTCCCAAGACCCTATAAGGAGGCAGGTCACCGGTTTCTTTAGTGACCAGGTCATGGCTGCCTCTGTGGCAGACCTTTCCTGCACCTGGCCTCTCCTGGTGGAAGTTTCCATTAGGGTCCACTGGTGGTACTCTGGTGATGCACAACTCTGCAACTATTTACATTTTTAAGTTTTTGGCTGCTGCCAGTCCTGCAGCCTGGGTCCACTTTTATATCACATATGAAAAACTGGTTAATGCAACATTTTCAGCAAGCAACATTAACTGGAACAGTCAAACAAACAGCTGGTAGCACAACAGGTCTTAGCTACCATGGTGATGGAAAGGGGCCATCTGGTTCACTTGGCCTCCTGGGATCAACACTCACAGTCTGGGTACACTGGTCCCGTGCACCTGCACTACCTCATGGTGGCAGCTGGGCACCTTGTGCTGACGTAGGAGCGGGGGCTGGCTTTTCTGCAATGACCTCCACATCAAGGGTGTACCAGCCCTGCTCTCCATAGTGCCAGGTGTAGGCAACTTTGTCACCCACATGCAAATCCCGGGCGGGGTGTCCTCTGGGGAGATGGGGTCTCACATCCCGGCGGGAGATGAAGACTCCCTCCTTCAGGCCAGGCTTCGCAATGAAACCACATCCCCATTTTTTTACTAAAGCGCTCCACCACCCCCTGGTACAGCAGGCCCCAGGCTCGGTAGCTGGCAAGCCGCAGGCGTTGCTTCTCCAGGAGGTCCCTGGCCTCCGCCTGCGCCCGCCATGGTTCCTGCTGCTCCTGCTCCAGGGCCAGCTTGGTGACGATGGCCTGGCACACCCCACAGGTGTCCTCCACAACACGGGTCCGCTCCCAGGTGACAACCGCTGACCTCCTGCTATCTGGTTCAGGGTAGCTCGCTGCCGGGTCCCCGACAGCGACTGGGCACAGTGCCTGGGGATGGTCGTTAGCGCTGACGGTGGCCTCCTTTGTGGCTCTCAATGATGCTATAGCCTGGGCTGTCATCACTGGGTCGGATGGTGCAGCTTGATCCTTGTTCCTCTGTTGTGTGTTACTTTCTCCCCTTTTTGTTGTACCCCAGTACCCATATTGTCTCTCCTGTGTGTTTTGAGTGCAGTGTGTACAAGTTTCCGTTCTCCCTTGTCCTTGTTGTTTTTGTGGGGTATTCTTATTGTGTTTTCCAGCCAAGGGTGGGGGAGTAAGATCAGGGCTCAGACAGGAGTCAGGGTCATGCTGGAGGCTTGGACCTGGGTACCATCAAGCCTGCCTCCGACATAAAAGACAGTGCAGGATTTCAAGTCTGAGGGCCAGGTTAGAGGCCCCTGTTTTGTCATTACATTCTTTGTGACCTTATCATCGACCCATTCTAAGGGGTTTTCTAAGATCATATTCAAGAGGCCTATAATCTCTTTAGGGTCTGTGAGGAGGATGAGTGGAAAACTGTGTTCAATACGCCAGAGGGTCACTATCAAAATCTGGTAATGCGCTTTGATTTTACCAATGCAGTATTTCAAAATTTTATTAATTATGTGTTTGCTTCCCTGTAGGTCACATGGAGAACACATTAAACAAATGTTACAGTTTCTCAGGGCAGCATGGTGGCTCAGTGGTTAGCACTGCAGTCTTGCAGCGCTGGGGACCTGGGTTGGCTGGGGATCCCACCAAGGACAACATCTGCAAGGAGTTTGTATGTTCTCCCCGTGTTTGCGTGGGTGTCCTCTCCGGTTGCGTCCCACACTCACAAAACATACTCTAAGGGACTTTAGATTGTGAGCCCCACTGGGGACAGTGTAACCATTGTATGTAAAGCGCTGTGGAATTTACAGCGCTATATAAATGAATAAATATTATTATTATTATATTATTACTCAGGGCAAACAAGCTTTACATCAAACCAGAGAAGTGTGTTTTCTCAGCTCAGAAGAGGCCTTTCCTGGGGTATATCATTTTGGTGTCTGTTTTCAGGATGGATCTCTCTAAAGCCTCCTTTACACGTTGCAATTTCGCATACGATATCGTATGCAATTTGCAATGCCCCCATCGTATGTGTGGCACGTTCAATTTGTTGAACGTGCCGCACAAAAGATTAACCCCCGTCACACATACTTACCCATCCATACGACCTAGATGTGGGCGGCAAACGTCCACTTCCTGGAGTGGGAGGGACGTTCGACGTCACGCGGCAGCTGGCCAATAGAAGCGGAGGGGCTGAGATGAGTGGGACGTAAACATCCCACCCACCTCCTTCCTTCCGCATTGTCGGCGGGAGCCGCGGACGGAGGTAAGCTGTCGTTCAACGTTCCCGGGGTGTCACACACTGCGATGTGTGCTGCCTCGGGAACATTGCACAACCGCACGTTCAATCTTTGAGGAATGAACGACGTGCATGCGATGAACGGATTTTCGTTCAATCGCAATTGCACGGAGGTTTTACACGCTACAATCATACTTACGATGTCGGATGTGCGTCACTTACGACGTGACCCCGCCGACCCATCGTAAGATTTATTGTAGCATCTAAAGTGCCCTTAAGGTGCAAGCTATTTATAATTGGGAGCATCCTGACAATCTTAAAGTACTACAGCGGTTCTTAGGTTTTGCAAACTATTACCAATTTATTATTAATTTTTCTGCCATAGCCAGACCTCTGACCAATATGACGAAGAAAGGGACAGACTTTTCTGACTGGACGGAGAGTGCTTTATATGCTTTTGACTGTTTAACAAAATGTTTTGTGTCAGCTCCAGTACTTATATAGCCCGATGTGTCTCTGTCTTTCACTGTGGAGGTGGATGCTTCTGAGGTGGGGGTGGGTACTGTTTTGTCTCAGGGTCTGTCATTGGGTAAGCTTCATCCATGCGCTATCGTTTCAAGGAAGTTGTCGCCCGCAGACCATAATTATGACATAGGTAACAGGGAGATACTCACAATTAAGTTGGCATTTGAGGAATGGTGACTATTCCTGGAGGGGGCTAGCCATCCAGTTACTGTCATTACTGACCACAAGAATCTGTTGTACCTCAAGACTGCTAAGTGCCTTTCTCTGAGACAAGCTCAGTGGTTGTTGTTCTTTAACAGATTTAACTTTTTTGTCACCTACTGCTCTAGATCTAAGAACACTAAGGCACCTTGTCCAGGTGTTTTATGGGAGAGAACCTCAAGAGGAACCAGTGCCCATCCTGCAGAAAGGGATGGTTGTGTCAGCACTCAATACTAAGGTGGAGTCTGAGAATGCTGAGGCCGGCCCAGAACGAGGCACCATCGGAGGTTCCAGCTAACAGGTTATTTGTTCCCCTGAACCTTCGCCTTAAGGTTTTAGGTTAGCAACACTATTCTGTTCTAGCTTGTCACCCTGGGGTAAAGGGTACATTGGACCTCCTATTGCATTGGTTTTGGTAGCCCAAGATCCATGAGGACGTGGTCTCTTGTGCATCTGCATGTACTGTCTGTGTACAATCCAAGCCATCGCACTCTCATTCGTTGGGATGTTTGCTACCTCTAGGTGTACCTAGCAAACCCAGGACAGATATATCCATGGACTTAATTACAGATCTTACCCCCTCTGCTGGCAACACAGTCATCTTTGTGGTGGTTGACAGATTTTCTAAGATGACCGACTTTGTTGCCTTACCGTCTCTACCTAAGACCAAGACATTAGCCCAGGTGTTCATTTGCAAGATTGTCAGACTCCATGGAGTCCCGTCGGACATTGTATCTTATAGGGGTACTCAGTTCATTGCGAACTTCTGGAAGGTATTTTGCTTCCTGTTGGGGATCAATTTGTCGCACTCGTCTGCCTTACATCCACAGTCCACTGGTTAGACGGAGCGTATGAATCAGAATCTTGGACAATATTTAAGCTGTTTTATGTCTGATATAAAGATGAGCCACCCACCTAGACTTCGAGTTCGGTTCGGCTCGTCAAACGGAGGCTCTGTTCGGTGAACGTTAGGCGAACGTTCGACGAACCCCTTCAAACCCCATTCAAAACAATGGCAGGCAAACACAAACACATAAAAACACATTATACATGTACACATACAGTTAATAAACATTGCCTTTACACTTACAGGTCCCCGCGACGCGTCTCCCGCTGCTTTTACTTTCGATAATCGCTGCGTGCTGCTGGTAACCAACACTGAAGATAGGACCTTCCATGATGTCAAAATAGCATGTGACCAGTCACGTGTGTTATCTCATTGGCTACAGACTGATCACATGGCTAGACGTCATGCTAGGTCCTGTCAGTGCATCTCTCCGGTACGCGGTGCTCATTTGTGCATCTCCGTGTACCGGCGAGATGCTCTGGTACATGGTCAACTTCCCCGTTCCTGCATGTGGGCACTCTTTACAGAGTCAGCCCACATGCAAGGACTCGCTGCCACAGCCGGTGAATTGCAACATCGGGAATCACGTGATCGGAGCACCGTTGCTATAGTAACTGCCTGTCAGATTACTTTAGCAACGGTGGCAGCGGTGACGTCACCGCTTACAGCCCGCAGCCTCTGCTCACTCTCACTGAGTGATTAGACTGCACGGGGAGCAGCAGCGTCTTCCTCCCATGCAGTCCTGTCTGATGTAGCAGAGCTGCATGGGTTGAAGGAGAAAGAAGACAGAAGACCAGGATCGTGGAGGGATGAGAGGGAGTAATAAACATGGAGTCCCTAAGTGTGTGTGTATATTTATTTCTATTAAAGTATTTTTTCTCTATGTGGTGTCTTTTTTTTTAACCCTTTATTGGAGATTGTTAATGGCCAGGTGAAACTTGCCTGACATTAAGAATCTCTGGCTTAATACTAGATAGTAAAACAAAGCTAGTATTAACCCATTATTACCCAGCAAGCCACCCGGCTTCAGGGCTGCTGGAAGAGATGGATACAGCACCAGATGATGGCGCTTCTATGAAAGCGCCATTTTCTGGGGTGGTTGCGGACTGCAATTGGCAGCAGAGGGGCCCAGAAAGCTCGGGCCAACCTGTGCTGAGGATTCCAATCCCCAGCTGCCTAGTTGTACCTGGCTGGACACAAAAATGGGGCGCAGCCCATGTCAATTTTTTTTTTAATTATTTCATGAAATTCATGAAATAATTAAAAAAGGGCTTCCCTATCTTTTTAGTTCCCAGCCAGGTTCAAATAGGCAGCTGGGGGTTGGGGGCAGCCGTACCTGCCTGCTGTACCTGGTTAGCATACAAAAATATGGCGAAGCCCACGTCATTTTTTGGGAGGGCAAAAAACTCCTGCATACAGTCCTGGATGGAGTATGCTGAGCCTTGTAGTTCTGCAGCTGCTGTCTGGTCTCCTGAATACACTAGTGAATGGAGCATGCTGAGCCTTGTAGTTCTGCAGCTGCTGTCTGCTCTCCTCCATACAGACAGACAGCAGACATCAGCTGCAGAACTACAAGGCTCAGCATACTCCATCCAGGACTTTATGCAGGAGTTTTTTGCCCCCCCCCAAAAAAATTACATGGGCTTCACCATGTTTTTGTATGCTAGCCAGGTACAGCAGGCAGCTACGGGCTGCCCCCAACCCCCAGCTGCCTATTTGTACCCGGCTGGGAACCAAAAATATAGGGAAGCCTTTTTTTTTAAATTATTTCATGAATTTCATGAAATATTAAAAAAAGAAAAAATGACGTGGGCTTAGCCCAATTTTTGTGTCCAGCCAGGTACAACTAGGCAGCTGGTGATTGGAATCCGCAGCGCAGCGTGCCCAAGCTTTCTGGGCACTCCTGCTGCGAATTGCAGTCCGCAGCTGAACCAGAAAATGGCACTTTCATAGAAGCACCATCTTCTGACGCTGTATCCAACTCTTCCAGCTGCCCTGGTGATGGGTGGTTTGCTGGGTAATAATGGGGTTAGGGCTAGCTGTATATTATCAACCGGCCCAAGTCCGAAATTCATGGTTTCACGCCAATATTAGACATGGCTTCCATGAATTTCTGGTACAGATAAAAAAACACAACATAGAAAAATATTTTTATTAGAAATAAAACACAACACAATTAGTGACTCTATCTTTATTGAAATAAAGAACCCCCCTCCGCAGTAATCCTGGGTCAAGGGTCCCGCGCCGTCCAATCCAGATCCAATATCATCTGATCGGTTTTCTGGAAGGCAAAGCGATCAGATGATGTGTCAGTTTCAAGGGCCTGAATCACATGACATAGCAGCTGATTGTATAAATGGCTTTTACACAATCAGCTGATGCATCAGTGCAAAAAAACCCCCAAAAACTACACACTTCTGTACAGACTCCTGTCCGACAGCAGCAGCTGATAGTTTAGCCGGTCGGGTGGTAAAAAGCCGGCCTCACCGCTCGACTTTTAGTGTCAGCTGATTCCGTCAGGTGACCGCATCAGCTGATCATCGCCAGGTCTGAGAAAGAGAAAAGAGAGAGAAAAGAGAGAGAAAAGAGAAGAGAGAGAGGGAGAGAGAAAAGAGAGAGAAAAGAGAGAGAAAAGAGAAGCGAGAGGGAGAGAGAGCGAAAGAGCGCGAGAGAGAGAGAGAAGAGGAGAGATGAGAGAGAAAAGAGAGGGAGAGAGAGAGAAGAGACAGAGATGATGTCTGGCTCCTCCCCTCAGTGCATAATTAAATTAAAATAAATTATAATTATAAATAAATAATAATTATAATTTAAAATTAAAAATAAAGTAAATTCTTTACCAAGGCGGCCGGGACTTGAACTCGTGAACTAATGCTCCCTAGGCAGTAGCTCTAATCGTTGAGCCACTGCCTCTAATGAGAATCATAGGAAGATTTGGTTATCTTGACCTCTGTATTGCAGAGTAAAGTCTCCGCTGACAGCGCGGCTCACTTCAGGTGCTGCGTGGAGAGGACACAGAGTGCTCGTGTTCTACGGGGCTCCCTGTCATCTTCATGTAGCAGAGCTGACAGTGTCGTGTGGATTACTTCGGACCTGGATTGTTGTTTGGGGATTAATAAAGAGGTAAATGAAAGGTCTTTTGTCTTTTATTCCAAATATAGGATTTTTCGCTGTCTGTGTTTCTTTACTTTCACTTACAGGTTGATTATGGAAAGTGTCTCGGGGAGACGCTTGTCATGATTAACCCCGTTAGTACCCCGATTGCCCCCGCACCAGGGCTGGGTAGAGTCCCGGGACTGTTGCATCTAATGGATGCGGCAATTCCGGGCGGCTGCTGGGTGATATTGTTAGGGTGGTGGGCTCCCCATAATGTGGCGCTCTCCATCCTGACAATACCAGCCACCCGGCTTTAATGATTTATTTATTTATTTTATTGCACGATATAGACCCACCAACCAGCGGCTCTGATTGGTTGCTGTGGGACAGCTGTCACTCATCATGGGGGCGTGTCTGACTGCAACCAATCATGGGCGCCGGTGGGCGGGGAAGGCACGGAATACCTGATTGAATAATGAAGCGGCAGCCATTTTCAAAAGAGGAAAAGCCGCCGGAGATTTGTGACAGCCGTGCAGCAGGCGCCCATGATCGGTGAGTAAGAAAGAGAGAGGGATTGTGCGTACATACTTACTGTGAAAAGCCATGCTTTTGGTGATCAAACCGTTCTCGAACTTAACTCGAACTGCCAAACTTTAAGCAAATCATTCGAGTTCGTCGAACGACTCGAACACCCCCCAAAATCACTTGAACTTGAAATTGGCGAACCGTTCGACTCGAACATCACTCAATTCTATTCTGATAAGCAGGAGGAGTGGTCTGTATTTCTTCCTCTTGCTGAGTTCGCTATCAGCAACATTTCATAAAGGTCACCCTTTCGGGGTACCGGAGGTGGATCAGGCAGGGTCGATATTGTCATCTACCTGGAATAAGGTTCAGCAGCTCTTGCGCAGCATGGGCTCTAGGTATAAATGTGTGGCTAACAGTGGACGTGTGCCTGGTCCAGACCTGTGTGTGGGTGATAGGGTGTGGTTATCCACATAAAACATTAAGCTGAAGGTGCCATCCCTGGGACCTTGTTTCATTGGTCCTTTCAAAATCTTTGCTATAATCAATCCACCGGCCTATCGTTTGGCCTTATCAATGGTATACAAGATTCATAATGTGTTCCACAAATCTATTTTAAAAAGACTTTTGTGGTCGGGAACCTCGCCACCTGCTCTGCCACCCCTAGTCTTGGTAGATTGCTCCCTGGAGTTCAAAGTGTCTAAAATGATTTACTTTCGGGTGGTGCGTCACTCTCTGCAGTATCTGGTACACTGGCGGGGTTTCGGTCCGGAGAAGAAGTCTTGGGTGCCAGCATCACAAATCCTTGTGGATCGTCTGGTTAGGGCCTTTCATTGCAACTATCCTGACAGACCAAGGCCAGGTGGGCCTGTCCCTGGTAGAGGCAAGGGTACTGTTATGCAATGTTCCGCTCTGCACGCACTTGGTGGCACGGCGGCGTCGGACTCTGTTCACACTACAGAGTCTGGCAGGCAACCTTAAGGCTGCTTTACAAGCACGATGTCGCTAGCGATAGCACTCGCCCCTGTCATTTGTGTGTCAACGGCAAATCGCTGCCCATGGCGAACAATATCGCCGGTACGCGTCACACCAACTTACCTTCCTAACGACGTCTCTGTGGCCGGCGAACAACCTCTTTTTTAAGGGGGCGGTTCGCATCACAGCGACATCACACAGCAGGCCTCCAATAGAAGCGGAGGGGCGGAGAGCAGCCGCATGAACGGCACTCCCAACTCATTGCCGGAGGACACAGGAACGCTGTTGTTCGTCGTTCCCGGGGTGTCACACGTAGCGATGTGTGCCTCAGGAATGACGAACAACCTGTGTCCCAAACGAGCAATGATTTTTTGAAAATGAAAGACGTGTCAACAATCAACGATTTGGTGAGTATTTAGGATCGTTAGTGGTAGCTCGTAAGTGTCACACGCAACGACGTCGTTAACGAGGCCGGATGTGCATCACGAATTCCGTGACCCCAGCGATATCTCGTTAGCGATGTCGTTGTGTGTAAAGTGGCCTTTAGGCTTCTGAATTGTTCAGCCAGAACTGGGTGTCGTCTAGTTCAAGTTCACTGGCACGGCATTTAAGGCTATGTTTACACGTTGCATTTTTGCTGCATTTTTTTACAGCATTTTTTCATGAGTTTTATGCAAATTGAAAGATGATTAGTACAAGCAAAAGCTAGGAGATTTCATAAATCTAATAAACATGCTTGCTTTTTTTCCTCACAGAAATAAAAAATAGCTGCATTTTTAAAGAAGGAGCAGTTTTTTGAGCATTTTTTCAACATTGAAAGTAATGAGAAATGCAGCAAAAAGGCTACCCATGAACATAACCTAAGGGGTGGAGGAGGATTTTTTTTTCACGTTTTTCATTTGCCTTATATACATCCTATTATACAGGACAGAATGTTTCCTAAAATATGTTCCTGTAAAATCCTTTTTACCTTTCTTTTGTTTGTTTTATTGTCACGCCGTAAAAGTGGCATAGTACTCTGGAAACACTGTCTCCAACAACAACCTGGGAGTCAGAGATGCATCCAGGTATCTTCCTCATGCTCTTCCCATTCCATTTAAGTGCTGATTCCATCCATTTCAGGGATCTTACTGCCCCCCAGACCTCCTGGGAAGGGCTTCTGGGAAAATACTTGAGTTTCCCATTGACTTCCATTATAATTATTACTCGAGCCGTGTCCGATCTGCTTGATTTGAGTAACAAACACTAGAGCATTTTAGTGCTCATTCATCAATAGTAGACATATATACCAGGATTGGAAACAGATATACCAGGATGGGGAAATACCTACAAGGATGGGGAGTTATATATTAGGCTGATGCATATATATATACCAAAAAGGGGATGCAGCACCCCTGCAGTACCAGGTGCCAGAAATGTAACCCGTGGAAACCCAAATCCCGGAATATCCGTGCCAGCCAGTACACCAGCACTTTCAGGCCACATACACAACCCCAACACCAGACTGGGAGACTGCCTAGCAACAGGTAAAAGGGATGGGTACTGATTGGATAGTAGAAGTCGAGTGTGTGAGGAGGAAGAAGTCAGAGAGGAAAGTGTGAGGAGAGGAGTGAAGTAATAGAAAGTTAAAAGTACAGAAAAGACTTGAACCGACACTGGAATGCTGTAAAAGGAGTGAGGGACTGTGGAGTACAGAACCAGGACTCCGGGCACCGTGGGTTACCTGTGGAAGTGTAAGACTCCAGGAACCGTGGGACGCCTGTGGAAGTCTGGAACCAAGGCTCACAGGACTCCTCACAAGGCGGGGTGCAGACCCTAGGACAATGGGACACTTTATGGTCAGCTGTTAACTCTGCCGGGCGAGAGGATTTCCAGGGTCCATCGCCAACCCAAGAAGTCTGAAGCACAAGCAGCAAAGAGGGGATCGAGGACTGAGCCCCCTAAATAGTCCAGGCTGCCTGCATTAGGACCAAGGCTAAAGAGAAGGGACTTCCAAGTAGCTCTAGGCCACGGGAGTCCAACCACAACAAGTTTGCATGGAGGACAGCCAACCCATGGCACAGCTTGCACGGAAAACAAGGGGAGCGGGACAACCAGGAACCAGCATCAGTGGGTTAAAGTACCAACACCAAGTAAACAAGGCAAGTTGAAACTGCAATACTGGTGTAAACTATTTTCTTAACGCCCGTGCACTCACACAGATGGTTCCCCACTACTATCCACATCATCCACTGATGGGGCCTGTCCCTGCTTGCGGAGGGCTCCAAACAACCAAGCTGCACCACTCCATCAGCCCCAGCAGGACCCAGAATGGGGGACATACATACCAGGATGGGCCCAGGATGAGAACATATATATCAGAACGGGGTACATACATACCAAGATGGGGATACATATACCAGGATGGCGGATAGACAGTGACATGCAAAAAGGTAACAATGTTTTGAACATCTGACTTTTTGGCTCCATATCTCAATATTCTCTATAGGTTTGAGTGTGAGACTACCTTTATTTTATAGACAATCATCTGGCTATCCCATACATAAATTTGACTTCCAACTAATTAGCATATTATTAGTTATCTATATTTTTGTCATGTCAATGCATTGTTATTGTTTTGCTCCTAAAAACCTAAATGTTATTATTTATTATTGTTAGTATTTTGTAAATCTCCTTTGGCTTTCAACCCTGCCTGAATTCTTCTGGGCATGCTCTCGATAAGATTGAAGCAAATCTCGACCAAAATCTGATCCCAGGTCTGTTCTACACGGTCCCTATGTTGGTGCATACTGGTCTACTCATGTATATTTAGAGCTTTTTCTTCAACTCAACCCGCAAGTTTTTGATTGGGTTGAGGTCTGGGGTCTGTGCGGGCCAATCCAGCACCTTTACTCTATTATCATTGAACCATTTTTTTGCCAAATTTAATGTATGCTTCTGGTCGTTATCCTGCTGGAACCCTATGTTGTCCTTTTCATACCCATAGTACTTGCGTGTACATAGTAACTCATCTTGTAGGATACTCACATATAGCTCAGCATTAAGACCACCATTGATCCTGGTCAGTTCCTTCAATTTCTCCTACAGTTAGCCCTTTTTTCCCCTGTTGCTTCCTGATCCATTAACACCCATGAGAACCTAGTCTATTGAACTTTGTCTCATCACTACAAATCACCTGTTTCCTATCTTCTACTTCTTGTACTTCTTTGCAAACTAGAGCCAATGCTTCTTATCATGATATCATGATATTGAAGTCAAGGCTTCTTCACCTTTCTTCGGGCCACCACTCCAGACTTGTGTAACATGAATTGCACAGCATGAACGACTGTGATCTCACACCAGAACTGATAGACCTTGTGATGAGTCGACTTGTTGACTCCGATATTTTACCTGGACATTCACCTCTTAGATTTTGAATGGATGGATTACATTTCATATTCTTCCAACTGTCATGGTGCTGACATGATGTAGTTTGACAATTTTCTTGGACGAGAGACTAGTATTGATACACTGGATGCTGTTGCTTCTCTTTTCTTGGAAAATATTTTTCATGGCTGCTCCTCGATTCAAACCAGTGACCTTTTGCATAGGAATCAACACAATAAAACACTGAGTTATTCAGGAATGTGACTAACAGGTTGTAATTTGTAGTATACAACATGGCATCTACAATCTATTCCAGCTAAATTTACACTCCAAAAATCATACAGCGCTTTTTCCCTTCTGAGCCCTGCCATGTGTCTAACAGAAGTTTGTGACCACATATAGAGTGTGACGGCAGTGAGTGTTGACCCACTGGGCCACTGGCCAGGCTTACCTAAGAGGGGTAGAACTGCTTGTAAGTGACTATCTGGTCTTCACTAGAACCTCTGCTGATGAGGATAGGCTTGGGCCATTAGCATAGTCACCAAATGCCAATCCAGGATTGTCCTTGGACCTGCAGAAGCTGACCTGTGGGTCAGAGATGCAAATACGAAGCACAGAGTACGATGACAGAGACATTGTCATACAGTCCGATGATGGGGTGGGCCGCACAGGTTAAGAATATGAAGCAGGGGTCAGGAGCAGAGAGATCAGGCTAAACATGTAAACAAGCTAGGTCAAAACCTTGATAGTCAAACAGTAATGCATCTAAAATGGGAACCAGTGACAAACTGCAACTGGAACCTAAGCTCAGGCAAGATGTGGGGGGAGGCAGTGCCAGTAGTGGAAAGGCTAGAATTGCAAAACTCTGCAGTGCACAATAGTTTTAAATTCCTGCAGAGTCCGACAATGCCCCCAGATGGAGACTCTACTGCAACCTTGAGGATGCATCAGTGCTAGAATTGTTGCAAAAGGAAACTCAGCGATATGGTCTCACACTAGGATGGCCAGAGTGGTGCTTGGGAAGAGTAAAGGCGACTTTACACGCAACGACATCGCTAACAAGATGTCGTTGGGGTCACAGAATTCAAGACGCACATCCGGCCTTGTTAGCGACGTCATTGCGTGTGAAACATATGAACGACCGCTAGCGATCAAAAATACTCACCATATTGTTGATCGTTGACACGTCGTTCTAATCTCAAATATCGTTGCTGCTGCAGGACTGTTTTGCTATATTTTATCACTAAGGTTCAGATACAGCTTTAAAGAAGGCAAATAATTAATTTTATTATAAAGGTTAATATAAAATACAAACTTAAAGGAAAAGTATGATATTGTGTACACTTTTGTATAATCAACATACAAAGGTTAAGTACAGTTAAATACTTACAATCACCAAGGAGTGTTGGACATTATCTGTCTGGAACTACAGTCAGAGAAGCATGACATAGACAGAGGACTCCTGGACATCACTGCCCGGACGTCTCACGGTGCAGCAAACACGAGCTTCTGTCTGTGCTATATTTCTCTGATCTTAAATAGAGGTTTGTACAATAATTACAAACCTTAAAGTTAATGTGTTGTAGTCTTATTGATCCATGCCCTTTGATGGCCAGTCTTTGGGCATAGATGAACTAGAGATACACCACACATCAGACAATGGGGTAATAAACCCACAGACATTCAAATCTCCCAAGAATACACATCAGATATTTGAGCTAGGTAAATGGATATATTGTCTGTCTGTGTATATAGCAGACACATAAAACATCAGATTGTTGAACTAAAGAAATCAGAGTTTCTATTTCAATGGATAGCAAACACACAAAACCATCAGATATTTGATGTAAGTAAATCATAAGGTTTCTGTTACAATGGTATATTGTCTGTCTGTATATTCAAGACAAACACACAGAAATCCTTACGTATATACAAGATTTTGTAACCATGTACACTTTGTCTGTCTGATTAATCAATATGTTATAGTTTAACATAATGTATAGACTCAAAAAATAGCCATTTTTATATTTGCAATACAAGGACGCAGGTTGTTCGTTGTTCCTGCGGCAGAACACATCGCTATGTGTGACACCGCAGGAACGAAGAACAACACCGTACCTGCGGCCGCCAGAAATGAGGGAGGAAGGAGGTGGGCGGGATATTCCGGCCGCTCATCTCCGCCCCTCCGCTTCCATTGGTCGGCCTCTTAGTGACGCCGCTGTGACGCCGAATGAACCTCCCCCTTAGAAAGGAGGTGGTTCGCCAGCCACAGTGACATCGCTAGGCAGGTAAGTACGTGTGACGGGTCCTAACAATGTTGTGCGCTATGGGCAGCGATTTGCCCGTGACGCACAACTGACGGGGGCGGGTGCTTTCACTAACGACATAGCTAGCGATATCGCTGTGTGTAAAGTGGCCTTTAGGTACCACTTACATGCCGTGCAAGTCACTTGCATGACATAAAGGTTATCAGTGTGCTCAGGATAAATTGCACAAAGAATTATAGTGTTATTTTCTCCTTTTACCCTTGCAAAAATGAAAAAGGGGGTGCTAAAGTGACATTTTAGTAAAAAAAAAATGAAATATTGCTGATAGAATTTTAACCCTTCTATCATTTAACAAAATAGTCATTCAAAGAATGATGCTATGATGCTGATGTAATTTAGTAACTATTTTGTGTAGTATAACTATCTGGCTTAAAAGCATAAAAAAAATAAAAGCTCAAAAATGATACATTTTTCCAAACAATTGTCAAATTTACAATATTTTCATAAAGAAATGCGAATCATATCATTCTAAATTTAGTACTGTCATGAAGTACTGTACAATGTGTCACAAAAAAACAAGCTAAAAATCCTTGGGGTTGTTGAAGCATTCCATAGTAATTACCACATGAAGTAACAAATTGCAGACTTGAAAAATGAGGATTGGTCATTAATGTACAAAGTGGCTTGATCCTTAAGGAGTTAACATTTTCTGCTGATATTATATGGCCACAAGTGGTAAAAAATAAATGTCTTTTCTAGGAAGAATGTACTGAATTGTGAAGCTATGATAGAGGTTAATTTGCACCATACAGTACCCGGGAGCTCTTAGTGCTACTATTGTTACTGGCTTGATGGTCCACTTGGTCTGAACTGCATCTGAACATTTAATGAATGCTATGATTACATTTGTATCTGGATTACATTTAACATGTACAAAAGAACCTATTCCCACAATTTATTACTGTTTCTCAGTAAGTATCAAAGAGAATACTAAAAAATATCCACAATACATGTATAGTATTTATAATATTTATATATTTATTTCTCAGCACAAATGACTAAACTACAACTAATTTGAAGGATTTGTAGGATGCCATAGTACAAAATACTCCCACAAATGTGGGCCATGGATTGCAAACAAGATTTATTATTTGGCAGACCTAAAAAGATAATTTTTCTAATCAATTAATTCAAAACCATGTTTCAAAAATGACACTCCAATCAAAGTCTTTGGAGCAAAGCTAAAGTTTAGAATGCAAATTTGTAATTTACAAGAATTTAACAACAGGTAACTCTAATTACTCATTAATCAGGTGTCCAGTAGACAGTTGAGTATAAAAGGGTCATTATTTAACCAAGAAAACACCTTGCCATTTCATGATGTCAGCAATGGTACAACATGGAAGAGAAATGTTACAATACCAGAGAAAGAAAATAATTAATTTACACAAGTAAGATGAAGGCTACAAGAAGATCAGCAAAGCTTTATGTAACAGTCAGAATACTGTAGCAAATCTAATGGAAAAATTTAACACAGATAAAACCGCAATAATCTCAGAGAGACGTTGAGACTGCCCATGAAAGTTAACACCTGAACAGGAGCATCTTCAGATGAGAAATATGGAAAATTAACATGCAAGGTCACTGCAGTTACAGTCATGTATGAAACTGTTGGCACCCTTGTAATTGTTCCACAAAATAAACCATTTCTCCCAGAAAATTATTGCATTTACACATGTTCTGTTATACACATGTTTTTTTTTTCCTTTGTGTATTGGATCACTACAAAAAAACAGAAAAAAAGGCTAATTTGGACATAATGTCACACAAAACCCTCAAAATGTTAAAAAGACCTGAGGAAAGCAAGGGGATCTTGCTGAAACGCGTTGTGAAGTGATAACAAGAGCTTTATCCTTTTAACAATAAAGCCTTATCTTCAATAGAACATCCAGATTCTAATCCATCACTAGCGCTCAAAGACCAGTTTCATCACTAATATCCACAAGGACAAAATTGTTGGCACCTTTCCAAAATTGTGGGTAAACAACTTTGTTTCAAGCAGGTGCTGCTTGTTCAAACTCACCTGTGACAAGTAACAGTTGTGAGCAATATGAAAATCACACCTGAAACCAGATAAAAAGCAGAGAAGTTGACTGAATCTTTTAATTATGTGTCTATGCACTAAGCATGGAGAGCAGAAAGAGAAGTAGAGAACTGTCTAAGGACTTGAGAACCCAAATTGTTGAAAAATATCAACAATCTCAAGGTTGCAAGTCCATCTGCAGAAAACGTGATGCACTTTTGTCCATGGTGTGCCACATAATCAAGACATTTACATGGCACTTTAGGTAATCTCCCTGGGTGTGGCTAACAGAGCAAATTAATGAAAGATTGCAATGCAGGATAGCCTGGATGGTGGATAAGAAGCCCCAATCATGTTGCAAAAAAATTCAAGCTGTCTTGCAGGTTCAGGTTGCATCAGTGTCAGTGGAAACTATTCATTAACATTTAAATGAACTGAAACGCCATGGCACGAGGCTCAGAAGGACCCTATTGCTGACACAGAAACATAATAAAGCTAGACTAGAGTTTACCAAAATGTTTTTCAGTATGCCAAAATCTTTCTGGGAAAGCATCTTGTGGACAGATAAGACCAACATAGACCTTTTTGGTAAAACGCATCATTCTACTGTTTACTAATAATAGAATTAGGCCTACAAAGAAAAGAACACAGCACCTACAGTCAAATAAAGTTGAAGTTTAAAGATTTTTTACTGTCTCAGGCACTGGGTGTTTGACTGTGTGCAAGTCATCATGAAATGAGAAGATTTCCAATGGATTTTGGGTAGTGCCCAGTGTCAGAAAACTGGGTTTGCATATGTCATGGATCATCCAGCAGGACACTGACCCCAAATATACTTCCCGAAGCGCCCAGAAATGGATGGAAAAATAGCGCTTGAGAGTTCTGAAGTGATCAAGAATAAATCCAGATCTAAATCCCGCTACTTGCATGAATAATACGGCATTCAGGATACTTGATACTTTGCGAGATTTTTCCCATTGACTTGCATTGCACAAGCTATTCGGAATGAATAAGCGAGTATTAGACAGTACTCGTTATGAGTATAGCGAGTACGAATAGGTAGGTACTCGCTCAACTCTAGTTAAAAGCTTTTTGATGGTTATAGGAAATGATTGATTCCAAAGAGTGTGCAACCAAATATTAAGTTGAGAAGATCAACAATTTTACCTGCCCAATTTTTGGTGTTTTGTGTGAAATTTTGTCCACTTTGCCTTTATTTCTCTGGGGAGTTTTTTGTGTTGTTCCAATACACACAAAGGAAATAAACATGTATATGACAGAATATGTGTAATTGAACAATTTTCTGGAATAAATACTTCATTTTTTGGAACAATTTCAAGGCCATGACTGTATATAAAAAAAATATATATGAACATAATGTGTGTGATCTAATGCGTGATTGTGTGTGCGATCTGAAATGTGTGTGCGATCTGAAATGTGTGTGTGTATATGTGTGCGTGAGTGCAATCTGATGTGTGATTGTGTGTGAGATCTGATATGTGTGTGTATGTGTGTGTGAGTGCGATCTGATGTGTGTGAGTGTTGGCCAGAAGCAGGGGAGGACCTCTGTGGAGCATACCTGCTGGGAGCACCAGCCCAAGATTGCAGGAGGACCAGGGTCTAGTGAATATGATTCTCCTGGGAAGGAGGATCAGCTTTTTGGGGGGCGTAAACTTTACCCCAACTGTGTTTCCCCAGTAATATGCCCTACCCCGGAAATAAGCCCTAGCATATTTTTCGGGAAAAAAACTAATATAAGTCAGTGTCTTATTTTTGAGGAAACATGGTATAACCCATACAGTTACTTCTTTTAAAGAAATAAACTAAACATGCCAAAAATGTTCCAAAAAATTATCAAAAGCTGTATACAAAAAATTTGGTAAGACAAAAAATGTCACTTTGTCCTACAAAGAATGTGCCCGCCAAACTTAAATACAAAGTGTGTGCAGCCTATATACCCAGCTGAGCTTGAGACCCCTGCTGTAGAACTTACTATTTCCAGCTGAATTAAGTATGTTTTTTATTTGAGAGAGCCCTTAAAAGAGAAGGCTTTTTTTAATAAAATGGACTATTGCAGCAAGTGCCTTTACCACCTTTTCCCACTTGTTGGTAGCATAGATGTAAAACTGTCATTGAACAATTTCCACTGCAATCAATCATTGAAACCAATGTGAAGACAGCATTAGACATGGTGAATAAACATCACCCGCATTACTTTAGTGGAAAGAGCTTTGAAGTGGCAGATCAGGAGTTGGCAGTGGGCTAATACACTTGAAACACGCAGTGATATGTACAGCTCACAGTCACATAAAGTAATAAGTTACAATCTCAGAACCTTAAAGATTCCCCTACTGTATTTAATCTTTGTATAATCAGATACTTATATACTGTAGTAAAATGGTTTTACATTTCTTTATGAGATTGGGGTGAGGTTATTTAGCTAATGAACATGTGGATTACATGCATTTGTAGCTGAAGACTGTGAAAATGATTTATAATTTTGTACCTAAGTAGCAGAAAAGCATAACAATGGCTAAGGGAAGCCATATGCCTCTTCAAAGCTTGCCTGCTTCGGAGACTTATGTGCCAGGATGAAATACTGCTCCATTAGTCATGCCACATACTGACTGCTGCTGGTATTATATATTTGAAACGGATGGCTTCAGCTTGACAAACCTTTCGTAAGAGAAAGCACCCATCCGGAGATCAGCTACACAATAAATGTGTGCTTTATGTGGTAGCCACACAGTACTATTGGCTTTGCCATGCTATTCAAAGGCTATATACACCTTTACAGAAAATGTTTTTCGTAATGTTTTAGGCCTTGTGCATACGCTGCAGTCTTTGACCTTTTTTATGCAGTTTTTTCAAAATCTGCATGCCTCTCTTGAAGTCAGCAAAGTCTATAAGATTTCTGAAATGCTGGTTTTTTTTCCTTGCAGATTTGGGGCAGATTTTGATGCAGAAAAAGTCTGCAGCATGTCAATTGGTCTGAATTTGCAGCGTTTTTTTGTGATGAAAAAAACACTCCAGCATCACTCTGATCAGGAGATATGCACTGCTCCTGTGAGTGACGGCGCTCTGTCGGCTCTCATAGTAAATACGTCATGGTAGCGTCAAGGAGCACCAGCTGACCCCGCACTACCATGAAAGCACCATGGCGGCTTGTGATTGCGTAATGGGGCCGCCAATGGTGACAGGGAATGGTGCGATCCCTGCGGTCATTTAAATCACGCTGTCAGATTTTGACAGTGCAATCTAAAGCGGGCTTTACACGCTATGATATATCTAATGATATGTCGTTGGGGTCACATCGTAAGTGACGCACATCCGGCATCGTTAGTGATATCGTAGCGTGTGACAGCTATGAACGAGCAGATATACTCACCTTCTCGTTCATCGTTGACACGTCGCTCATTTTCTAAAAATCGAACGTCCTGTTGTTCATCGTACCGGGGGCAGCACATATCGCTCCATGTGACACCCCGGGAACGATGAACTGCAGCTTACCTGCGGCAATTCTGAAGGAAGGAGGTGGGCGGGATGTTTATGTCCCGCATATCTGCACCCCTCCGCTTCTATTGGCTGGCCGCTGTGTGACGTCGCTGTGACGCCGATCGTCTCTCCCCCTTCAGGAAGTGGATGTTCGCCGTCCACAGCGAGGTCGTTTGGAAGGTAAGTGCGTGGGACGGGGAATTACAACATTGTGCGACATGGGCAACAAATTGCCCGTGTCGCACAAACGATGGGGGCAGGTGCGATCGCAAATGCGATCGCACGATACATTGTAACATGTAAAGCAGACTTAAGTGGTAGGCAGGCACAGGTGGATCTCTGATGTTTGCTGATTGGAGCAGCTGACATGTGTGGGGATTACCCGGGCTCGCCGACGCAGCTCGTGGTTACCAGTGGGACATGACCTAGAGGTTAAATAGTAGTATATAGCAGTTGTTCCAAAGCTTTATTCCAACACCAACACTCAACAATTACTTATTCTGTTAGTCCCATAGAGTTCTGAAGTCTTCAAATTTGGCTCTTGAAAGTGGCTTTTTCATAACATCAGCTATCATCTAGTCAGTCTCTCAATAAACTATCTCAATCATACCATGTCCTAACAAATCATGCAGGTGATGATGTTTAACGTCATTGTGTTTGGTTGTCACATTGATCTTTTCACTGCATGTAAGTTTACTACATCCTTGGTTTTCTTCATAAATTATCATTGGTTGAGTTGATGACTTACCAAGATTGTCTAACAATTGATTTAACCAAATGACCTCTTGACTTGCGTAAGATGCAGGCACATACTCTGCTTCTGTAGATGAGAAGGTTACACCTGTTTTTTGCTAGACCGAGAAATTGAACTTTCTCCACAACTGAACAAATAGGCACTTGTCAATTTACGATCACTTGAGTCACCAACCCAGTATGCAGTTACATAGCCTGTTGCAGATATTCTTAAATTTATATATAAGAATAAGGCTGCACATCAAACTTAGATAATGGTATAATGCCTCAAGCATATGGAAAAATATTGGAATATACAATGAAAAATGCTACTTGCTAATTTGAACATGTGAATAATGAATTGCATACCTGCTATGAATATTAGGAAAAAGGAGATATTTAGCAATCGCATTGATCAATGTAACTGAGCCCCAAAACCTCGTCAAGGTATATCTCTATATTGGGGTCCCTAGCTCTGTGACCCTAACTGTGTGTCATCTCATTGCAATTAAAAACTGCTATGGGTGGAGAGGGGTAACTAAGGACTTTCTTATATAGGAGATGGAAAAAACATGGCCGAAAGGGGCGGAGCTGTGTTCACATTCAGAAAAAAAAAAACTGCATATAACTGAATAGGATAACTGAAGTGAGCACTAATATATATATATATGAGTGCAAGCCAAAAATACATACTATATATAAGAATAAGGCTGCACATCAAACTTAGATAATGGTATAATGCCTCAAGCATATGGAAAAATATTGGAATATACAATGAAAAATGCTACTTGCTAATTTGAACATGTGAATAATGAATTGCATACCTGCTATGAATATTAGGAAAAAGGAGATATTTAGCAATCGCATTGATCAATGTAACTGAGCCCCAAAACCTCGTCAAGGTATATCTCTATATTGGGGTCCCTAGCTCTGTGACCCTAACTGTGTGTCATCTCATTGCAATTAAAAACTGCTATGGGTGGAGAGGGGTAACTAAGGACTTTCTTATATAGGAGATGGAAAAAACATGGCCGAAAGGGGCGGAGCTGTGTTCACATTCAGAAAAAAAAAAACTGCATATAACTGAATAGGATAACTGAAGTGAGCACTAATATATATATATATGAGTGCAAGCCAAAAATACATACTATATATAAGAATAAGGCTGCACATCAAACTTAGATAATGGTATAATGCCTCAAGCATATGGAAAAATATTGGAATATACAATGAAAAATGCTACTTGCTAATTTGAACATGTGAATAATGAATTGCATACCTGCTATGAATATTAGGAAAAAGGAGATATTTAGCAATCGCATTGATCAATGTAACTGAGCCCCAAAACCTCGTCAAGGTATATCTCTATATTGGGGTCCCTAGCTCTGTGACCCTAACTGTGTGTCATCTCATTGCAATTAAAAACTGCTATGGGTGGAGAGGGGTAACTAAGGACTTTCTTATATAGGAGATGGAAAAAACATGGCCGAAAGGGGCGGAGCTGTGTTCACATTCAGAAAAAAAAAAACTGCATATAACTGAATAGGATAACTGAAGTGAGCACTAATATATATATATATGAGTGCAAGCCAAAAATACATACTATATATAAGAATAAGGCTGCACATCAAACTTAGATAATGGTATAATGCCTCAAGCATATGGAAAAATATTGGAATATACAATGAAAAATGCTACTTGCTAATTTGAACATGTGAATAATGAATTGCATACCTGCTATGAATATTAGGAAAAAGGAGATATTTAGCAATCGCATTGATCAATGTAACTGAGCCCCAAAACCTCGTCAAGGTATATCTCTATATTGGGGTCCCTAGCTCTGTGACCCTAACTGTGTGTCATCTCATTGCAATTAAAAACTGCTATGGGTGGAGAGGGGTAACTAAGGACTTTCTTATATAGGAGATGGAAAAAACATGGCCGAAAGGGGCGGAGCTGTGTTCACATTCAGAAAAAAAAAAAACTGCATATAACTGAATAGGATAACTGAAGTGAGCACTAATATATATATATATATGAGTGCAAGCCAAAAATACATACTATATATAAGAATAAGGCTGCACATCAAACTTAGATAATGGTATAATGCCTCAAGCATATGGAAAAATATTGGAATATACAATGAAAAATGCTACTTGCTAATTTGAACATGTGAATAATGAATTGCATACCTGCTATGCATATTAGGAAAAAGGAGATATTTAGCAATCGCATTGATCAATGTAACTGAGCCCCAAAACCTCGTCAAGGTATATCTCTATATTGGGGTCCCTAGCTCTGTGACCCTAACTGTGTGTCATCTCATTGCAATTAAAAACTGCTATGGGTGGAGAGGGGTAACTAAGGACTTTCTTATATAGGAGATGGAAAAAACATCTCTCCTTAGTTACCCCTCTCCACCCATAGCAGTTTTTAATTGCAATGAGATGACACACAGTTAGGGTCACAGAGCTAGGGACCCCAATATAGAGATATACCTTGACGAGGTTTTGGGGCTGAGTTACATTGATCAATGCGATTGCTAAATATCTCCTTTTTCCTAATATTCATAGCAGGTATGCAATTCATTATTCACATGTTCAAATTAGCAAGTAGCATTTTTCATTGTATATTCCAATATTTTTCCATATGCTTGAGGCATTATACCATTATCTAAGTTTGATGTGCAGCCTTATTCTTATATATAGTATGTATTTTTGGCTTGCACTCATATATATATATATTAGTGCTCACTTCAGTTATCCTATTCAGTTATATGCAATTCTTAAATTTATGTCTTGAGTCTCTTTCAAAAATAGAAGAACTCTTTTAATATTCCAGTCCTTTTGGTGCATTTTTCCACATATCTGCAGATAATTCCAATAGTTACTGCAATATCCGGTCCCCACATCTCCACATCTTTTGTACAGCAGCTATAGCCTGTCCTGAAGGTGGCCTGCTTATCAACTGGAAAAAATGTAGCATCATAATTTTCATTATTGATGGGTGAACCCGAACTGTAAAGACAGACCCCGAACACAGACTTCTCTATGAAGTTTGTGTTACTGTTTGGGTTCGGCTGCCCAAATAAAGGGCTAGGGGGCTGCAAAAAGAAGCAAAATGGTGATTACTTACAAAGTTTCTGCTTGGCTGTCACACTGCTTCTGGGACCTGCGGTGAAGTCAGTGAGTTCACCTGAACTCACAGCTAGCTGTTTTCCCAGTACCCTGTTACCTCAGGTGAACCCACTTGAGAAGAACTCTGTGAACTCACCTCAGGTGAACTCATTGAACTCAATTCTGTTAATCCTGCATTGAGTTCAATGGTCCTGGATTACAGGATTATTGACTTCAATCTTGCTGGATTACCTGGTTATCTGGCACCATTGAACTTAATGCCAGATTACCGTAATGCGCACGCATTCCGGTAATCTGGCATTGAGTTTACTGAGTTCAATAAGTTCACCTCACATGAGTGATGTGAATGTTCCCACAGTACCCCACCTGTGACCTCAAGTAAACTCACATCAGATAAACTCAATGAACTTATTGAACTCAATGCCGGATTACCAGGTTTGATTGTGTGCCCATGTTGCGGATTTGGTTGCAGATATTTCTACACCAAATCTGATTCTCCTGGCAGACAAAGGCAACAAAAATATAATGTGTTTTTTATGCATTTTGACACATTTTTCTGCCAGGAGATGCATATTTGGTGCAGAAATTTCTTTAGGCGCACATAGCCTAACCTGGTAATATGGCATTGAGTTCAATCATTTCACCTGAAGTGAGTTCATTGAATTCAATGAGTTCACCTTAGGTGAGTTCACCTGAGGTCACAGCTGGGGTATCGTGTAACCCAAAAGTTGTGACCTAAGGTGAACTCACTGATGTCATCTATCTCATAGCTGTGGCTGTATGTCACACTCAGTGATTGTTCATGTTTTCTAATGTATAAAGTGTTGGTGTGCAATTAGTAGGTAACGAATATCATGTGAGGTGCTAGTGTGGGGATTGTAGTCCCAATACATATACTATAGAAAACACTGCACTCTCAATGGAAAAAAATGATAAAGGGGATTTTTCTTTGCAAAATATGTGATCTTTTATTTACAGGCGACAGAAAATTTGTAAAGACGTTTCGGCCCAAACGGCCTTTATCATGTACAGTCGCTCCACATAAGGATTATGTCAGAAAGAAGGAGAATTGAAGCAAGATGGAGGAAGGGCCACCAAGGAGAATAACGAAATTGATCCATGAGGTCTGTATATGACTTATAAATCTTTGGACTAGGAGGGGTTAATGAAGATAATTCAAAATCAATGAATTTTCCAGCTTTTGTGTATTCCCAAAAAACATGTAAGTCTATAGGTGGTAATGGGAGGATGTATAAATAAGCACCATCTGTTGGTAGCTCCTTCAGACATCTATCTAAGGAATAAGGGGTTCCTATGCATAGGTGAAGTGGATTCAGTCCATCTGTGAGCCGCCTTCCCAGGGTATGGTCGTCAGACAGGGTTCAAGGTCAAGGCTCAAGTTCAGGTGAAGTTCAGACCCAAACTGAACTTTTTTTTAAGTCCGGTAGAACCTGGCATACCCGAACTTCTACATATTCGCCCATCACTAATCTTCACCATATTTCTGAGAATATCCTTTTTAAACTAATTTTGCTTTAAATCTGTGAACCTTGCCTTCGGTGTCATACTTGGTCTTAAAAACCCATATATACATTTGATTGCTTTCTTGCCTTGTGGTAGTTTAGTGAGTTTCCAAATTTGACAATGATGAAATGTCTTAATTTCCTCATTAGCAGCATTAATTCACTTCTATTTTTTCATGGACAAGTAACTTTTGCATCTCATCCCATGACTGCAGCTCTGACTCAGGTAGGATAGACGCTTAACCGATATACTCTTGTTTCTTGTTTGATCTCCTCGATCTCCTAACTTCAGATTCAGCTGATTTTTCTGTTGCTTCTTCAGTGGTAGGAGAACCTAACCAAACTTCTACATCATTTTCTTTGTTATTTTGAAATTGTGACTAAGCTTGTTTTTGCTTCAGCTGGACTGCTGATATAATGTTTTTAAACTTGAGTGACACACAGTTTTCATCAATTATTACATCTCTGCTTATATGGGAGCAAAATTCTATATCCTTACTGGGTCTCACTGTAGCCCACCAGGATATCTTCTTTTGCATGACATTTCCACTTAGTAAATTTTTCTTTGGAAATACATACAGTACAGACCAAAAGTTTGGACACACCTTCTCCTTCAAAGAGTTTCCTTTATTTTCTTGACTCTAAAAATTGTAGATTCACATTGAAGACATCAAAACTATGAATGAAAACATGTAGAATGAAATACTTAAAAAAGTGTGAAACAACTGAAAATATGTCTTATGTTCTAGGTTCTTCAAAGTAGCCACCTTTTGCTTTGATTACTGCTTTGCACTCTCTTGGCATTCTCTTGATGAGCTTCAAGAGGTAGTCACCGGAAATGGGTTTCCAATAGTCTTGGAGTTCCCAGAAATGCTTAGCACTTATTGGCCCTTTTGCCTTCACTCTGCGGTCCAGCTCACCCCAAACCATCTTGATTGGGTTCAGGTCTGGTGACTGTGGAGGCCAGGTCATCTGGCGTAGCATCCCATCACTCTCCTTCTTAGTCAAATAGCCCTTACACAGCCTGGAGGTGTGTTTGGGGTCATTGTCCTGTGGAAAAATAAAGGATGGTCCAACTAAATGCAAACCGGATGGAATAGCATGCCGCTGCAAGATGCTGTGGTAGCCATGCTGGTTTAGTATGCCTTCAATTTTGAATAAATCCCCAACAGTGTCACCAGCAAAGCACCCCCACATCGTCACACCTCCTCCTCCATGCTTCACGGTGGGAACCAGGCATTTAGAGTCCATCCCTTCACCTTTTCTACAAAGACACAGTGGTTGGATCCAAAGATCTCAAATTTGGACTCATCAGACCAAAGCACAGATTTCCACTGGTCTAATGTCCATTTCTTGTGTTCTTTAGCCCAAACAAGTCTCTTCTGCTTGTTGCCTGTCCTTAGCAGTGGTTTCCTAGCAGTTATTTTACCATGAAGGCCTGCTGCACAAAGTCTCCTTTTAATAGTTGTTCTAAAGATGAGAAGGTGTGTCCAAACTTTTGGTCTGTACTGTATAAATACTTTAATTTCGAATATTCTTATGTGTTGTAATTTAGACTTTTTGCTGTTCCATTGCTCAAATTGAGTTTTCTGAGTAGCTTTACCTGGTAGCCTGTTTTGAAGATAGCAAACTTTCATGAGTGCTTCAATATGTTGTTGGTAAATCTGCGCCAAATAGCATACGTCTTCAACTTTCACAAAGTTCCTTCTTTCCAATATACCATTTTGTTCAAGGTTGTATGGTACAGTGAAAATATTGAAGAAGTGGGCTAGATTTTTGGTCTGCACTGTCGTCAGTGCCAATAAAACAACCTTCCTAATTGGTTGTATGCATACACTTTGAACTCCATAAAAAATGGCACATCAAAGCAGCAAAAATACATCTTCATATAATTATTTTTTTTTTTACTTGTGCAAAATATATATATATACATTGATTACAATTTAATGCATGTCTTCATAGGGGACAAATGATGATAGCTTTTATAATATTTGATCACTGGCATTCTCATATAATTTAAGAGTCCATAATATTATAATATGAAGCAATTATAGCTTGTCACATCATAAAAAATACTGTGATATAGTGTTGTATAAAATTGTTATACTGCTAACACAATCAGTGTGAATAAGGCTGGAAGCCCACAGCTTTGCTGAATACTCTATATTGTATACTGCGATGTGAATGCTCATGCGCACGCTGCAGTTTTTTCTGCACACAAACTGCAACCAAAACTTCACCTTGTTAGAGAGAGAGCCTGAAATGTAAAAAAAAATGCTTGTAATGTAGGTGCGTTTTTGGTGCATTTTCAATGCGTTTTTTGTGCTTTTTTTTGGTGCATTTTTTGGTGCCAAAAAAAGCAACAAAACCGCAAGTAAAATGCATCAAAAACGCATCGGAAACGCAACAATTTGATAGCATGCATTTTTCCTTGCGTTTTCATGACAAATGTTGACAAAAACGCAAGAAAGAATGAACATCCTGCTTCTTTTTTGTCACATACTTTTGTAAAAAAAAAACGCTGACAAATCAACTGCAAGGTGCACACAACAAATCGGACTTCTCATAGACTTTGCTGGGAGGTCAAATGTCAGATAGATCTGACAACAAATCTGCACCAAAAAACGTGACAAAATGGCGACAAAAAATGCAGCGTGCGTATGTAGCCTTAGTGCACAATGCACTTTAGAATAAAGACTGATAGTCGGAGAATACATCACAAAGATTGTTGGTATAAATACTATTAAGAGCCCAGGAAGAGTTTTGTAACAATAAAAGGGCCTTACAAATCATGGATCTCCTCCAAGCAATGATGGATCAAAAGAAAGACTTGGCCCAGTTAGTCCAGGATCTGACAGACCAGTTTTAGCATGTCTTGACAATTTTTGAACGCAAGATTAACCTGCCTGACCAATATTCAGATAACTGCACAGACTTTTTTTTATTTAAGGAAAGCTGTCACCTGTATTTTGGACTCTGTCCACATTTTTCTGTTTCTTAGAGACAGAATATGGGACTTATCATGTCACTGCTGCAGAGTGACCCCCAGATGTTGGCTTTTTCCTTACCCCTTAATACAAAGTAGTATTCATAACACACTGATTGTATTCATAACATGTTGGTTCTCACCAGCTGGGATGTGAAACTGGGGCTTTATCTCTTACTCCTTGTTCCTGTTTCAAGGTCAAATGTTGAATTGTATAACTGT
Source organism: Anomaloglossus baeobatrachus (assembly GCF_048569485.1). NCBI lineage: Eukaryota > Metazoa > Chordata > Amphibia > Anura > Aromobatidae > Anomaloglossus > Anomaloglossus baeobatrachus. The sequence continues at coordinate 511,070,571 of NC_134354.1, read as the reverse complement.
GATTGTTTTACAATATACGGGTTAGAAGAGCATTGAGCTTCACCCGGATAGAGACATGTCTCTGTGTGGTCATTTTTCCTCATACGTATATCTGCGCAGATTGATTTGAAATCAGTCTCTGTGACCCTGATAGACGTCATTTGTGGTTTCCCCAAAATTCCCAACCTTGACAGCTGGCGCCCTTAATGTGGAACCCCTGGACACACTGATATCTTGGACGTCACGGACTGGGACCCCCCTCTGCTCCAACTAAGGCCTGATCAACCTCGACCCCGGTAAGAGTTATACTGTGTATTCACTACCAATGCGGTTGTTCCTGGAGAGGAGGGGGCGATGAGCTGTGTGCCCTTATCAGTGTTAAAGATACCTGATTGTGACTCAGGGTTGGTGCCCGCTGGGGCCCAGTAGCACGATCCTAACCCTGAGGGGTGGATCGGTAGTGTCACACGGGATCCAGAGAATAGATGTTATGAAAGGGAAGATGGTGGTGGCCGGATATAGCTATTTAGACTGACCCAGCTGTAATTGAAGACGCGGGGGGGACACCCTCGATCGAAGATAGGGATTAGGACATTAAATTGGTACAGCTGACCAAGTCCGGAGGCCAGGACATTCTTGTACATTTTTTGTACGTCCTCCTCCTTTTATGGGATACATGCCCGTGATCGAAGATGGGTAGGACAATTAATTGGTGTAGCTGATCAAGTCCGAAGAGCGGGACATTCTTATATGTGACTTTTTGTACGTTTTCCTCCTTTCGCGGGATAACCTTGTTTCTATAGTAGCTGAGGGAGCAGCTAGTATAGGGTTGAGCGTTCAGTGCCAGCCGGACTGTAGCACGCACCATATGGTCATAAATTAGTGTAATGCGATCACCACCAAGATAGCAATGATGTTCAGATGGGGAAGAAAGGAAGTTGAGAAGCCTGAGGATTCACAGAATGTGTTGGAATTAGTGACAGAAAGAGAGGGGAAGAACGCTGTGTGTCATGCCCCGTAAATTTTCAGAGTATTAGGTTTACCAAGAGGAGGATGGCTACAGTCGTCTCAGTGGGCAGCAGCACTGAAAGCAAAAAAAGAAAAAAAGGGCAAGTTGAAAGACAGAAGCTTGTTGGATGATGCGGAGTTGTTTGGCAAAGTAGTGCAGACATTGCTATCTGAAGGATACGTTAGAGGAGACTTGGAGGGAGATGTTGTGTTTTACTATAGGTTACCTAAGTCTGAGGATAGAACTGAGGGTTGTCTTGTTGCTACCCCACAACCTGATCCCCATTATTCTCCCTGTCCCGGAGCTGCTCATGGATGTTGCTGTCCCACCCACTGGCCAAGATCCTCTAGATCCTTCAGTAGCGCCCACATCGCCCCCCCATCCCTGTCCCGATGTTAGCAGCCCCCACCCCACAGCTGGTAGAACCACTACCCACACATTGACCCTGCCCACTCCGGCTCCTATCTATCCCCAACTGGTCCCAACTGAGCAGCCACCCCCATATGACGCAATAAGTTGGACCTGTTACCAGTGTGGTTATCAAAACCTGGACTGGAGAGATGTTTGTAAAAACTGTGCAGTTCACCGCCCAGATCCGAACCACAGCCATAAACCCGCCCCTATTTTTCCTGTCCTGAACACAGACAGAGGTTACTATGTACCTCCCATACAACAGAGAACAGTTGAGCAGATTCAGGAGCTGCCGCCCCCACCTCTGCTCATGGCCCCTCCTGTACTTGTAATGCTGTCCCTCTCCCCACCAGCCATTCTGACACCACGCACCCCGACTCTGGCTCCTGTCAACTGATTGGACTGGCCCGGTAAATGGTGTTACAAGGTTGAAGGAGTGAGAAACAGGGGGCAGGCGTCCCCCAGCGAGACGTGGGAGTGACAGGAAAGGTGGGGGCTAGGCAGCTCCTGAGGAGTTGCAGAGAAAAATAAGCTGACTGAGTGTTGAATGTACATGTAATTATGCTGGGTTTCCGATCTTAATAGCCCTTTTTGATAATTGGGAGATTTTTGGGATTCCTTTAGCCTGGTGAGAATAGAGTTTACAAGTACAAAATTTGTTACTTTGAATCACTGAAGTGTGGCCCCTCCCATCTGGTGAAGCATGCTTTGTTTAACCCTTAGAGTTCAGGATTTTATAAAAGAAATTATTAATAGTTTTGTTTTTATTTTCCTGCTCATACCTGAATAATTAAATTAACTTTGCAGGGAAAATTAGATTTCTTGAGATATGCGAATTATTTTTTTTCCTTTTGTTTTTATGATGAGTTATTTGGACAATATATTTTTCTTTTGTGTCTCTGCATACAGACTGCCAGTATTTTATTAATTGGTTTTCCTTTCTTTCATAGATACAATATATACGAACCGTGTTGTCTATCGTAAGGTCTCAAAATTCCCCAGCAGTGTATATTGTTGCAGAGACATGGGTTTTATCCAGTGTTTGTCTTGTTTAAGTTTTGTCTGCTGTCTTATTTTCCTTTTAGAGAGTAGCAGCATAAAACTGTGAATATTGCTAGATTGGTACACAAAACAAAAAAAAAGGGGGGAGGGGAGACATTATATATTATATTTCTCCAGCAGTAGAAGGTGCAGCATACATATTAGACAAGCTCGGAAGCGCAACAGTCATATTTACTGGACTACTATAAAACATGTCTGTTATAAGAATGATCTAATGCATATTTTTAGTTTTTGTTTTCATAGATGGAACAAGATGTTGGTCGATTCTACACTGGATATGCTAAGGTTTACACAAAATGAGGTAATCAAAATTTGAACCACTCCCTACCCTCCTATTGGTACAGGAGGCAGTAATATATTGATGGCCTCTCTGGATGGGTAGAACAGAGGTAGGTAAGATGGTCAAATGTGTATGTAGGTTGTAGATTTTTCCTGTTGTTAAATGAGCTAGGTATACTGAAGGTAAAGTCTAGACCTGAGTTGATGGTGGTGGAATCGGAGGAGATCCCCACACAGGTGCAGCTGACAAACAAGCAGCGAACGGGCCTAGAGTTGAGGAGTCCTTTACCAATGCAGATGGACCATACCTCGATGGCACCTGTCACATCCTTGACATTTGTCACTCCTTGTGTTGTTAAATCCCTACAGGAACAAGCGATTCAACAAGGAATGGAGTGTGACACGCAGGGAGCCAGCTGACTGAGGAAGGTCTGTGGATAAAGGGCGGTAAGCTTTCTCTGCCATGAGAGCTCTTCTCATTGATGGCCCATTTAACCCATGGACTAACATCTGTGAAAGACAGTTATCAGTGTGTGCTTTGGTGACACCAGGGTTCAGTACCCAGGTGGGCAGACTCACCCAGTCTTGTAAAACACGTCCTTAAAACAATGTGAGAAAAACTGTAAAGAGTCCACAGAAATGCACCCTGCACCTGCTCTACCCATTTCAGAGACTGCAGACTGATTCTAGATGTATATCATGAGTAGATTTTATGCAAGTTTGTGCGTGTTGTGAAAATTACTTTCCAGTTTTGGTCAGAGGCATTCCAGTGTAGAAAATGACGTTATTGCTGAAAATCCACATGATGAAGGTGGTATGTAAAAAATGGGTTTACAGAAATAAAATTTTTTTATAGAAAGGTGGAATCTGGCAAGTTGTAAACCAAATGTATGTTTTCTTTTCTTTTAGTAATAAACAGGTGTATTCACGGGCATGTACAATTTTTTTATATGATTGACTAAATAGTGTAATAAACAGGTGTATTCTCCAATTTCAGATCTTAAATCAGAGAAAAATCTATATTTGTATTTGTATGATACGGAACGTGCAGTGGAGAGTTAGACATTGCACTCGCAGTTCCCCTGCCCTTTCTCCCTATTCTGCACCAGCTGCTTGCCTGCCTGCCTCCTGTCTCTGACTGTCAATGAAACACGAATTGGTGATTTGACCATTCCTGGAAGCCTGCTTCATTGTCCAGCAGAGCTCAACCCACAAACTCTTTGTAAGTCCACGTCCCTGCCTGTTCAGAGGGAAGGCACTCCTGGGACCTGAAAGTAGGAGTAGCCAGCGTAAAGCCTATCCTTGGAAGCCTTAAGAGCTGCAAAGAGAACAGTCATAGCCTCATAACAGAAAGCAAGTGTAAGATGTTCTACAGCAAGTAAAAACAACACCACTCTTGATACACACAGATTTTAGATCCAGCCTATACTAGTGGTAGAGATAATTCCAAAACAGAAACTTAGATCACGCTGCAAACTGTAGGACGGCTCTAAAAATAAATGATGAAATAAATATTTCTAAATGAAATATATGAAAAGTTATTAAAGGTAAAGTCCTTTACTGGGCAAACCATTTTGAGTATCCCAGGTGTTGTAGTAAAATAAGAAAAATCCATACGTACCTTTTGGATAAGTGCTTCTGTGTGATCTTGTTACATTGTAGGCTGCAATACTCATGTGACATAAAAATGTCAGGAGATCACTGGGAGGAGAACCAGTCCTGGCGCAGGAGTTAAATATGCTATAATGTTATTTTATCAAGCACACTAGTGATTTCCACATAAAACATATCGAAAGACAGTTGCATACCTTGATGGCGGCAGACCACGCGGCTGCTATGCGGCCTGTGAATCAGGGGGGCCTGGTGCCAGGGCCGGCACCGAGCTATCGCCCCCACCTAGTATCACACTTTGAATTCTATCGGTTTGCACTCTTCCTTTCTTCTAGCTTTCCAGATAATGCTATATGGAGGAATAAAAGGGGTGCATAACACTATATGGAGGACTATGGGGTCTGCACAATACTATATGGTGGTATTTGAGTGTGTATTATTTTATATTGAGAACTACGGGGTGTGCATTATAATACATGGATGACTATGGGGTGTATTATACTATATTAAGGACTATGGGGTACATTATACTATATGGAGGACTATGGGAGGTGCATTATAATATATGGAGGAATATTGTGAGTGTATTATAATATGAGGAATATGGGGAGTGTATTATAATATATGGAGAATTTTGGGGTGCATTATACAATATGGAGGACTATGGGATGCATTATGCGACATGAAGAATTATGGATGGTGCATTTTATTATATGGAGGTCTATGACTATGGAGAATGCATTATAATATATGGATAACTATGGAATGTGCATTATAATATATGAAGGACTATGGGGTGCATTATACTATATGGAAGACTATGGGGGTGTGCATTATAATATATGAAGGACTATGGGGCCATTATACTATTTGGAGGGATAGTAGGGTCCATTATACTGTATGTAAGCCCATTATACTGCATAGAGGGCTGTGTGGGGGTCACAGTTGGTGATCTTACTGTATAGTGGTCACCGTTCATTGCCAGAGTAGTTGCAGGGGGTACAGTAGGGTCAAAATACTGTGCGTGTGGAGGATACTATGGAGGAATCCACTATGGGGCATCATACAGAGTTTGTAGGACACTTTTGTTGTCATCATACTTTATGGCTGCAATGAAAGGGAAATCTAGACACTTCAATAGGAAGAAAATTACTTTGCAAGGGCAGCAAAGTTGTGAAATTTGCTCTTCTGTGATCAAGCTGATTTTTTTTGGGGGGGGAGGGGCAGTTAGAAACTCTGCTATGGGGCCCATGATTTCTATGTACAACCCTGATGGCAGGGCCTAAATCTGGCCTGTGGCTGGAAAATATAAGTGGCTGAAAGAGAGAGAGCACAGGGGGGAAGAGAGATGAACGGGAGTGTGGGAGAGAGAGCACGGAGTGTGGGAGACAGAGCATAGGGGGGAAGAGAGAGCAAGGGAATGTGGGAGAGAGAGCACGGGGGGGGGGGGAGAGTGTTTCCAGTGTTTCCTGGAGCCTAGAGAGATCGGACATGTTTTTGGTCTCTCCAGGCTCGGATGTAGCAGAGCCAGGACCGTCGTGGCTGTAACTTCAAATGTATTTTTCGGGTTAAGGGCTCATTCAGACGACCGTTCCGTCTGTCCAGGTCAGTTCCTGTTTTTTTGTGAACCTACTGACAGGACCATCTTTTCAATGTCTTTTGTGTTGGATCGGATAGCACACTGAAGCACTTCCGTATGCATCTGATGCTACAAAAAAACACATCGGATGCCGTATGTTCATTTCATTATTATGGAACATGTTATATGCTGTTCCGTAATAATGGACTATGACTCAGTACAAGTTAATGGGTCCGCAAAATCCCCGGAAGCCACACGGAAGGACTACCGTGTGACTTCCGTCAAGTGCCCCTGCAGTCTGTGTCCTCCTCCGGCGCCAGCCCCGCAGCTGCTTGCACTGCAGTGTCAGCATCTGCCCGCACAGCAGTGTGTCAGCATCTGCCCCCACAGCAGTGTGTCCGCATCTGCCCACACAGCAGTGTGTCCGCATCTGCCCACACAGCAATGTGTCCGCATCTGCCCGCGCAACAGTGTGCCCGCATCTGCCCGCACAGCAGTGTGTCAGCATCTGCCCGCACATCAGTGTGTACGAATCTGCCCGCACTGCAGTGTATCCGCATCTGCCTGCACAGCAGTGTCAGAAGCTGCCTGCCCAACAGTCTTAGCATTTTCCATACAGCAGTGTGCGAGCAGCCGCGGGGATGATGAGCGCTGCTGTCAGGAGGTTAGTAAAGTTCATTACCTGCGATGATGAAGTCCTGCACTCCTGACGTCAGCACTTGTCACTGTCTTCTATGCCCACCGCATTCTCAGATCACCTTTTTGCTGGCGGTCCGAGACTGTGACTAGCGGTGACGTCATGCGCTGCTCACGATACTTGGTTTGCGAACACTACGGTCATTGAACTCAGTGTCAGTGTCAAGGTTTTTAAAAAAAATCTCCAGTAACTATATTTTATTGCAGATTATTCTTACTACAGCGGAACCTTGGATTACGTACATAATTGGTTCCGGGAGTGTGCTCTTAAACCAAGTTACTCTTATATCAAAGTGAATATTCACATTGGAAATAATTGAAATGCAGAGAATTCGTTCCACAACCCAACAATATTTACAGTATTTATACAAACTTATTACAGTAATTAGAGTTGAGCGTGGTTCGTGGTTCTCCAGTTCTAGGCTCGAGTGATTTTTGGGCTGTTCGAGATCGAACTAGAACTCGAGCTTTTTGCTAAAAGCTCGATAGTTCTAGATACGTTCGAGAACGGTTCTAGCAGCAAAAAGCAGGGCTTTTTACAGCTACAGTGAGCAGGAGCCATCGCTGGCAGCCTGCCACAAGCTGGTAACCAAGATAAACATCGGGTATCCAAGCAAAGCGCTTTGGTTAGTAACCCGATGTTTATCTTAGTTACGTGCAGGAAGCCCACACTTTCCCGCTCAGCTCGCTCCACCCCCTCCTGCCCGCGGCATGTACACATACATACACATACACAAACACACACACACACACACACATCCACACCCCCCCCCCCTGCCCGCCCGCCCGCTCGCTCGCTCGCTCGCTCGGCTTACCTGCGGTGATGAAGTCCCGCCATCCCGACCTCAGCGCTGTCACTGTCCTCCATGGCCGCCGCTTGTCACATCACCTATCGCTTCCGACCCGAGACTGACACTGGCGGTGACGTCACGGACCTCTCGCGATACTTGATGTGAAGGCGCCGGTCATTGACCTCAGTGACAGGGGCTGTCAGTGTGCTGGAGATCAGCGCAGGTAATGTACCTCACTGACAGCAGCACTTGTCACCCCCCTGCAGTGACCTGGGCTGACCCATTGATGTTAGCTCAGGTCACTGCACTGCTCTCCCAGCCAATGGGGAACATCCTGCTCTTCATTGACTGGGACAGTGTGCATCGTCATGGCAACCCCTTGGATTACACCAGACCTGGATTTGTTTTTCAATCTAATAAATTGGTTAAAGAGGGAATGTTTTGGGGAGTGTTTTTTCAAATAAAAATGTGTTTGTCGTGTATTTTTTTTTTATTACTGACTGGGTTGGTGATGTCGGGTATCTGATAGACGCCTGACCTCACCAACCCCAGGGCTTGATGCCAGGTGACATTACACATCTGGTATTAACCCCAAATATTACCCCGTTTGCCACCACACCAGGGCGCGGGATGAGCTGGGGCGAAGCACCAGGATTGGCGCATCTAATGGATGCGCCACTTCTGGGGCGGCTGCGGCCTGCTATTTTTAGGCTGGGGAGATTCCAATAACCATGGACCTCCCTAGTCTGAGAATATCAGGCCCCAGCTGTCTGCTTTACCTTGGCTGGTGATCCAATTTTGGGGGACCCCTACGTGTTTTTTTTTTTAATTATTTATTTAATTTAAAATAACAGCGTGGGGTGCCCTCAGTTTTGGATTACCAGCCAAGGTGAGGTTGCCAGCTGTGGTCTGCAGGCTGCAGCCGTCTGCTTTACCCTAGCTGGCTACAAAACTAGGGGGAACCCTATGTCATTTTTTTTTCATTTTTTTGGCTAAATACAAAGCTAAGCACCCCTTAGTGCCACATGAAAGGTACCAAAGGGTGTTCCACTTTTTCTCCATTTTTTTCTCCACTTTCTCTCCACTTTTTCTCCACTTTTTCTCCATTTTTTTCTCCACTTATTCTCCACTTTTTCTCCTCTTATTCTCCACTTTTTCTCCACTTTTTCTCCACTTTTTCTCCTCTTATTCTCCACTTTTTCTCCACTTTTTCTCCACTTTTTCTCCATTTTTTTCTCCACTTTCTCCACTTTTTCTCCACTTTTTTCTCCACTTTTTCTCCTCTTATGCTCCACTTTTTCTCCTCTTAATCTCCACTTTTTCTCCACTTTTTCTCCACTTTTTCTCCACTTTTTTCTCCACTTTTTCTCCTCTTATGCTCCACTTTTTCTCCACTTTTTCTCCACTTTTTCTCCACTTTTTCTCCACTTTTTCTCCACTTTTTCTCCTCTTAATCTCCACTTTTTCTCCTCTTATGCTCCACTTTTTCTCCACTTTTTCTCCACTTTTTCTCCACGTTTTCTCCACTTTTTTCTCCACTTTTTCTCCTCTTATGCTCCACTTTTTCTCCACTTTTTCTCCACTTTTTCTCCACTTTTTCTCCACGTTTTCTCCACGTTTTCTCCACTTTTTTCTCCACTTTTTCTCCTCTTATGCTCCACTTTTTCTCCACTTTTTCTCCACTTTTTCTCCTCTTAATCTCCACTTTTTCTCCACTTTTTCTCCACTTTTTCTCCACTTTTTCTCCACTTTTTCTCCACTTTTTTCTCCACTTTTTCTCCACTTTTTCTCCTCTTATGCTCCACTTTTTCTCCACTTTTTCTCCACTTTTTCTCCACTTTTTCTCCTCTTATGCTCCACTTTTTCTCCACTTTTTCTCCACTTTTTCTCCTCTTATGCTCCACTTTTTTCTCCACTTTTTCTCCTCTTATGCTCCACTTTTTCTCCACTTTTTCTCCACTTTTTCTCCACTTTTTCTCCTCTTATGCTCCACTTTTTCTCCACTTTTTCTCCACTTTTTCTCCATTTTTTTCTCCACTTATTCTCCACTTTTTCTCCTCTTATTCTCCACTTTTTCTCCACTTTTTCTCCACTTTTTCTCCTCTTATTCTCCACTTTTTCTCCACTTTTTCTCCACTTTTTCTCCATTTTTTTCTCCACTTTCTCCACTTTTTCTCCACTTTTTTCTCCACTTTTTCTCCTCTTATGCTCCACTTTTTCTCCTCTTAATCTCCACTTTTTCTCCACTTTTTCTCCACTTTTTTCTCCACTTTTTCTCCTCTTATGCTCCACTTTTTCTCCACTTTTTCTCCACTTTTTCTCCACTTTTTCTCCTCTTAATCTCCACTTTTTCTCCTCTTATGCTCCACTTTTTCTCCACTTTTTCTCCACTTTTTCTCCACGTTTTCTCCACTTTTTTCTCCACTTTTTCTCCTCTTATGCTCCACTTTTTCTCCACCTTTTCTCCACTTTTTCTCCACTTTTTCTCCACGTTTTCTCCACGTTTTCTCCACTTTTTTCTCCACTTTTTCTCCTCTTATGCTCCACTTTTTCTCCACTTTTTCTCCACTTTTTCTCCACTTTTTCTCCTCTTAATCTCCACTTTTTCTCCTCTTATGCTCCACTTTTTCTTCACTTTTTCTCCACTTTTTCTCCACTTTTTTCTCCACTTTTTCTCCTCTTATGCTCCACTTTTTCTCCACTTTTTCTCCACTTTTTCTCCACTTTTTCTCCACTTTTTCTCCACGTTTTCTCCACGTTTTCTCCACTTTTTTCTCCACTTTTTCTCCTCTTATGCTCCACTTTTTCTCCACTTTTTCTCCACTTTTTCTCCTCTTAATCTCCACTTTTTCTCCACTTTTTCTCCACTTTTTCTCCACTTTTTCTCCACTTTTTTCTCCACTTTTTCTCCACTTTTTCTCCTCTTATGCTCCACTTTTTCTCCACTTTTTCTCCACTTTTTCTCCACGTTTTCTCCACTTTTTCTCCACTTTTTTCTCCACTTTTTCTCCTCTTATGCTCCACTTTTTCTCCACTTTTTCTCCACTTTTTCTCCTCTTAATCTCCACTTTTTCTCCACTTTTTCTCCACTTTTTCTCCACTTTTTCTCCACTTTTTCTCCACTTTTTCTCCTTTTATGCTCCACGTTTTCTCCACTTTTTCTCCACTTTTTCTCCTCTTATGCTCCACTTTTTCTCCACTTTTTCTCCACTTTTTTCTCCACTTTTTCTCCTCTTATGCTCCACTTTTTCTCCACTTTTTCTCCACTTTTTCTCCACTTTTTCTCCTCTTATGCTCCACTTTTTCTCCACTTTTTCTCCACTTTTTCTCCATTTTTTTCTCCACTTATTCTCCACTTTTTCTCCTCTTATTCTCCACTTTTTCTCCACTTTTTCTCCACTTTTTCTCCTCTTATTCTCCACTTTTTCTCCACTTTTTCTCCACTTTTTCTCCATTTTTTTCTCCACTTTCTCCACTTTTTCTCCACTTTTTTCTCCACTTTTTCTCCTCTTATGCTCCACTTTTTCTCCTCTTAATCTCCACTTTTTCTCCACTTTTTCTCCACTTTTTCTCCACTTTTTTCTCCACTTTTTCTCCTCTTATGCTCCACTTTTTCTCCACTTTTTCTCCACTTTTTCTCCACTTTTTCTCCTCTTATGCTCCACTTTTTCTCCACTTTTTCTCCACTTTTTCTCCACTTTTTCTCCACTTTTTCTCCACGTTTTCTCCACGTTTTCTCCACTTTTTTCTCCACTTTTTCTCCTCTTATGCTCCACTTTTTCTCCACTTTTTCTCCACTTTTTCTCCTCTTAATCTCCACTTTTTCTCCACTTTTTCTCCACTTTTTCTCCACTTTTTCTCCACTTTTTCTCCACTTTTTTCTCCACTTTTTCTCCACTTTTTCTCCACTTTTTCTCCACGTTTTCTCCACGTTTTCTCCACTTTTTTCTCCACTTTTTCTCCTCTTATGCTCCACTTTTTCTCCACTTTTTCTCCACTTTTTCTCCTCTTAATCTCCACTTTTTCTCCACTTTTTCTCCACTTTTTCTCCACTTTTTCTCCACTTTTTCTCCACTTTTTCTCCACTTTTTTCTCCACTTTTTCTCCACTTTTTCTCCTCTTATGCTCCACTTTTTCTCCACTTTTTCTCCACTTTTTCTCCACTTTTTCTCCTCTTATGCTCCACTTTTTCTCCACTTTTTCTCCACTTTTTCTCCTCTTATGCTCCACTTTTTCTCCACTTTTTCTCCACTTTTTTCTCCACTTTTTCTCCTCTTATGCTCCACTTTTTCTCCACTTTTTCTCCACTTTTTCTCCACTTTTTCTCCTCTTATGCTCCACTTTTTCTCCACTTTTTCTCCACTTTTTCTCCATTTTTTTCTCCACTTATTCTCCACTTTTTCTCCTCTTATTCTCCACTTTTTCTCCACTTTTTCTCCACTTTTTCTCCTCTTATTCTCCACTTTTTCTCCACTTTTTCTCCACTTTTTCTCCATTTTTTTACTCCACTTTCTCCACTTTTTCTCCACTTTTTTCTCCACTTTTTCTCCTCTTATGCTCCACTTTTTCTCCTCTTAATCTCCACTTTTTCTCCACTTTTTCTCCACTTTTTCTCCACTTTTTTCTCCACTTTTTCTCCTCTTATGCTCCACTTTTTCTCCACTTTTTCTCCACTTTTTCTCCACTTTTTCTCCTCTTAATCTCCACTTTTTCTCCTCTTATGCTCCACTTTTTCTCCACTTTTTCTCCACTTTTTCTCCACTTTTTCTCCACTTTTTCTCCTCTTATGCTCCACTTTTTCTCCACTTTTTCTCCTCTTAATCTCCACTTTTTCTCCTCTTATGCTCCACTTTTTCTCCACTTTTTCTCCACTTTTTCTCCTCTTATGCTCCACTTTTTCTCCACTTTTTCTCCACTTTTTCTCCACTTTTTTCTCCACTTTTTCTTCTCTTATGCTCCACTTTTTCTCCACTTTTTCTCCACTTTTTCTCCACTTTTTCTCCACTTTTTCTCCTCTTAATCTCCACTTTTTCTCCTCTTATGCTCCACTTTTTCTCCACTTTTTCTCCACTTTTTCTCCACTTATGCTCCACTTTTTCTCCACTTTTTCTCCACTTTTTTCTCCACTTTTTCTCCTCTTAATCTCCACTTTTTCTCCACTTTTTCTCCACTTTTTCTCCACTTTTTCTCCACTTTTTTCTCCACTTTTTCTCCTCTTATGTTCCACTTATTCTCCACTTTTTCTCCACTTTTTCTCTACTTTTTCTATGGTCGGTCTACCCATTAGCTCTGCCATGCATAGTGTAGCTCTACACCTACTGCACATGTTACTTTATGATTGACATCTCTTTCGTACCAGAGCTGTCTAAGTCTACTCTGACCCCATATTTGTCATTACTATATTGCCCTTGTACTGTATTATGACATTTGTATCATGTGTTTCATTTCTTGCTGTGTTGCAATTTTTTTGCTGCATCCCAATTGTACCTCTACATTGTTCGAGTTTATGTTATTGTTCTCTCACTCTTATGTGATACTGATTATTGTCATTTTTCATGATTACATGCAGATAAGTCCAATCTGACGAAGGCTCAGGCCGAAACGTCATTTGTAACTTGTTTTGGACAAAAACATATATGCTTATGAAAAAAAAATTTTCTTAATACGGACCAATAAAGAGTGATTTTGCATTACTATCCGTTGTGACTTACTGACTTAGTCTGGGAGATATAGAGTGCCGAGGTTACTCACTAATTTTATCTATTATTACCTCTGAGCACCTATATACCAGTGAGCAGAGCTTCCTCTACAGTAGTTCTCCTGATTAGGCATGCCCTTACCTCATGAGCAGGGCATTGCAGCTTTGGTAGCAACCATTACGACATGGACTCTGCTGCTGTGGACCCGGGGAGAGTGAGTGCAGATTCATTGCACCCACACTCCTCACATGAAGGGTCCGCACTCCTAGAAAATGGGGGATACGTTCCCTGAGTGTCTCCCCCCCATATTCTAGACGGTCCAGAGTCGTCGTGGGACCCCTTTATTTTTTTCTTACAATAAATTGGTGAAAGAGGAAATGTTTTGGGGACTGTTTTTTCAAATAAATTTCTTTTGTCGATTTTTTGTTTTTGTTAGTACTGACAGTTTATGATGTTGGGTATCTAATAGACGCCATGACATCACAAACTGCTGGGCTTGATCTCAGGTGACTTTACAGCTAGTATCAACCCGATTTATTACCCCGTTTGCCACTGCACGAGGGCACGGGATGAGCTGGGGTGAAGCGCCAGGATTGGCGCATCTAGTGGATGCGCCACGTCTGGGGTGCCTGCGGCCTGCTATTTTTAGGCTGTGAAGGCCCAATAACTATGGACCTTCCCACCCTGAGAATACCAGACCACAGCTGTCCGCTTTACCTTGGCTGGTGATCCAATTTGGGGGGTCCCCTACTTTTATTGTGTAATTATTAATATTTATAAAATAATTATAAAAAAGAGCCTGAGGGGACCTCCACATTGGATCCCCAACCACGGTAAAGCTGCCAGCTGTGGTTTTCAGGCTACAGCCGTCTGCTTTACCCTAGCTGGCTATCAAAAATGGGGGGACCCAACGTAATTTTTTTTTTTTAACTATTTTTTAAATAGAAAAAATTAATGGGCTTCCCTGTATTTTGATTGCCAACCAAGGTAACGGCAGGCAGATGGGGGTGGCAACCCATAGCTGTCTGCTTTATCTGCGCTGAGAATCAAAAATACCGCGGAGCGCTACGTCATTTTTTTAAAGATTTATTTTTACAGCACTGTGATGTCCAGCAATCAAAATACAGGGAAGCCCATTTTATTTTTAGTTATTTAAATAAATAATTAAAAAAAATATATGTTAGCTCCCACTGCATTTTTTGTATTGCTAGCTAAGGGTAATCCAAGCAGCTACTGGCTGCTAACCCCCACTGCTTGGTGTTACCTTCACTGGCAATGGAAAATCCAGGGAAGCATTTTTTTTTTTTTTTGCCAAAAAGCTACAAAAAAAGGACGTGAGCTTCGCCATATTTTTGTATGCTAGCCAGGTATAGCAGGCAGGTGCTGGAAGAGTTGGATACAGCGCCAGAAGATGGCGCTTCTATGAAAATGCCATTTTCTGAGGTGGCTGCAGACTGCAATTCGCAGCAGTGGGGCCCAGAAAGCTCAGGCCAACCGGTGGTGCGGATTCCAATCCCAGCTGCCTAGTTGTACCTGGCTGGACACAAAAATGGGGCAAAGCCTACGTCATTTGTTTTCTAATTATTTCATGAAATTCATGAAATAATAAAAAAAGGGCTTCCCTTTATTTTTGGTTCCCAGCCGGGTACAAATAGGCAACTGGGGGTTGGGGGCAGCCGTACCTGCCTGCTGTACCTGGCTAGCATACAAAAATATGGCGAAGCCACATAATTTTTTCAGGGGGCAAAAAACTTCTGCATACAGTCCTGGATGGAGTATGCTGAGCCTTGTAGTTCTGCAGCTGCTGTCTGTCTGTATGGAGAAGAGCAGACAGCAGCTGCAGAACTACAAGGCTCAGCATACTCCATCCAGGACTGTATGCAGAAGTTTTTTGCCCACCAAAAAAATGACGTGGGCTTCGCCATATTTTTGTATGCTAGCCAGGTACAGCTGGCAGCCACGGGCTGCCTCCAACCCCCAGTTGCCTATTTGTACCCGGCTGGGAACCAAAAATATAGGGAAGCCCGTTTTTTTTAATTATTTCACTTATTTCATGAAATAATTAAAAAACAAATGACGTGGGCTTCGCCCTATTTTTGTGTCCAGCTGGGTACAACTAGGCAGCTGGGGATTGGAATCCGCAGCACAGGTTAGCCCGAGGTTTGTGGGCGCCTCTGCTGCGGATTTCAGTCCGCAGCCGTCCCAGAAAATGGCGCTCTCATAGAAGCGCCATCATCTGGCGCTGTATCCAACTCTTCCAACAGCCCTGGAGCCGGGTGGCTTGTTGGGTAATCATGAGTTAATACTGGCTTTGTTTTACCAGCCAGTATTAAGCCAGAGATTCTTAATGTCAGGCACGTTTGACCCGGCCATTAAGAATCTCCAATAAAGGGTTAAAAAAAGACACCACACAGAGAAAAAATACTTTAATAGAAATAAATACACAGACACATTAGAGACTCCATCTTTATTACCCCTGCCAGCCCTCCACGATCCTGCTCTTCTGTCTTCTTTCTTTCTAGTGTAGTAGTAGTGACGATTGTAGTGAGGGGCATCACTTGGGGCTGGGGAACCTCCATCCTAACTACAATGCTCACTACAATCGGGAAGCTCCGTGAGTGATCACTGCTGGCTGCTAGCGGTAACGCTGACAGACGCGTTACCATAGCAACGGTGCTCCCGGAGCCGCGGTTAGCGGTGACGTCACCGCTAACTGCGTTGCTATGGCAACGGTGATCTCCGTTAATGACCGGCTGTGTCAGTCGGTCCCTAACGGAACGGGGAGTCAACCGTGTGCTAGAGCATGTCGCCGGTACACGGCGATACACATATGTGCACCGTGTACCGGAGAGATGCACTCGCAGGTCCTACATGACGTGTCATAGTCATGTGACCAGTCTGTAGCCAATGAGATAATAGCCACGTGACTGGTCACATGGCTATTTTGACGTCACGATAGGTCCTGCTTCTCTGCTGGCAGTGCAGGTCACCGGGAGGATTCAGCGATCATCGGATGGAATAGCGGCAGGAGACAGAGTGCAGAAGGGATCGCGAGGACCGGTAAGTGTTATGGCAATGTTTATTAACTGTTTGTGTACATTTATAATGCATTTTTATGTGTTTGTGATTGCCTCCCATTATAGCCTATACGTTCGAGTTCGGTTCGTCGAACGTTCGACGAACCGAACTCGAACGGGACCCCCGTTCGGCGAACCGGCCTCGAGCCGAACCGGGACCGGTTCGCTCATCTCTAACAGTAATACAAAATAATACACTGTATTCATATAAAATTATAACAGTACACTAATACAAAATACTGTACAATAAAAAGCATAAAACAAATTAAACTACACTTTAGCTTCCAATAGAATTGTTGGTGTGCGAGAGGTACAATACAAGCAATGTGCTGTACTGGTTAGCCGGAAGAGAGTACAATACTGTATCCAAAAATGCAAATTGATAGAAATGCTATATAGTATATACTGTACTGTACAATGGTATACTGTATACAGTACATATGTACAGAAAATTACCTCCAGAGCGGGTCAGAGTGCATTGAAAGGATAGAACCGGACGTGTGCACGGTGAGTATTCGCACTTATTGCAAAGCATTGCTCTTAAACCAAATTACAAATTTTTAAAAAGCTTTGCTTGTCTTGTAAAACGCTCTCAACAAAGTTACTCTTCAACCAAGGTTCCACTGTATTTTTTATTATTATTATAGCACTATTTATTGCATGGTGCTTTACAGTGCAGATACGTGAATCCTCACATCAGATGCAGCAGTCTCTCAGTTGTCGACAGTCAGAATGAATGGTCATGTGACCACTCGTATGCAATATGCAAATTTCCACATTCTGAGCCCAATGTGTCAATTCATATAGTGACACATAGAGGGATAAGCCTGGACAAGCTATGTGCAAAGATATATATACACATTACTATATGACACAAAACATGCACACACACATGTACCATACATACATGGCATATATATCTCCTATAGACTCACATTACATGCTATATATAGTCTACATTATACAGTAGTTGTCGCGGGCGGAGGAGGGGACACTGCGCTCTCCCACTGCTCGGGTCCGGCTGCTGGTGCTGCTCGGTGGTGGCTCGAGCGGCGGGCCGGATCCCGGGGACTCGAGCGGTGTTTCTCGTCCGTGAGTGAAAAGGGGGATTTGATTGTGGGGATTTGGTATTGTCCGTGACGCCACCCACGGTTGTGGTGAGATTGGTGACACCACCGCTGCTCTGGACGGGGATCCCGGGAGCGATGACAGGGAGCAGCCTGGATGTTAGTTCTCCCCTCCGTGGGTAGGGGGTTTGGTTGTCCCGGGGCCCGGTGATGGGGTAGGGATGGATGGCAGCCGGGCTACGGGGCCTGGTGAGGTGCAGGGTCACGGGGGCAGCGCTGTGCCGCACGGCACGGTGGTACTCACTCAGCCAATGATGAACACAGAGTCTCCAGTAAAACAAACGGCTGGATGGACGGGTCCCACAGACGGCTGCGGTGTTTCTCCTCCCGGCAGGTTGATGGTTACTGCCTTTCCCTGCACCTGTGTATTGTGTATGGTTCCAATGGGTTCCCACCGGTAACCCGCTCCCCAGCTTGGATATGGGCTGGAGGAGCCCCTTTTGCCCGCAGGCTCTGGCCCTGGGAACTTTAGCCTTGGCGGTGACTGTGTTTCCCTCTCTCGGTTGGACGGTTGCCTTCTGTCGGGACTTGGCTGCTGGGAAACCCAGGAGGTTCCCTTCGCTAACGGATTTGACAAATTGCACGGCGACTCCTTGCCTTGTCGGGGTCCGTAAGCCCCTGCCGGATAGTGCTGGCTTCTCTTTGCATACCGGTCCGGTACCGCCGGGCCACCACCCGTCCACGGTCCTTACGGCTAGCTCCAATAGGCCACTCCTGCAGACGGTCACCACTGTCTGCCAACCTTGCTGATCCATCCGGGCCACACACCCAGACCACTTTCAGGCTTCTCAACTGCTACTTCCCTCCTTCCACTTTCACTTCCAACTCATCTGAACTGCTTCTCCCACCTCCAGGGCTGTGAACTCCTCGGTGGGCGGGACCAACCGCCTGGCCCACACCCTGGTGTGGACATCAGCCCCTGGAGGAAGGCAACAAGGGTTTTTGTCTGACTTTGGTGTGCCTAACCGGGAGTGTGGGGTGTGTTGGTGTAGTTACCTGTGGCCCCTGGCTTATCCAGGGCGCCACATATTCATTTATCTATAAGGGGTGAGGAACATGTAACAATTCCCTATGTGTCACCATTGTGGATGTGATGCGAGGTGATTATGCTGTCACAGATGAGAGAAGCAGGATCTCTCATGTTATTCCTAATGCTGTAGTGATGAGAGGTCAGTGCTGGGCAGACAGCTGACAGCCAATGAGTGTGCAGAGGGCGGGACTGGACAGTGAGGCCAGGCGGTGCCAGCTCTGACTGAAGTTTGGCAACCAAGAATACAGGAAGTTATCATGTTTGTTTGAGCTGAAGGTAAACAAAGAGCTGCAGAGGATAATTCAAGAGGAACAAAAGTCAGAAAACAAATAATAATGTAGGGATGTTTTATATAACCAAACAGCACAGATTAGCTTAAATTTTTTTTGGAGTTTATGTCGGACAACTCCTTTATTATTATATATAATTCAAATAATAGCTGAGCTTTTATATATAAGATCCGAGTTCTCTCTAGTTGTAGAATTACAACTGACAAAATGTCTTGTCTATAGTAAAGAGATTTACTATAAATTGTAGTGTAGCGTCCCTGAACCCTTCAGGGCGCTACTAGGTACTGACTGCATCCTGTCATCAATGCAGGGCCTACCCCCAGGGACCTGAAAACTCAACGACAGTACCATTCTACACACATAACATCCCCAGTTCCCTCACCCAGATAGGGATGACTGACTAGTTAAGGACCCAATGGATGGCCACCTAGGTGTGGAGCCGATCCATTCCACTAGCCAACACCCCGGGGGGGGGAGAGACAGACAGTAGTCAGTTGATGTAGACTAGTGAATGAGGCGTACGTGTCTCAAAACGGGGTCGTGTAACGGTGACCTGACGGGCACAGGAGAGTGGTTGCCAGGGAGGGTATAAAGAGGTTCCCCTGGAACCAAAGCACCGACAGGGCACAGGGCCCTAGGTTAGGTGGATGCTCTAAGCAGCCTATCAAATACCTGCACAGAAAGGGAACCTTCATGGACCTGACTGACCCAAGAATCTGAGGTCACCAGCAGTAACTTTTGAGCCAAGGATTGGAACAGAACACTGACCAGACAGGATACACACTGCCCGCCGTACGGACGAGAGCCTGACAACATACAGGAGGGGTACCCACAGACGCTCCAAGCTAGTAACAGAGAGGTGCGGGGAAAGAAGACATCAGGGTACCACACCGACATTAAGACTACAGGGACTGAACCAGCAGGTCTGAACCAGCCGTTCAGCGTTGCCTACCTCAGTGAGTAAAAACCAAAGTTGCACTGCATTCTTATTGTGTGGTCTCCGTTCTTTCCACGCCGCACCTCATCATCTACACTCTGGGGCTCAGCCCTACTTGGGGAGCGCCCAACATCCCAGTTGCCATAAACTGTGCAGCGGTGGCTCCCTCTACTTAGCCGCAACCCGCAAGCGGCGTACGATATACAAACTCTTTCAAATCCCCTGTATATATCTCCCTATTCAAAAGCACCCCCAGGATCACGGATCAGGGCAACAGCGACAGTGCACCAGTGACACAGCATCCCCGTATATATACGGCCCGGGAGCGAGTACCCCATAGCCCTGGGCGGTACAGTAGTTCCACGACTGAATAATAGAGGGCTCGCTGATGACCATTGGGTGCACTAAATAATTGGATATGACCCCCCCCCCTTCAAATTGTGCCACTTTCTAATAAAGTGAAGTCATGATAATGTGTACCTAAAAAGTCTACAAAACATGTCTAATACACATAATTAGGAATGCGCCAACCCGAACTTTAAAGTTTGTAGTCCGTGTCCAGGACCTGAACAGAAAATTTTACCTGTAAAAAAAAAATGACTTAGGCTCCCACCATATTTTGATAGCCTGTGTGGGTAAAACAACAGCTACAGGCTGCAGCCCCCATAAGTGAGCTTTACTGTGGCTGGATATCAAAATAGAGGGGATTTTACAGCGTTTCTTTTAAAATTATTTAAATAAATAATTTAAGAAAAGACGTAGGGTCCCCCCATTTTTTATAATCAGAAACGGTAAAGCAGACAGGTGGAGGCTGGTATTATCAAGATGGGAGGAGCCATTTATATTGCCCCCCAACCTAAAAATACTAGCCCACAGTTGCCCATGGTGTGACCCCAGACAACCTTACTGCCGAACTGCTGGATTTTGGGACATGGTCGTGACCCATAATCCGACAGTCTGGCAGTGAGGTCACCTACGGCCACACTGTGGCTCTCCCAATGCCCTCAATGAAAGTTGAACCTGCAGCCAGACTGTCGTATTTCAGGACACAGCCATGTCCCGCAGTCCAACAGTCCGGCAGCATTTAACTGAGGGCACCAGGGGAGCCCCCAGTAGGACCTCATGTGACTTGACTGCTGTAGGATTTTTTTTGGTGTTTGTGTTTTATTTCTTTTCTCTTACAGGATTAGTAATTGGGGTCTCTCATAGATGCCTGCCATTAGTAATCCAAGGCTTGATTGCCCCTGTCATTTTTTGACAAATCACAGCTGTCATTAACCCCTTATTTTACGTCGATTCCCACCGCTACAGGGTAATAGGAATGAGCTGGGTAAAGTGCCAGGATTGGCATTTCTAATGTGATGTGCCAATTCTGGGCACCTGCAGGCTGGCCTCCCATCATCCCATCTTGATAATACCAGCCCCCACCTGTCTGCTTTACAGAGGCTGTAATAAAAAATGACTAGAACCCTATGACTTTTTGTTCCCCTCTATTTTATATCCAGCCATAGTAAAACTCACAGGTGGGGGCTGTTTTACCAACACTGGCTATCAAAATATGGCGGGAGCCTGCGTCATTTTTTAAAATGAATATTTTATTTATTTTTACACTACCATACAGCAAACTGACTGCAACCAATCACAAATGTGGACACAGGGTGAGGGGCATGTATAGCAGTCTGTAACCAATCACGGACACTGGAACAGCGGGTGGGAGGGGGTAAGCAGTGAATATTGATGAACCTTAATTAGTGGGCCCGGAAAGTGTCTGACTACAGTTTTATCCTCCAGAAAACACGGTATGTATAACTATCCTGCTCTTACAAACATTGAACTTCCATTTGTAGCCCTCTAGTCAATGGAGCTGGGAGCTACAGGTCATTAATAGGAGCTGTGATTAGTTGCTATAGGCAGCGAAGGACATTCATAGTATAAGACAGCTTATGTGTGAGGTAATATATCGGATGAGACAGACACACACAGAGACACAGAGAGACAGAAACATACAGACACAGAGATACACAGAGACAGACACACACAGAAACACATAGACAGTCACAGAAACAGACATTGAGACACACAGACATTGAGACACACAGACACTGAGACACACAGACACTGAGACACACAGAGACACAGACAGAGACAGACACACAGAGACACAGACACACACAGAAACACACACAGAGACAGACACAAAGACAGAAACACACAAAGCTAGAGACATAGAGACAGACACACAGACACAGAGATACACCCAGAGACACACACAGAGACACACAGAGAAAAAGTCACACAGAGACAGACACAGAGACAGAAACAGAGACACTCAGAGACAGACACACACAGAGAGACACATAGAGACATAGACAAACAGAGACACAGACACACAGAGACATACAGAGACAAAAACACACTGAGAAACACACAGAGACAGACGCACACACACAGAGATACACACAGAGACACAGTATTAATTTATGACTAAAAAGTCAGGGAATATGCATGAATAATTAAGAAATTTTATTCCTAAAGTGCAAAAATATTTTATTAATTATAGAAGTAAAGTATGCTGCACACAGCAACAAACCAAGGTGATCTCTTTAGACTTATAAAATACAGGGTATTCTCCCCATCTGTTCCTGAGTATCAGGAGCAGACAAAAGGGATCCTAAATGGGACATTAGATATACATAACATCACACAGGAAACGGTTTGGTACACACAATATAAACACACAATGCTTATTACAAGCCAATACTCAGCAGTATTCCAATGAATAGTCAGGATCATAAAACCATTCCACTTCCGTGGATAAAATGAAATTTGCTTGTTGGCAATGGTATGACAGTCCTTAGTGTGTAACAAATAGGAATATCGTTTGGAACACCATTCTAAGTCCGAACTGGGTGCAAAAACCTAAAAAAACATCACTATGGGGAGATAAGGTATGCACACCAGTGACTATGTAAGGGGAATACATGAAATAGCAGAAACTGCTGTGTGAATACTGACTTGAAAAATCCAATAGCTATATGCAAGAGTGAAAATGTGAAAAATGGAATCTACATTACTGCCATGAACATATGAATCAAGAGAAATTTAGCTACTGAATTGATCAATGCAATAGAGCCCCAACACTACGCCAAAGTATTTCTCTACGTTGGGGTCCCTAGCTTGTGTGTGTCCTCTCATGCAGTTAAAAAACTTACCGTGTATGGGAAGCTGAGACCCAGGCTATTTATGCGTATGATATGGATTGGCAATAGGTGTGGTTGGGGAGGGTTCACAAACGAAAAAATACTAACAAATAGGAATAACGTTTGGAACACCATTCTAAGTCCGAACTGGGTGCAAAAACCTAAAAAAACATCATTATGGGGAGATAAGGTATGCACACCAGTGACTATGTAAGGGGAATACATGAAATAGCAGAAACTGCTGTGTGAATACTGACTTGAAAAATCCAATAGCTATATGCAAGAGTGAAAATGTGAAAAATGGAATCTGCATTACTGCCATGAACATATGAATCAAGAGAAATTTAGCTACTGAATTGATCAATACAATAGAGCCCCAACACTACGCCAAAGTATTTCTCTACGTTGGGGTCCCTAGCTTGTGTGTGTCCTCTCATGCAGTTAAAAAACTTACCGTGTATGGGAAGCTGAGACCCAGGCTATTTATGCGTATGATATGGATTGGCAACAGGTGTGGTTGGGGAGGGTTCACAAACGAAAAAATACTAACAAATAGGAATAACGTTTGGAACACCATTCTAAGTCCGAACTGGGTGCAAAAACCTAAAAAAACATCACTATGGGGAGATAAGGTATGCACACCAGTGACTATGTAAGGGGAATACATGAAATAGCAGAAACTGCTGTGTGAATACTGACTTGAAAAATCCAATAGCTATATGCAAGAGTGAAAATGTGAAAAATGGAATCTGCATTACTGCCATGAACATATGAATCAAGAGAAATTTAGCTACTGAATTGATCAATGCAATAGAGCCCCAACACTATGCCAAAGTATTTTTCTACGTTGGGGTCCCTAGCTTGTGTGTGTCCTCTCATGCAGTTAAAAAACTTACCGTGTATGGGAAGCTGAGACCCAGGCTATTTATGCGTATGATATGGATTGGCAATAGGTGTGGTTGGGGAGGGTTCACAAACGAAACATAGTCATACATACATAGTCACTGGTGTGCATACCTTATCTCCCCATAGTGATGTTTCTTTAGGTTTTTGCACCCAGTTCGGACTTAGAATGGTGTTCCAAACGTTATTCCTATTTGTTAGTATTTTTTCGTTTGTGAACCCTCTAACCCCACGACCACAGAATTGAGCCCGGAAAGCATGTCTGACCTGGAGATACTTGAATCCATGAGAATCCGGCAAGTCATACTCAGCCTGCAGCTGTGCAAAGGGACGGAGCTCATTGTCACGGACTATTGAACTCAGGGAGACTATTCCACGACTCCTCCACTCCGCAAAGCCCGGCAATCCACAGAAATGCGGGAGGTCCAAATTGCCCCATAAAGGAGTCTCAATGGGCATATTATGAAATCCAAAGGTGGACTTTGCTTCCTTCCAAATCTCGGTCCCCAGTTTGTGAATTGGGAAGATACTGCCCTCAGGGGCTCGCTTGTGATCTGATAATAGGGGCCATAGAAGTTCCACCCCCGTGAAATCCACTAAGAATCCCTCCGGGGAGTTAGCGGCGCCAGGCATTGTCCAGTACCCCAAATATTTCAACTGTCCAGCTAACTAATATATGTATAGGGACGGGAGGGACATACCCCCCAGATCTTTAGGTCTTTGCAGTTTAGCTAACTGGATTTTAGATCTAGAGGAACCCCAGACAAAAGAAATCATTAAGGAGTCCATAGAGCGAAAAAAGGACCGGGGAATCTGTATAAAGATATGCTGGGTAATATAAAGACACTTCGGTTGTACTATCATTTTGAGGAAATTAATTCTTCCCGATACTGAGAGGGGGAGCTGACTCCACCTATTAAATTTTTCCCCGAAGTATGTTAGGAGAGGTGCAACATTTCTAGCTATCATCTCCGCTGGTCTTTTCGTTAATATAATCCCCAGGTACTTAAAGTGGTCGACTACCGTTATTCTGCATAAGTAAGTGTCTACCGAGTCATCTCTACTTTGGGATAAGAATAGGAGATATGATTTTGACCAATTTATCACTAGGCCCGAGAATTTCCCAAACTGATCAATGAGTTCCACAACTCTAGGAATGGAGGAGTCCGGATTGGAGGCAAAAAGCAGCAGGTCGTCCGCATACAGTGACAGACGTTCCTCTCCCCCTCTATACCTCGCTCCTTTGTACACTGGGTCCGCCCGAATGCGCATTGCCAATGGCTCCATGGCTAAGGCGAATTAGAGGGGAGACAGGGAGCATCCTTGCCTAATTCCCCTCCCCAGGGAAAAGGTCTCGGACACACTGCCACCCACCTGAATGTTATCAGTCGGCGCCTTGTATATAATTTCAACCGATCGGATGAAACTATTACCGAAACCAAATGCCCGCAGTACCTCCAGCAAATAGGGCCACTCAACGGAATTGAAGGCTTTAGCCGCATCCAGAGCCCAGTCCTCGTCCAGTTTTGCACCAGTTTGTAAGATCACCTGCGCCCTCCTCAGATTGTCCGAGGTGCTCCTACCTGGGATGAATCCAGACTGATCCCTGTGTATTATGGAGGAGAGCACTTTATTGAGTCTAGTTGCTAGAATTCTCGGAAGTATTTATAATCAGAATTTAGCAATGATATTGGTCTGTAAGAGCTACACTCCAGGGGGTCCTTATCCGGCTTCAATAATAAAACGATAGTGGCCTCGTAGAAGGAGTCGGGCAACTGACCCATCCAAAATGAAGCCCCAATCGTTTCCAGGAGGGCTGAAACAATCTCTCCCTGATATTTAGTATATATCTCAATCGGGAGTCCGTCAGGGCCAGACGCCCTACCTTTGTTAAGGGCCCCCATCGCTTCCACCAGCTCCTCCAGACCAATGACCTCATCTAAATCCAGTCTCTGATCCGAGGTCAATCTGGGAAGCCTAAGGTCTCGCAGATAGTCAGAGATCTCCTCCCCGGAAAAAGTCAGTCTGGACTCATACAGGCGCCTGTAAAAGGCCGAGAACACTTCCAAAATTTCATTAACGGAAATGACGATCTCCCCATTAGAAGCTCTGATTCTGAGAACCCCAGGTGAGCTATTGGATTGGTGCACCAGGAATGCCAATAGGCTACTAGACTGATTTCCCTGCTCAAAGTATCTCTGGTTCATGAAGAAGACATGTCTTTTGGCCTTGTCATGCAAGAATAGAAGGTATTGCCTCCCTGCCTGCAGCCAACGGGACCTTTTTTCCGCAGACGGGTCAGAGGTAAATCTGTGTTCCAATAATTTATTTTGAGCGGCCAGGTCCTGCTCTTCCCTGGCCTCTTGTTTCTTGGTGTATGAGATGGAAGATTGGCAACAGCCCCTAAGGTATGCCTTGAGTGCGTCCCAATAAGCTGAGTAATTTTCCTCAATAGAATTCATCTCAGTGTATGCTTTACTCTGGTCAGGAATCCTATCATTTTCTCCAAAGAGTGACAGCCACCAGGGGTTAATTTTCCGAGATAATCTATGTGACGTGCATCCCTCCCATCGAACACTCACAAATACTGGGGAATGGTCTGAAACTGATCTAGGTAAATGGCATACCAATTGTATATAAGAGCAGACCCTCTCATTCCCACATATGTAGTAAATCTTGGATAGGGAGTGTTTCCCGGGGGTGTAGCAGGTATATTCCCTCAAGACTGGATTATGGAGTCGCCACATATCACACCACCCCACCTCCTTGAAGAATGCACTCAACCTGGTTGAGGGATAGAGGCCTGTTGGGTACTAAATTTATCTAGCCCAGGGTTATTGATTAAATTAAAGTCCCCCATACAGAAAACCAGTGCCTGAGGGTATTGAGAAGCAAACTGAGCCGCCTCATACAGAAGTGAGGTGCCCATTGTAGGAGGAATGTAGATGGCTAGGATCACCACCATTGATCCGTCGATGTGTGCTTGAATGAACACATATTTACCCTCAGAGTCTTTTACAACCTTTCCCGGATCCCAGCGCAGTGATTTATGAACCAATACCAATACCCCTCTGGAGAATGAAGAGTGAGTAGAATGGGCAGACCATTGGATCCATGGCTTTTTAAGAAATCTAACTGTCTCAGACAGCAGATGGGTCTCCTGTAGGCATACAATCAGAGCTTTGGAAGATTTAATGTGTGAGAACACTGCCGCCCTTTTCCTGGCTGTGCCCAGTCCCCTGACATTCCATATCATTAAACTGATAACCATTAGTAAATATCACCTGTGAAACTCCATAAGGCATGTCGAGTACTCAACCTGCAGCTTAACGTGGGTAAATATACCCCTAAACACTAAACACTCGGCTGCCCAACGCAGACAATAAGAAAAAGTCCCGTAGTGTGACCAAAAGAGATTTTCCCTAGAGACGTCTGGGGTTAACTAATGTGGCTTGTTGTTATACTTGGTACGGGGGAGTCCTCAAATAAGGACTTGAGCCACTCCTGCAGTCCAACTTATTACAACTATTGATTAGCCTGGGTGAATGGCATATAAAATTATAGAGGTGGTGAAAAGGGGGACCATGGAAAGAGGGAAGGAACAAGAAAAAGGAGAAGGAGGAGAGAAAAAGAGAAGGAGAAAGAAGAGAGGAGGGGGGAGAGAGAGGGGAGAGAGATGGAGGAGAGGGGAGAATGGAAGAGAATAAAGAAGAGGGGGAGATATAAAGTTGGGGTGGTGAAGAAGGGTGGGGGGAAGGAGGAGTAAAGTATCAGAATGTGTAGCGGCAGCAGAAGGGGAATGCGGAGTAGGGGAGATGGGGGGATGGTTAGGGATAGGGGGTGTAAGGGGAAGGGGAAGGAGTGAGTTGGGACTGGGAGGGGGGGAGGTGTATCTAGAGGGACGTGATATGAGATTGGAAAGAATTGGTAAAGAGGGGCTCTAGAGGCCAGGGATTAGAGTGGGGGGTATGAAGTGTTTGGATAAAGTGATAGGGGGAAGTTAAGGGGAGGAGAGTAGTGGGATGTTGGTTGAGAGTAGGAGGGCGGGGAAGGAAGGGGAGAGGCAGGGAGTTAGCAATAGAGCATAAATAACTATATCTTTTGGTAACTATAGCCTTAATGAAGATCTATAGTGAAAAGCAATATTAGTCTTAACTGCGATGCAAAATATGACCTTCCAAAAGTAAGGATCCAGTCCAGCCAATGACTTGAATGATCATCTCGAGTCCTCCGCGCCCCGCATCCTAGCAACGCAATAGCGATCGGGCCAAAGTCCCCTCCGAAAGGTGAGACTCCGAGCACCCCGTTCAGGAGCCAAGGATCTCTGTAGCGTGGGATTCTTAGACGACTCAGTATCCTTTCTAGCATTGAAGGCTGCGGAAATCCAACTTAACGGCGTTGCATACTGGACGTAGTAACGATCCTTAAAGCATCGCAGGGATCGGGACCACAACAGCGCTTCCATCCCGACAAATAAGGCAGCGGGAATCCATATCCAGGGAGTCGCGAGCCGAACGGAACAGCGGCCCTAAACCCTTCGCCCAGAGATCGGGCCCGCATCAGAGCTTTCTTTCCAGCGATCAAGGATATAGGATTTCACAACAAAAGGATCACAAACAAAACTCAATAACGGCCTTGAACTCATCGTGCAGGAACCGGAACCGCATCCTCGCTGTCATCCCGAAAAGCAAAATGGGGTTGCAGGTCAGAGGAGTCGCAAGCTAGACTCAGGGGCGACCTCCAAGACGTCGCAAGGACCCGGCCCACTTCAGTGTTTCCTTCCAAGCTTCAGCAAGTTAATCCAATCCTCCCGTCCGCAGGAGAAGTGAAGAACAGGGAGTGATCCTGATGAACCACTCTGAGGCGGGCTGGAAAAATCATGGAGTAGGCTATCTGATGCTCCCTGAGGCGCTTCTTCACTTGGATGAAGGATGCCCTCGTTTTCTGAAAGGACGCAGAGAAGTCAGGGAAGATCGATATAGATGCGTTGTTATGCGATATCGGTCCCTTGCATCTTGCTGCACTCAGGATAGCGTCTCTATCTCTGCTGCTTAGTAATCAAGCCAGGAGAGGTCTAGGTTGCGCCCCCGGGGGAGGAGGTTTAGCTGGGACCCGATGGGCTCTCTCTATGGCATAGGCCGCGGATAGCGTTGCATCAGGGAAGGTTTCTGTAAGCCAAGCTTCCATGAACTTACATGGGTCGCTCCCTTCCGTTCTCTCTGGCATCCCCAGGATTCTCAAGTTGTTGCGACATAGACGGTTTTCCAGGTCGTCAGCCCTCTGCGCCCAGTTGTATTTGCCGCTTGCTCCAGGGACGCTAGTCTGCCGGGCGTCGTTCTTGCGTCGTCCTCCAGAGTGGAGATCCTCTGCTCCATCTCTTTGACACGCTCCCGGAGGTTTTGCAGATCCAATCTGAGGAGACCCACATCAATTTTCACCTCCTCGATCTTGCCCGTTAGCGACACTTTAGAGTCCTGGATCGCCGCGAGGAGTCGTGCTGAGACCTGTTGCAAGGTCAATTCCTGCGCTCCCTCAGGTTCGGCGTCTGCGCCGTCCTCCTCCTCCATCTCGCCGGCTTACCGCGCTGCCTGCTTGCCGGTGCCATCTTGCTGGGGGTCCCGAGCAAACTTTTTCAGCTTCTCGGCCGCCACTGCGCTGCGTCACCTACTCATGTCGCAGATCAGAATGTTCACCGCACCGGGGGGAGTCTGGTGGTATATTTGCTTACCGATTACAGCAGGATTAATTTGCAATATCAGGCATTGGACTGTGGAGCTGCTCTCAGATGTGACTGCTTATGCTGCCCCATGGCCAGGCCCCCCCCATAAATTATCTTTAGACAATAACACCTCCACTTTGCACTTCCATAACTGATAGTTCTCATTATTCAGCTTAGCTACTGTGAGTTTTATCTCTGTGCTATTCATTATCTTTAACTTGTCTTACTTTTTTGGAGAGACTTGTACTGAAGAATTCTTCTGCATTCACCAGGGTATTGCTGAACTTTCTGATGTCTTGGATGTCTGGGATCTTCGGGTGCCTGGGAATGTTGGGATCTTGGGGTGCCTGGGTTCTTTGGGTGTTTGGGATTCTTGGGGTGCCTAGGATCCTGGGATCTTTGGGTGCCTGGGCCCATAACCTGTTGCACATCTTCTAGCTTCCCAGGTGTAGAAGAAAGTTCACAGAGCAGATTACATGGGATAACAAGCTCTTTACTTCATAGAGCATGAAGTAATAATATGCACAGTCATACAGCATTGCATCAGGAAGAGAAACCAAAACCAGGAAGAAACAAAAGACTTACTGTGAGTAAGGAAACTTTACACAACATCGCCATGTACTGTTAGATCAGCATAAAGTCCTCCTTCACACATACAAAGAAGTCCTCATCTGTTGCAAATACCAACAGAGAAGACTGACGAGAGGACTACCACCACTTCCTTCCCTCCTGAATAATGTGTGCTAGGATGGAACATAGCCATGAGGACAGTCAAGGGGTTTCAGACAGGATCTGACTTCCTATGCATAGTTTTTTGGGTGTAGAGGTTCATGCACAAGGAATGGGTTATCTCGTAGGCAAGTGTGTGTAAGCATCGACATTAGGACAGATCGATAAACTCGACGGAAGTAGGAAAAGATTTTTGGCTATCTCCAAAGGTAGGAATGTTATGGACATGGTTATGGACTGTTATGAGTATAAAGAATTATATGAAGATCTCCAAAAACAGGACAGGAAAATGGCGTTCGAACTGTACTTAGATATGGAACTTTCTGGTCATAAGTGAGTCATGCTGACTTAGTTTCATAAAAAAGATGAAACACATATATGTGGCACCCCAGTGGTCCGGTTGCCACAGTAACATTGCCCTCCTCACAGGGGGTGACGTTATACCTGGAAGCAAGAGTGGGGTTTCCCATGCTAGGTGCACCAGCACTCAACACTTCCTGACTCCAGACCAGGAGGAGCTCAAGAACCTGGTTTGAGGGAAGCTTCCCTTAGCATTCTGGCCTTGGGTAAGGATTAGTAACACAGACACATGAAAGTGAAACTAAGCAGGAGAGAAGAAATCAGGAGTGGAGAGAAGACTGTCGCTGAGCAGAGAGCTGTGCAATAGCTTCCTCAGGGCCGAGTGCAGAGGACCAGACACCGGAGGCCGAGACTGCATGGGTACTAAATTCTCATCAGCTGAATCCGGAGGGCAGGAGACTGGAGGTCTTCTGGCCCACACAGCGCCCAGGGCACAGCAGCAGAGTAGAGCCTGGAGCAGTGAACGAAGAAGCGGCACCAGTAAAGGACTCGCGCTGCCTGCCATACGGGTAAGAACCAGAACTGACACAAGGAAGATGGTCACAGCGTAGCTTCACGCCGCAGGGACCCACACATCACAGCGCAAGAAGGAAGGCCTCTTAATCCACCTGGCTAGGTAGATCCCCTCAATTGCTTCCAGGCTGACCGGACCTCCATTACCAGCTGGACCAGTCTCTCGGGCCTGTATCATCTACTACCGAGTAAACGCTAAAGGAAACTACAGCCCCTGTGTTGTCCAGTTATTGCCGGCGTCCTCAATCTTGCACCCAGAAGTTAAGTCCCTCCATTATTTGTACAGACTACTACTCCCAACAGTCCTGGGGCCTAGCTCTACCTGTGGAGAGGTATACAAACTCAGCTGCATCACCACCGACCCCCAGGGAACTGAATAGCAGCAGCGGCACCTATCTTGCAGCACACCACAAGAGGCATCACGACATCTCCCTTGTAAATATAATTCCCACCACCACCACCATTTATTAAAATGAAACCACCGGGGTCAGGGAACCGGGTCCTGTCGCCGTGACATCCTCCTCACCGTGACACCCTCCAAGCAGAACAGAGTCGGCCCAGTAACAAGTAACCCCCAGGCCTCGGTGCGGGCATGTCATATACATATATATCTCAGAATAAGCTCTTTTTGCCATTTACTCAATAGGAGAAGTGTTACGTATTCTTGGCTCCTAGCCAACTGATTTCTTTAAATGTATCTGAACTTCCGTAATTAAACCAGTCATATTTCCTACGTACTGTAGATCCATGGTCATTGCTGATCTGTGTGGACGAATAAAATGCATGCTGACAAATGACTCATGATTTGGAATGCAGGCGAGTTGAAGACGTGGATGCATAACTTGGATTGTATCACCCTAAATTATGCCCCCCTTATCAATTATGCTATCTGGAGGACTACGTGGGGATCACAGTTGGGACTCTTACTGTGTTGGGGATTACTATTCATTTCCGCGGTAGTTGAAGGGGGGTACAGTAGGGTCATCATACTTTACATGTGGAGGAATTTACTGTGGGGTATCATACAGTGCTTTTAAAGCAGTAGAAAAAAACACCAGCTCACCCACTTGGAGTTCCATAAGAATCTGACCGGTGCACGGACATCAGCAGGACCCACTGAAGTATGAATATGAAGAAAGGAAATTCCAGCATCCAGGTTCCAGATTATTTTAAAAAACGAATTTCTTTATTCCAAAATGATTTAAAAGGTCATAATTTTACTTAATAGCAGAATGCCGTATGGGCTCAATGTGAAAAATGAAATTTCAAATGTATTGTAAAAAGTCTATCTCATGTGCTATCTACTCAGTCGTGTTTCTACACATGTGATGTCATTTCTTTGTGATTTTCCCCTCCCCCTTGACCTTTTTTAAGGGCTTTTCATTTGAATGGTGTTGTCTCAGACTAAGGAGGTGATCCTCCGAAACGCATACCTGTTTGAAAATTGCCACTTGTTTTTATACATATGGAATGACCTTTTAAATCATTTTGGAATAAAGAAATTCATTTTTAAAAATAATCTGGAACCTGGATGCTGGAATTTCCTTTCTTCAGTGTTTTTAAAGCAGTATTGCTGCCATCACACTTAATGACTGCAATGAAAAGGGAATCTAGGGGCTTCAATTGAGGAAAATTACTTTGGAAGGGCTGCAAACTTGTGAAATATGCTTTTCTGGAACCCAGACAAATTTTATTTATTTCTTTATGGGGGAGGGGGAAGCAATGAGAAATTGGGGACCCATGATTTCTATGTATGCCTCCATCTAAAGATAACCACTAGGGCTGAGCAGATCCGAACTGGAAAAAGTCTGGATCCGCCCGGTATTGCCGCATCTATTAGATGTGACAATCCCGGTACTTTACCGGCTCTTCTCGATTGCCCTGGTGCAGTGGCAATCGGTGTAATAAGAGGTTAATTGCAGCACACAGCTGCTACTAAAACCTAGGTTAGTGATGGCACAGGCATCTATAAGATACCTGCATCACACTAACCTGTAAATGAAAGTAAATAAACACAGACACAGAGAAAAATCCTTTATTTGGAATAAAGTACTAAACACACACCCTCCTTCACCTCTTTATTAACCCCCAACACCCTGTAAGTCTGGCAAAATCCACATGAGGTCCCACGTCGCTTCAGCTCTGCCACACAACACAGTTAGTGGCCATAGAGCACGACCACTGACTGTGCAGACAATGACCGCGATGATGGCACGGCAGGCAGATACTGTCACAGGCTGGGGGCACGTCTGCCTGCAACCAATCACAGACGAGAGGACGGCCGTGGGCGGGGAAAACACAGAAAGCTGTGCATATGATACACGATACACAGTACAGGAAGTGAATGCGCAACCCGGAAGCAGTGTGCCGCCATGACACCGAGTCTCGGTAAGTATGAAACGCTGTTTTATTTCTGTTTTTCTTTATTTTTCAATTATTATCCCCAGTGTCAGATCCGGATCGTGCACCTGGAATCCCGGACCTTGGTATGGCACCCGGAAATCTTTGAAACCGCGTGGCTGCAGGCTGAGAATACCAGCCTCCAGCCGGCTTTATCTTGGCTGGGGATGAAAATTAGGGGGGATCGCACGTCGCTTTTTTAAAAATTTATTCAAATAATAAAAAAAAATAAAAAAGCCTCATCACCTGCACAGCTGCGCACACTTCTGACAGGAACATGCATGTGTTTCTGTGTACTTGCATGCTCATGTTCAGAGAGCGCAGGTCATGCCGGGTGCTGTCATGCCAGACTTGCACGAGTCTGACATTGCAGCACAGCTGAGCACAATTCTGACAGGAACGTGCATGTGTTTCTGAAACACATGCACGTTCACCATGCTGACTCACAGACACTTGCACTGCTTTCCCCGCCCACCGGCCGTCCTGCCACCTGTGATTGGTTGCAGTCAGCTGACATTCTGCAACTCAGGGTGGGAGTGCGTCTAACTGCAACCAATTACACGTGCCGGTGGGCGGGCAAAACAATGAATATTGAATTGTCGGCTCCAGAAGGGAAAAGCGTGACCCAGAAGGAGTTTGCTGCCATGACACAGCCTCAGGTGAGTACACCGCGCGCACTCCTATTCCCCCTATCCCCTCCACAAACGTTTTTAATCTCCGGATTCTGGTGCACATAGACGTATATGGGCACCGGAATCCGGAGCGGATCCGGATTTTTTTTTTTCAATCCGGCAGTGATCCGCCGGTCCTGGATTTTGGCGGGTTCTATCAACTCTAATAACCACTGACACAATTTTTCCATGTCAAAGGTGTCCATGGCATTGAAACAACTCTTAGCAATAATTCTTTGCCCCCAGATGAAATAGTTGTAGGTGAAATGCGTTTTGGTCAGGGTTTGTGTTTTTTTCTTTAGTTCTTTCATCACTCTTGTGCATTACTGTAGAAATGGTTGTGCGTTGTGCTTTTTGATGATGAGATTAATAATTGCCATTTACACTCATTTACAATTTTTTAGTCCAATCGTTTTACAGTTTAGAAAGTAGTCATTTTAATATCCAATTCATTATCTAATTTTATTTATTGAGGAATGTGAATTTCAAGTTCTTGCGCTATGCTTCTTTATTTGCGGTTCTGCTCTACTGTCCTAATTGAGGGAATCTGCAGCATTAAAAATGTGTTAATAACAGCTAAAATGTGGCATCAACTAAATACACCACAAAATTCATAATAGGTAGGTGCGATTCAAGTGAATGGAATAATGTTATAGTACCTTGTATTGCTGCTTAGAAAAGTACAGCACAAACAAGCGTGAAGCAAACGTGAATTTTGACGAAGCTTCAACCTTCATACGAGGTGTTGATGTGGAGCCCAAGTGTAGCGGTGTCTGCATTACCTTCAGGAACTCCACGTGGAGGAACAGTCTGGTCACAGGTAGGGAACCTTCAATAGTGATTTGTGATGCCACTTTCGGTATTGCGGTCAGGGGACCGCCGCTGCAGGCTAGGAGATGCCTGGGGCTGATGTTGTGTGCAGCTAGGTGTAGTGGCCTTCCGAGAGTAAGGCAGGCCCCAGGTACCGGTTTGGGTGTGTGTGGAACCACAAGTAGCAGAATGACTCAGACACAGTCCAGACAGTCTTTCAGGGTTTTTACTCACGTTTGGTGGCAGGGTGAGTAACCCGGGCATAGCTGGGATGAACCAGAGGAAACCAGGCTGACTTATGAGGGTGGCTCCTGACTCGCCTTCCTAGCCCTTTTGTGTTTTTGGAGTGACCCCGACTTGTAGTCCTGCTGGGGTCACCCAGGGAAGTTGCTGCTGCCTGTTCTCCCCTTTTTCTGCCCGTTTGCTTGTAGCCTGGACCAGGTCACTCCGGCTGCTTGCCTCCTGTAAACTATGGGCCCTCTCTTTACTACGTGGCTCCGGACTCTGTGTTGTTGGGTGGAGGGTGTAAAGTACTCCCCACCTACAGGTTGAGCAGGCCAACTGAATGGGTCCCTGCTCTGGGAACCTGTAAACCCGTGCGGGCCTGTTACCTCCCTGGCAGTCCCCGTACTCAGCCACCCCTTTGCTCTCTCTAGCCTTGGGTGGATTTCGGCACTACCAGGTGACCGATCTCCCCTGTCAGTAGCCACTGCACGTGCGTTGTCAGGATCGTGCCAGCCTGCAGGGTCTGCTTCTTGCGTCTGCTCTCCCTGAGCTGCACTCACTAACTGGCTCACTACTTCCTCCTCTCCTGTTCTTGCCTACGCAACCTAGCAACCAGGCTCTCTACCACACCCCTTGAGTGGACATGGAGGCTACGCCCCCTCCTGGAATCTCTCAGGGGTCCTCCCAAAGGTAGATGTGTGAGACCTGATTACTATGCGCCTGTGTAGTCACACCTTGGTCAGCCTTCTGGATTACCTGCATTGTACTGCCCCCAGCATGGGTGCAGTACTCAGTGGTGCCTGACCAGGTCAGGGGCGCCACATTCATAGTCAGACCTCCACTGGGCTAATATTGAGGGCATGTCAATTTTAACAGCCTAAAAAACCCTGTATTTTTGCTTTTTTTATCTAGACCCTGTGTGTCAGCCATTATAATGCCTACAATTGCAGGTGTTTCGTGACACAGAATATTACGATTCATTGCCAGACATTCCCAAATCCTTTCCAGTATCTGTTCTCCAATCCTGCTTCCAATGTTTAGCACTGGCAGCACAACTGTTTCTAAGGCCTTAGAGCAGGTAATCAGTGGAGACTTTGTGTCCTTCTCAGCTATGCACTTCTCTTGGTGTCATCTTCAAATAGAAACACATTGATATGAATTACAATATGAAAATCATATGTAAGGCAAAAACAACTGATTCTGCGGGATTCCCCTAGATATCTAGTAAATAGTTATGTTATCACTATGAAATTAGCCGATTATGTGGCCAAACACTCATAAATAACAACATTGTTTGTCCATGTACCTAGTTGTCCAGTTTAATTCTCATAAGATTAGTTTCTCATGTATTTTGGAGTTAATACTTTTTTTTTACTATTCCAGCAGTTCATTTTTCAGAGAGATGAAAGTCAAATAACTGACTCTTGCAATCAGTGGTGTAACTAGAGTTTGATGGGCCCTGATGCAAAGTTTGGACCTGGACCCCTCCACGTACACCGACACTTGGGGTTAGGGATAATGATACTGACACTCGGGGTACAGGATAATGAAGCTGACACTTGGCTCTTACCCACAGCACCCAGGTTTCCCATGATCTGAAATCCCTCTATCAAGCACCCTGCTTTCCTATGTCCTGATATCCATCTTGTCCTCAGCACCCAGCTTTCCCATGCTCTGCTACACATCTTTACCTCAGCACACAGCTTTCCCATATCAGAGCATGGGAAAGCTGGGTGCTGAGAGAAGATGTATAGCAGAGCATGGGAAAGCTGAGTGCTGAGGGAAACAGCTTTTTTCCCTTAGCACAAAACATTCTCATTCTATGCTTGTATCTTTGTCCCCCCTCGTATATAGTTCTCCAAATACTATAATAGCCCCCACATGGCCTTCCATATAGTATAAAGGGTCTCACATAACCCTTCATATATTAGAATGCACCTACAAAGTCCTCCATGTATTATAATGCATTTCCCATAGTTCTCCATGTATTCTAATTCACCCCATAGTCTTCCATATATTATACTGCACCACATGGTCCTCCATGTTTTATAATGCACCCCCATAGTCCATGTATAAGGTAGACTCCATAGTCCTCCATATATTATAATGTAGCCCCCTTAGTCCTATATGTTTTATAATGCAGCCCCATAAACCCTCATATTGTGTTATGCAGCCCCATACTCCTCCATGTATATTGTACCCCTATATTCCATGTATAAGGTGTCCTTCATTTTGTATTATGCAGCCCCATATGCCTCTATGGATAATGCACCCCTATAGTCCATGGATAAGGTGTCTTCATGTTGTATAATGCATCCCCATAGACCTCCATGTATAATGCAGCTCCATGCATGTATAATGCTCCCTACAGTCCATGTATAAGGTGTCCTTCATGTTTATTAAGCAGCCCCATATACCTCCATGTATCATGCAGCCTCCCAGGCCTCCATGTATCATGCAGCCAGCCCCCCACATGCCTCCATGTATCATGCAGCCAGCCCCCCCCATGCCTCCATATATCATGCAGCCAGCCCCCTGGCATCCATGTATCATGCAGCCAGCTCCCCCCGGGCCTCCATGTATCATGCAGCCAGCACCCCCCCCAGACCTCCATGTATAATGCAGCCAACCCCCCAGGCCTCCATGTATCATGCAGCACCTCAGCATCCTCCCATCCTGCGCTCTATGCTCTCAGCACAGCAGTCGCACATGAGTGACGTCACCGCGCAGGCACGTGGGAAGAATGATGATGCATATATATAGGGTGCCTTGTGCTGTAATATGTTCTTATTTTGCTGGATCCACAGAGAATGGACCACAGTACCAGGCGATACCAATGTGTAGGAATGTACTGTGAATGGACATATGAATAACAAGCTTCACAGGAAAAGGTATGTTGACCTAGGCCAGGAGGAACCTGGTGGTGGCTGGGGGAATCGATCTTTGTGAAGCAATACACTACTCACTGTGCTGGTAAAAACGGGCTAGGGAGGGCTTATTGTCACGGGGTATGTACTGACAGAACAGGAGCCTCTAGGCTGGCCCTCAAACTTCGAAACCCTGCGCTGTCCCTTATCTCGAAGGTGGGCTCGATGGTAGCCAGGTTCGAGCCCCCAGCATGACCCTGACTCCTGTCCAAGCCCTGATCTTACTCCCCTAAGCCTGGGAGAGGGCCAGAAACTCAGCAACGAAAACCCCACAGAAACGATATGGACAAGGAGGAACGAAAACTTCTACACACTGCACTCAAACAAAAAGGAGGGACAGTATGTGTAAAAGGGAATAAAGGGTAGGAAATAAACCCACAACTGAGGGAATTTCACACCACACAGAAAAGCAACTGTAGATCATCATGAAACTGGAAAACCATAAAGACCAGGATCGCTGAAGCTACATCTGGTGACCAACAACAGGATCCAGAACCTTATAAAGGTTGAAGATGGCTGTGAAGGGTCTTTAGCAGCCTGAGCATCTAGCAACCATTCACAAGCCAGCAGGAATTAACTCATGCTGTACTGGAGAGCAGTGAAGCAAAACACAGTTGAAGAAAGTGACAGGCTGTGTAACTAACAGATACGAGGCTGCTTTTAAGACTGCGGTATGAACAGCTTTTTCACTTTATTATATGTGGTATGAATACAGTAGAGTCTGATACCGCCATGACACCCAGAGAGTGCAAAGCCAAACAGTGCATGGCGCTTATAAACTGGAGAGGTTTGTTGCCAGTTTGCAAGATGTCCAGTTTTTCACGTGAAGTGCTGGATTGGGATATTGCTGTTCTAAGCAAGATGCGGCCAAGACATTGGTCATTGTAGTGGGAAATTGTTTCATGGTGAGGAGGCACAGTGTAAATGATAGGTTGTTGTTGCAGTGATGAAACAGAGGAGGTAACTTGTGACCTGTTAAAAAAGGTAAGAGAAGGAATGTTGTGGGATCAAATGCTCATCTTGGACAGAGACATGTTTCTGCCGTCTTGTCATCTTGAATGTGAGTCAATTAGTGGACAGTACACGAAAACTGGAAAGTGACATATCAGCCATATGTTAGTTCTGCGAGTCCTCTGTCGTTGTGGGAATAATAAGCCGGTTTTGGGAAGCATTGTGGATAAGAGAGGTGCTATGTTTCAACTCAGGCATACTGAAATCAGGTCCTGTGGAATAGTAGATAGAATCCTTTCAAGCCTGCAGGGACTATATTAGTGATATTTTTGTCCAGGAAGCCTGAAATATATCCTGAGATCATGGTCCAGTAATTGAGAACTGTGGAAGGGTGCTTAATGTGTGTGTGTGTGTGTGTGTGTGTGTGTGTGTGTGTATGTGTGTGTTTGCGTGCATGCATGTTAAGAGCCTGAAATATTGGATATCTTGTGGCTAGACTTCCAGTAAGTGCGATTGTTGGACAAAACAAACACGACGAAACCCTTAAAAATGAAGGAACTGATGTGTCACTTAATGGGCTGCTTTTTGTAGTTTTGTAAAAATCACTGGCCTGGCAGTGGGAGATTATCAATACGAGACTAATAAAACTACAAAACTACTGCCATGTAGTCCTTCATATTCATGAGCTCTGTGTAAAACCACCATTACCAATGATTGGCAGTGTACCGCCCCGCTGGCTCGGCTGCGACCGCCGAGCCATTTGGACCCGTGCTCGTACGGTGAGTGGCTCGAGCTCCTCAGAGACCCGGGGGTCACGTCGCTCTGCAAGGGGGTTGGCGCTACATGCAGGGACTTTGGTGGGGAGTTCCACGGCCGGGGCCGCAGTGGTTTGGAAGGGATGTAAGTTCGTGACGCCACCCACGGGTTGTGGTGAATGGATGGACACCACCGCTGCCGTTAACTAGGCCTCCTGGGGACGGTGTTGCGCAGCTTGGTGTTGACCCCTCCGTGGGTAGGGGAGTGATGGTCCCGGGAGCCCGAGGGAGGTGCTGAGGCGTGGGGACAGGTGCGTGCTGGATGCTGGTGAGGTGCGGCGCGGTGCGTGGCCTGAAGGCACTGGTGTACTCACTATGACACAATACACTGGAGTCTCTGGTAAACCAAACGGGATGATGAACGGGGCCCCCAGCCAGCTGCAGCTTCTCCCTTATCAGGTTGGTTGTTTCCGCCTTTCTCCTGCACTTTTTTTTTTTGTGAATGTTTGACTCCTATGCCTAAGCAACAGTAATCCGCTCCCCGGCTTGCTGGGTGTCGGAAGAGCCCTGTTTGCCCGCAGACGCTGGCCCCTTGGGTCTCTAAGCCTTTGCGGTGGCTTTACCCGGTATGGTTGGGCTGTTGTCTTCTAACGGGTCTTGTGTGGGAAAGGTCCTTAAGTCCAGTCCTCAATCAGTTGATTTGACTCGGCCCTGTCGGTTCGGGGCTTCGTACTGAGTCTGAGTACCCCTCCTGGTGCTCCGGTTTCCAATCGGTTCCCTGGTTCGGTACTGGCGGGCCACCGCCCGACCCCGGTCCCTACAGTTCCACCGGCTGTAATCCCAGCTCCTGCAGGCAGTCACCACCGTCTGCCTCCTTGCCACAGGTGACTGGGCTCCAACCCAGCCACCTGAGTAGACTATTGGCAGGCCTGGTCACAGGTCTGCCCTTGAACTCGACCTCTCTCCTTCATTGTTAAGGCTAGACTACTACACACTGAACTTGTGTCTTTTTCCCGCCTCCAGGTCTGTGAACTCCTCGGTGGGCGGAGCCAACCGCCTGGCTCCGCCCCCTGGTGTGGACATCAAACCTGGAGGGTGGTGACAAGGATTTGAAGTTTGACTGCTGTCACCTTTTTAGGGAGGGGGGTGTGTGTGCATGGGACTACCTGGGACGACCTGACTAGTCCAGGGCGTCACAGCAGCTTTCTGCGTGCAGCGAAAGCTGCCAACCAGTGGTGTTATCGAAGTTACAGAGCTCAGCATTCAAAGAGCTGGAAGATCTGTAGCAGAGATAACAGTGTTTTTATTAAATGGACAGCAAGAAGTCCAGTAAGTAACACATCACTAGAATCAGAGTCTCTGCCACTACATCAAGCTGCTCTCAGAAGAGGTAGCAAAAGCCTGTTGGCAGATTCCCTTTACATTCATCTGTCAGGCTAGGTGAGAGGTCAGAATACATATTAGATTGTTGGCCGATCCCATCAATTTCAGAAATTTCAGCAGGTTCGGCAAACAGGTTCAGCAGGTTCGGCATTGACCTCCATGGGGGGCAAAAGCGTAATTTTAATTTATGAAAGTTTTTCAGCACTTTACAAAGGTCCCTTTATTTTTCATGCAGTGTTAATGCTTCTTTAAATGATCAGAGAAAACATTGATATTTCTTTATCATGATGTAATTTTTATTATGTAAAATATGGATATGGTGAAGCATCAAACCAGAAAGCACAGTTTTATCTGATATTTGATGAGTGTTTACAGAGGCTCATGGTGGTAGGAAATTTGAAGTTTATTATTTGATATGCAGATGACATTGTTGGGAAAGATCTGAAAAGAACTTGTAAACTCTTTTGGATGTTGCTGCTGTAAGCTTTCCTGGCCCTGCTGCTGTGAGCTGAGATGAATGTGTTATTATGAGGTTAATGGTAGTAATAG
Source organism: Anomaloglossus baeobatrachus (assembly GCF_048569485.1). Lineage (NCBI taxonomy): Eukaryota > Metazoa > Chordata > Amphibia > Anura > Aromobatidae > Anomaloglossus > Anomaloglossus baeobatrachus. Next base: position 511,028,899 of record NC_134354.1, on the reverse strand, counting down.
GAAAGTGACAGGATATGAGTGCAATAAGCTGGAACAGAAGATGAGGTATACTGCCCATGTGCTGCTGGTCTTAGCCTAGTCGGATCTGAATGTACTTTCCTACTTGGCTAAACTATTATAAAAAAACAAAATAGCACAAAACACCCATGGCTGTCAAGTTTACCTCAATAAAATGTTTTCCATTGATGTGAATTAGACTTGTACAGCCAGTACATCCATAAATCAGAATTACACAGAGATGAGCTGTATCAAGGCAGCGCTAAACTCTATCTTGGCAGACAGTTCCCGCTAGGAGATTCCCCGCACACCCTGCAGAGCAGGAAACTATTTGTGAGTCCACCAACAGGTCACTCACCATTGGCAAAGACTACAGGACAAGGACACTAAGTAGGGAAACTGAGGCTGGCACCAACAGTGATTGTGGCTGCCAATAAGGGTATTTTGGCTGACATTAGGGGGGCTCATTGTTCCTGGCTTGTGCTATGGACACACAACATAACTCCATTGTATTGGGTGCCCAGTATGCCTGGCACTATATGGGAGCTGGTACTATATGAAGGAACCTTCCCTATAGTCAGTTGTCCATGTTTTTAATTCAGCGATTGACTAGAAACTCTAAATTATTATAGACAAAACGTTCTATGGTGGCTGTTTTGTGCTATGTGGAATAAGGTTTATACTGTTATATATTAATAAGAATAATAGAAGTCATTGAAGAGTTCTTTTAGTTTGTAGTGTCATTCCTTATTCAAAGTAACTGAATGCGGTTGTCTTAGGCGGGCTTTGCACGCTGCGACATCGGTAACAATGTGTTACCGATGCTGCAGCGATAGTCCCGCCCCCGTCGCACGTGCAATATCTAGTGAAAGCTGCCGTAGCAATTATTATCGCTACGGCAGTTTCACACGCACATACCTGCCGTGCGACAACCCTCTGGCCGGCGACCCGCCTCCTTCCTAAGGGGGCGGGTCGTGCGGCGTCACAGCGACGTCACACGGCATTCGGCCAATTGAAGTGGAGGGGCGGAGATGAGCAGGATGTAAACATCCCGTCCACCTCCGTCCTCATTGCAGCCGGCGGCAGGTAAGGTGATGTTCCTCGCTCCTGCGGCTTTACACACAGCGATGTGTGCTGCCGCAAGAGCGAGGAACAACATCGCACCTGTCGCTGCACCGGCATTATGGAAATGTCGGAGGCTGCAGCGATGATACGATAACGACGCTTTTGCGCTCGTTCATCGTATCAAAAAGGATTTACACGTTGCGATATCGACTGCGACGCTGGATGTGCGTCACTTTCGATTTGACCCCATCGACATCGCACGTGCAATGTCGAAACGTGCAAAGCCGCCCTTACACTCGCAGTCATGGGGGCATTTCCACATGTTTAGAAGAAAAAAATGCTAAATGGAATTAACATGCAACACAACTGTAAAGCGTGCTTTACACGCTGCGACATTGCTAGTGTGGCGCCCTGGACAAGCCAGGGGCCACAGAGCACAACACCCACACACCCCACACTCTCGGTCAAGCACACCGAAGTCAGACACAAAACCCTTGTTGCCTTCCTCCAGGGGCTGATGTTCACACCAGGGGGTGGGCCAGGCGGTTGGCCCCGCCCACCGAGGAGTTCACAGTCCTGGAGGCGGGAAAAGCAGACAGTTCAGTTTGAGAGTGGAAAGTGAGAGGAAGGAAAGTGGCAAGTGAGCAGACTGAAGTTGGTCCGGGTGTGTGGCCAGGTTGGCAGACGGTGGCGACTGTCTGCAGGAGTGGCCTATCGGAGTTTACCGTAAGGACCGTGGATGGGCGGTGGCCCGGCGGTACCGGACCGGTACGCAAAGAGAAGCCAGCACCATCTGGCAGGGGCTTACAGACCCCGGCAAGGCTAGGAGTCGCCGTGAATTTGCCAAATTCGTTATTGAAGGGAACCTCCTGGGTTTCCCAGCAGCCAAGTCCCGACAGAAGGCAACAGTCCAACCAAGAGAGGGAGACACCGCCACCGCCAAGGCAACCGTTTCCCAGGGCCAAAGCCTGCGGGCAAAAGGGGCTCCTCCAGCCCATATCCAAGCTGGGGAGCGGGTTACTGGTGGGAACACATTGGAACCATCTACCGTACATAGGTGCAGGGAAAGGCAGTCACCATCAACCTGCCAGGAGAAACAACACCTCAGCCATCTGTGGGACCCGTCCATCCAGCCGTGTGTTTTACCGAGAACTGTGTCCTCATCATTGGCTGAGTGAGTACCACCGTGTCGTGCGGCACAGCGCTGCCCCCGCTACCCTGCACCTCACCAGGCCCTGTAACCCGCCTGTCATCCATCCCTACCCCTATCACCGGGCCCCGGGACAACCAACCCCCTACCCACAGAGGGTAGAACTAACAACAAAGCTGCTCCCTGTCACCGCTCCCGGGATCCCTGTCTAGAGCAGCGGTGGTGTCACCAATATCACCACAACCGTGGGTGGCGTCAAGACAATAATCAAATCCCCACAATCAAAATCCCCCTTTTCACTCACGGGCGAGGAGCGCCGCTCGAGTCCCCAGGATCCGGCCCACCGCTCGAGCCACCACCGAGCAGCCGCAGCAGCAGCGGCCGGACCCGAGCAGTGGGAGAGCGCAGTGTCCCCTCCTCCGCCCGCGACAACTCGGCGTCACGAACAGGATCCTACCGTTCTACCGACTGGTGGAAGTGCGCCTTGTGTGACCGCCGGAGGTGTCCGGCCAGAAAATTTGAAAAGCCGCCATCTTGGGTGCGAAAGATTCCCGCTTGAGCGTCTCCTCGAGTAGTGGAGGCGCGAAGGCCAAGGCCCCGCCCCTGTAGAAGAGGAGCCGGAAAGAGACTAAGGGGGACTGATGACGTCTGGCCGCATGTAGCCCGCGGCTATAAAAGCAGGGACACCAGGACCCTGCGGCCATCTTGTTCCTGGTAGAGGCCGCCAGCAAGATGTATATGCCGTCCCGTAGCACCGTAGCCCCCGCGCCTGGAACCGTGGCGTGGGTGGAGATCCGGACCGCGCAGCTCCAACAACGGCTGCAGGTCAAGATGCAGCTCCTCTTGGAGGAGTGGGAGACCGACATGGCGGAGGTTATAGCGACCGTACGGAGACGCGAAGAGGAGGGAGCTTCGGAAGGGAGGGTGAGTAACCCACGCCCCGGTACCCCTAGTCGGTCGGTCATCGCGGCTGCGGGACCCGCTCTGAACCCTCTCGCCCTGCTACCTCCCTCGCTACCCGTATCGGCTGCCGTGACCCCGCCACTAAGCCCGCTACCCCTGCAACCGGTAGCGGTACCCTGCATGTCTGCCCAGGCGGATCGACCTGTAGCCGGAGCCCGTGACCGACCGGAAGTGCTGCCCTGGAAAGTCCAGAAGCCCGAGCCGGAGGCATTTACAGAGACTTCCCCCGAGCCGGAGCCGACAGACCGCTCCATGCAGAAGGCCCAACGGAAGAAAGCCCCTGTGCCCATCCCCCACACCTTGGCTGAGGTTGCGCCGGGTTACCGTTGCAAAGCAGCACCCCAGGCCAAGTCACCACGGGACCTTCCACCCAGATTGCCAGTGGTGGGCAGTGTCCGGAAGGTCTAGCGGGGCCCGAACCGTGCGCCGGAGCTCGCAGCAGCACCGTATTGGGACAGGGAGCCGACACCGCTGGGCCCGGAGATTGCGGAAAGGGAAAGGAAGAAGGCGGAGATGGTAGCCCGTACGATCCGGGAGAAGGAGAGCCCCCGCCAAGCGACCTTCCGTGTCCGGGGGCCCCCTGTATGAAGGGCAAATGAGGCGGTTTGATGTCCGCCGGGGCTATGGCTTCATATATGAACCGGGCCTGGAGGCCGAAGTCTTCATAGCCCGGCGGGATGTTAATGCCCACCTGCCGGAGGAGCACCCAGGCCGCAACCTGATGCCGGGCGACCTGGTGCAGTATACCCGGCACTGTGGGGAGAGGGGGTGGTTTGCGCTGGATGCCAAGCTGAAGGGCAGCCAGGAGGCCCGGGTGTCCACCGTGTCCCTTCCCCCAGCCAACACCGAAGAATCGGATTAAGGTCAGCGGAGCCCCGCTGCAAGTTGTTCCCCGTTGGGAGCACAAAGTACCGTTAAAATGTTTTGAAAATGAATGATAAGTGAAGGATCAACCGAGATGTCATCTGATTTGCTACCTGATTGTCAGCCTGCTTGGAACCGGTCGTTGCCGGCAACTGGTCCCCGTTGGGACCTCCTTTTCAAATAATGCGTAGAAACTACTACGAACAGGCCCGAGAACTAGCAGGGCAACCACAAACTTGTGGCTTGTAAATAATAATGTTGTTGTGGCTTTCACCGTTACCGCCTCCGGAGAGGCAGATTGGAGGAAGGGTCCGCAGTGGAGCAGGCTGGGGCCCAACCACCACTGGAACCGGTGGCGATCCTCTGGGGGTTTCAGGGGTTCCCCATGGACGTGGGTCCCCTGAAAAGGACAGAACCCGCTCGGACCACTTGTGCTGGACTGGGGTCAAGGGGTGCTGCCCGTTTGCATAGGGGCAACATCAGGGACGGGTTGCTTGGGTGGGAGAGAGCGGAAGCTGTAACCGTAACGTTTAAGTAAGAGTACCTCCCAATGTGGGAAGATGTTATTTTAATTGTAATGTGTTCCCGTTTTTCTATTTTTCAGTTTGTGAAAATAAAACCGGTGATGGACGGGCAGCCCGCGGACGGTCTGCATTTAACTAAGGGGGAATGTGGCGCCCTGGACAAGCCAGGGGCCACAGAGCACAACACCCACACACCCCACACCCCACACTCCCGGTCAGGCACACCGAAGTCAGACACAAAACCCTTGTTGCCTTCCTCCAGGGGCTGGTGTACATACCAGGGGGTGGGCCAGGTGGTTGACCCCGCCCACCGAGGAGTTCACAGTCCTGGAGGCGAGAAAAGCAGACAGTTCAGTTTGAGAGTGGAAAGTGAGAGGAAGGAAAGTGGCAAGTGAGCAGACTGAAGTTGGTCCGGGTGTGTGGCCCGGACGGATCAGCAAGGTTGGCAGACGGTGGCGACCGTCTGCAGGAGTGGCCTATCGGAGTTTACCGTAAGGACCGTGAATGGGCGGTGGCCCGGCGGTACCAGAAAGAGAAGCCAGCACCATCTGGCAGGGGCTTACGGACCCCGGCAAGGCTAGGAGTCGCCGTGAATTTGCTGAATTCGTTAGTGAAGGGAACCTCCTGGGTTTCCCAGCAGCCAAGTCCCGACAGAAGGCAACAGTCCAACCAAAAGAGGGAGACACCGCCACCGCCAAGGCAACCGTTTCCCAGGGCCAGAGCCTGCGGGCAAAAGGGGCTCCTCCAGCCCATATCCAAGCTGGGGAGCAGGTTACTGGTGGGAACACATTGGAACCATCTACCATACATAGGTGCAGGGAAAGGCAGTCACCATCAACCTGCCGGGAGAAACAACACCGCAGCCGTCTGTGGGACCCGTCCATCCAGCCGTGTGTTTTACCGAGAACTGTGTCCTCATCATTGGCTGAGTGAGTACCACCATGCCGTGCGGCACAGCGCTGCCCCCGCGACCCTGCACCTCACCAGGCCCTGTAACCCGCCTGTCATCCATACCTACCCCCATTACCGGGCCCCGGGACAACCAACCCCCTACCCACGAAGGGGAGAACTAACAACAAAGCTGCTCCCTGTCACCGCTCCTGGGATCCCCGTTTAGAGCAGCGGTGGTGTCACCAATATCACCACAACCGTGGGTGGCGTCACAGACAATAATCAAATCCCCATAATCAAAATCCCCCTTTTCACTCACGGGCGAGGAGCGCCGCTCGAGTCCCGGGATCCGGCCCACTGCTCGAGCCACCACCAAGCAGCCGCAGCAGCAGCGGCCGGACCCGAGCAGTGGGAGAGCGCAGCGTCCCCTCCTCCGCCCACGACACTAGCATCGGCTAGCGATGTCGAGCGCGATAGCACCCGCCCCCGTCGTACGCGCGATATTGTGTTATCGCTGCCGTAGCGAACATTATCGCTACAACAGCGTCACACGCACATACCTGGTCAGCGACGTTGCTCTGCCCGCCGATCCGCCTCCTTTCTAAGAGGGTGGGTCGTGGGGTGTCACAGCGACGTCACACGGCAACCGTCCAAGAGCAGATGAGGGGCGAAGATGAGTGACCGGAACATGCCGCCCACCTCCTTCCTTCTTTATTGCCGGTGAATGGAGGTAAGGAGATGTTCGTAGCTCCTGCAGTGTCACACACAGCGATGTGTGATGCCGGAGGAACGAGGAACAACATCGCTAATAAACAGGCAACGATATTTGGTTTTAGGATGACCTCTCCAAAACCAATGATTTTTGCCTGTTTTGCGATTGTTTAAGATCGCTCGTACGTGTCACACGCTGCGATGTCGCTAAGGACGCCGGATGTGCGTCACTAACGATGTGACCCCGACGATAAATCATTAGCGATATCGTAGCGTGTTAAGGCCCCTTAAGGCCCTGTGCGCACACTGCGTTTTTACCCACGGTTTTACCTGCGGTTTTGCTGCAGAAATTTCTTGAGAAAGGTTTGTAATCTTTCTGCAGACATTTCCCAGCAAAACCTATGGGAAAAAAAAATAGCTGTGCGCACACTGCTTTTTTTTTCTCAAGAAAAATTTTTCTGCAGAATTTCTTGAGAAAATTTCTTGAGAAAATGTGCATGTCACTTCTTTTCCGCATGTATCTGCGGTATTTCACTCCATTCACTGTAATGTAATCGCGAAATATCGCAGGTATACCGCAGGTAGCAAATGATATGCGGTATACCCTCGGTATAGCTGGGGTTTACCTGCGGTAATGTTCATCACTGCCTGCGTTTTGCAGGGAAGTTATGTCATTATGACAGGAAAAGGAAGCGGAGCAGAGCATAAACACATACATCACATTCCCTGGACGCCGCACGGAAGCACTTCACCGCCCGCACTGCAGTATCAGCAGCTTCTCACACTGCAGTGCTGGCAGCCGCGGGGATGACGAGCGCTACTGTCAGGAGGTTAGATGAGATCATTACCTGCTGTGACGATCTCCTGCTCTCCTGACGTCAGTCCTGTCAATGACTTCTATGCCTGTCTCGTGGGCTGCCCGAGACTGTCACTAGCACTGATGTCACGGGCTCCTGCGATTCTTCGCTGACAACGCAGCGGGCATAGAAGTCAGTGACAGCGCTGACGTCAGGAGTGCAGGAGATCGTCACAGCAGGTAATGATCTCAACCAACCTCCTGACAGCAGCGCTCGTCATCGCCTGCAGTAACCTGGGTGACCTATTGATGTTAGCTCAGGTCACTGCATGGCTCTCCCAGCCAATGGAGAACATTATATTCTTCATTGACTGGGACAGTGACTATGGTATGGATCGTCGTGGGACCCCCTTATTGGATTACGCCGGACCTGGAATTGATTGTTCTTTTCAATAAATTGGTGAAAGAGGGAATGTTTTGGGCAGTGTTTTTTCAAATAAAACTTTTTTTGCTGTCTATTTTTAATTTCTTACAGACTGGGTTCGTGATGTCAGGTATCTGATAGACGCTTGACATCACTAACCACAGGGCCTGATGCCAGGTGACATTACACATCTGGAATCAACCCCATATATTACCTCGTTTGCCACCGCACCAGGGCAACGGGATGAGTAGGGGCAAAGCGCCAGGATTGGCACATCTAATGGATGCGCCACTTCTGGGGCGGCTGCGGCCTGCTATTTTTAGGCTGGGGAGTGTCCAATAACGGTGGACCTCCCTAGTCTGAGAATACCAGACCACAGCTGTCCGCTTTACCTTGGCTGGTGAACCAATTTGGGGGGGACCCAACGTTTTATGTTTTAAATTATTCATTTAATATAAAATAACAGCATGGGGTGCCCTTTGTTTTGAATTACCAGCCAAGGTAAAGCTGCCAGCTGTGGTCTGCAGGCTGCAGCCGTTTGCTTTACCCTAGCTGGCTACAAAAGATAGGGGGGGCCTCACGTCATTTTTTTTTAATTATTTATTTATTTTTTGGCTAAAGACAAGGCTAAACACCCTTTAGTGCCACATGAAAGTCACTAAAGGGTGCCAGCTTAGAATATGCAGGCAAGTGGGACATTATATAGGTCTTTCTCATCTATTATCTATCTATCTATCTATCTTTTCATCTATCCATCTTTCTATCTATCCATTATCTATCTATCTATTCATCTATCCATCCTTCCCTCTATCCATTATCTGTCTGTCTATCTATCTATCTATCAATTAACTATCTATTATCTATATTATTTATTGCAGTTACAGCATAAAAACCGCAGGGACTAACCTGCAGAAAAACCGCGGCAAAAACGCACCAAAAACGCGGCAAACCGCATGCATTTTTCCCACGGTTTTGGTGCGTTTTTTTACCGCAGATGCAGTAATCTTCAACTTCCAGAAGTTTCTCAAGAAATTTTCTTGAGAAAAATCACTTTTCTAGTGCGCACAAACTCTTGCAAGAAGCTTCTCTGGTAAGACTTGTAACAATTCCTAACATCATTACCTAGATTAGTAAGGGACAAGGGCAAATAGGGTCTTATCTGTGAAAACAGTAGAGAAACAACAAATAGTCTGCTCATTTAGAGGGGTTGTGTGAGACACAACCACTATTGAGGTGACTGATCACAGCTGCAGCAGCCCCGACAGCGTGAAGCGTAGAAATTGGAGATAAAGGGTTAAAAGTCGAACTTCTGTCCACAAAGGAAAATGCTGGTGCTTGAAAGAGTAATTTTATTCAAGACGTTTGCATTTCAGAGTTAAAATACTCCTTCATCAGCATAATCACCCGATTATCCTGATGGAGTATTTAATTCCGAAACGCGTTGAATAAAATCACTATTTCAAGCCCCAGCATTTTACTTTGTAGACAGAAGCGCGGCTTTTAACCCTTTATCTCCAATTTCTATCTTCACTACCTGTCATGCTTCATGCTGCTCAAAAAACGGGCAGCATAAATCAGAGCCTGGCTGCACAATTTCAGCAAGGTATGTGTTTGCTTGAAGCATTGTGGCAAGAGACCTGTCAATCTTCTGGAGCACTGTGGCTCTTCAAAATAGCTTGCATCATTTCAGAGAAAGAACTTCATGACTGAAGCTCTGATTCATGCTGGTTGTGGTTTAGGCAATAAAAATCAACTGTCAGGTTCCCCTTTCACAAGGATTCAAAGCTGGAGAGATTGTGATTTTTTTTTCTTATCATAGATATTTTTCAAAAATTACCTATCATTTCAATGTTGTTTTTCGATATATTGTTCCCCCTTACAAATTCGGCCGATTGTTTGGAGTTTGGATCCTGAAACCCTCAATGATTGGTTAAAAACTGCTCTGAAGACCACTGCTGGCAGTAGTGCTCACCTTCTTAATGATTATGCATACAAAGGTGTATTCATTTTCTATTAAGTCTGTACACCACTCTGTGTGCACTCATGCAGGAGCCCTTCTGCCTCATGAGCTATGCACTTCATAACAGTTTTTTGAGTGATCTGTCAGGTTCTCAAGACACAGCCCTCCACCAATACGCAGCACATGTGAGAGGGTGTAATAGATACAAGTGAATTTCATAGAGACTGTAAACTTTAAATATAACTTTTAAATCAGCTTCTTAACTGGTTAACTTTAAAGTGAACCTTTTAGCACCCTTTTATAATGAAAAGTAAAAACATGGCTATAATAGCGCTGTAATATTGCTCGCTCTAATATTGATTAAATTGATACCTTTGGTAAAGAAATCTGCTTTGTTATTCTTCTTTAACCCCTTCAGCCCCGGGGCACTTTCCGTTTTTGCGTTTTTGTTTTTTGCTCCCCTTCTTCCAAGAGCCGTAACTTTTTTATTTTTCTGTCAATCTAGCCATATGAGGGCTTGTTTTTTGCGGGACAAGTTGTACTTTTAAATGAAACCATAAGTTTTACCATATGGTGTACTGGAAAGCAGCAAAAAAATTCCAAGTGTGGAAAAATTGCAAAAAAAGTGTGATGGCACAATAGTTTTTGGGATGTTTTATTCACGGTGTTCACTATATGGTAAAACTGATGTGTAGGTATGATGCCTGAGGTTGGTGCGAGTTTGTAGACACCAAACATGTATAGATTTACTTGTATCTAAGGGGTTAAAAAAAATTCACAAGTTTGTCCAATAAAAGTGGCGCACGTTTTGCGCCATTTTCCAAAACACGTAGCGTTCTTATTTTTTAGGATCTATGGCTCAGTGATGGCTTATTTTTTGCGTCTCGAGCTGATGTTTCTAATGGTAGCATTTTTGCGCAGATGCTACGTTTTGATCGCCTGTTATTGCATTTTGCGTAAAACTTGCGGCGACCAAAAAACGTAATTTTGGCATTTGGAATTTTTTTGACACTACGCCGTTTACCAATCAGATTAATTGATTTTATATTTTGATAGATTGGGCATTTCTGAATGCGGCGATACCAAATATGTGTATATTTATTTATTTTTTAACTCTTTAATTTTCAATGGGGGGAAAGGGGGGTGATTTGAACTTTTAGGTTTTTTGGTTTTTTTTTAATTTTTTAAAACTTTTTTTACTTTTTTATTTTATTTTACTAGTCCCCCTAGGGGGCTATAGCGATCAGCAATCCGATTGCTGATCGCTATCTGCTGATCACAGCTATACCGCTGTAAACAGCAGAAATAGTCACTTTCTTTCTTCCTCTGCTCCGTGCCGAGGAAGAATGAAAGTGAAACTTCATAGCAGCAGGCGTCATCACATGACCCTGTGCTACGATGGCAACCACCGAACGTCACGTGATCACTCACGTGACGTCCGGAGGGGGCGGCGGTAAGTAAAAAACATGGCCGTGCGCATATAGATCTCGCTGCCAGACTTTGGCAGCGAGATCTAAGGGGTTAATGTTCCGGGTGGAATGCGATTCCACTCGGAACATGTAGGCACACATGTCAGCTGTTGAAAACAGCTGATATGTGTGCCGATCCATGCCGCCTGCCCGCGGCAGGGGGCGGGGCTTACCGGGACACGATCCATGACGGAAAGATCCGTCCATGGTCGTGAAGGGGTTAATCCACTATTGGAACTTTTCTGCTAATTAGATTTCAGTGCACAGGGGCCAGAATGTACACTGGGTCTTCTCCTCCCTGTCTGTGATACCACAGCCGTTTTTTCAGTAACCTGCTTCTATTTGACATCTTGTGCATCTGTCATTGTAGTTGCAGTTTTCTCAAAAATACGTCATTGAGTTGAGAAGTCAATCTGTGCATGTGCTGCCAATGCCAATGAAGGCACAATTTTATTGAAAAATAGTCAGTAACTCAATCATCACCAAAGGCAATTTAAGCACCAATATGATATTTCAGATACAGGATGAAAGTCACTGAAAAGCAGTGATCTGCTTTCTAAAGAGGTAGTCAGAGGGGCTGAGGAATCACAGACAGGGAGGAGACTCGGTGTACAGTCCGGCCACTGTGCATGAAAATCTAATTAACAGAAAACTTCAAATGGTGATTAAAAAAGAACATTAAAGCAGATTTCTTCACCAAAGGTATCAATTTGTTCTGTGTCACAGCACCAGTCACACCATTGGTATTCTAGACATACATTCTTTAGTTAGTATGCACTTTTTGTCTGATAACCCTGCCCCACCCACAGCCATTTGTTTCTCCTCACATATATAGCTTGGTGCTTTGCTTCCCATACAAAGCAAATTTTTTAACTGCAGATGAGGTTACATATAGGCTAGGGACCCCAAAAATAGAGATTACCTTGGCATTGGTGTTGGGGCTCTTTTGCATTGATCAATACAATGGTTAAACATCTCTTATATTCCTATTATTCATAGCAGTAATGCATATTCAATTTTTTCATGTTTTTTCACTTTTTCAGATAGTTCATTGTATTTTTCAGTCTAGTATTCCCATAGCAGTTTTGCTTTTCATCATTCCCATATACCTTGTGACTTGTGTGCAACTCTTTATCCTATTGTACAGCACCAGTACAGTTCTGTCTTTACATTACAAAATCATGCCAACAGGTTTTCAGTTGACATCAATGATCAAAGCCAATGCGACCTGCATTTTCAAATGAAAACTTGAAACTGAGGGGATCAAAATTTTTTTTATAATAGTAGGACTCTTCACAACTGCATCTACTTTGTGTCTTAACACTAGAAGTCCCATAAATTTCGAGCTCCCCCCTGAAGTCCTGAAAGATGGTCAAATGACCCTTAGGGCGGCTTTGCACATTATGACATCGCAGGTGCGATGTCGGTGGGGTCAAATTGAAAGTGACGCACATCCGGCATCGCATGCGACATCGTAGTGTGTAAAGCCTAGATGATACGATTAACGAGCGCAAAATCGTCGTAATCGTATCATCGGTGCAGCGTCGGCGTAATTCATAATTACGCTGACGCGACGGTCCGATGTTGTTCCTCGTTCCTGCGGCAGCACACATCGCTGTGTGTGAAGCCGCAGGAGCGAGGAACATCTCCTACCGGCGTCACCGCGGCTTCCGTAGGATATACAGAAGGAAGGAGGTGGGCGGGATGTTTACATCCTGCTCATCTCCGCCCCTCCACCGCTATTGGCCGCCTGCCGTGTGACGTCACTATGACGCCGCACGACCCGCCCCCTTAGGAAGGAGGCGGGTCGCCGGCCAGAGCGACGGTCGCAGGGCGGGTGAGTGCGTGTGAAGGTGGCGTAGCGATAATTTTTGCTACGCCAGCTATCACACGATATCGTACCTGCGACGGGGGCGGGGACTATCGCGTGCGACATCGCAGCATCGGCTTGCGATGTCGCAACATGCAAAGCCCACCTAAGTCCAAACTGACAACTCTGATGGCTCCAATTAGCATCCTTTCATTTGTAAATGTGGCCATTGCCTGAGGAATCTGCAGGGGGCAATTGTGTTGATCCACCTCAACAAAGGATGTTAGCTAAAATCCTTCAGGTCATTTGATCCGTCACTGGGTTCCAAAGTTAGAAATGTTAAATGACCTCTCTCTGAGACTTCTAGTGTTAAAAGGCTTATGCAATTTTTGCAAATAGACTTGATTAAAATTCCTACAACTTCATGTAAAGGACCCCTGCCAAGGTTCCCTCATGTGTTGCTGAGAAGCTGTATTTGCAACCAGTCAGATGAGAGGCTCATGGAATGCCATCAATCACTTCCAGTCAACAAGACCAATCAACATTTCATTGCAGTGGTCCAAGAGGTCACTGCTCAGACTCAAGATCGCACAGAAGAATGCGAGAAAAGGGAGCTACTGTGCCCAAGATACATAGTGAGGAATGTGCTAGGGATCCAGGATTTGCTATGGTATACTATTTTATACCTATTGACAAGTGATGTATAAGGGCTATAAGCAAGGCTGAAATTCTGCAAAAATGTACACTGGCTCTCAACGTCTTAGTCGACACCTACTGCATTTATTAAAATGCTCACAAAATACAAACACCGACACACACAAATACACAATTGTTATATAAAGAAAAACAAATTAATATGTCAATGAGTCAATGGTATGCTGTATCTCTGTACTTTTAATAGATCAGAACTCTATTAGCAAATGTTTAATAGATCTGGAGCAATATGTGACCATTAGATTCATACTTATGTTTAGAAATCTTCCCACATACCGCTCCATGTCTGTGTACCTGCTTTACCTATTGTGTCCCCCTTTTTCCTTATAGATTGTAAGCTTGCGAATAGGGCCCTCACTGGAACTGCTGAACTATGTGTTACTTTGTAATGTATTTATTGTCTGTACATGTCCCCACTTAATTGTAAACCGCTGAAGAATATATAGGCATTATGTAAATAAAATAATTTATTATTATTGTTTATTGGCTTTCGGTATTCTGATCAATTCATGGTGAAGAGCTAAACCCTAATCCTATGGAAAAAAAAATTATAATTTTTATTATTTTAATTAGAGATGAGCGGATCAATAGACTTCACCGGCACCATTACTGAGCAGGCTAATGTCTTGTGTGGCCATGCTTCCTCCCCCTCCCTCTCTCTCCTTTTCCTATATTGAAAATTGCACAAATATCTGCATTGTGTATCAAATTTTGAGAGACAATTCAGTAAACCCCCTGAATTAGAATTTCAAACGATCCATTCTAATTTTAATTATAGATGTTAACTAACATTATGACAGCTGTTATATGTTTTTGCAGAATTCTTATACCAAATCCACACAGTTGAATGCTGCGCATCACCAGTTCTCTTAGGGTGCAGTTAATGTTAACTAATGAACAACTCATGTATTTTTTACATCATTCATCATTTCTTCAATTGACATAACATTATGCAGCAATTATCTCCTTAATGTGATATTGTTTTCTAACCTTTAATGGGCAGTAAGGCTGGTTTCACACATTTGTATGGACAGCATGGTGGCTCAGTGGTTAGCACTGCAGTGTTGCAGTGCTGGAGTCATGGGTTCAAATCCCAAATCTACAAGAGTTTGATTGTCCTCCCTGTGTTTGCATGAGTTTCCTCTGGGTTCCCTGCTTTCCTCCCACATTCCAGAGACATACTGATTGGGAATGTAGATTTTGAGCCCCAATGAGGACAATTGTGTTGCCCACCTGTAGCGGTTGCCTCAGGGACGTCACTCCACCTTCTAGGACACCACAGGGGTTCCACTTGATTACCACTGGCAACAGGTATGTCAGGTTATTTACTGTTGTAACGCCACTCTCGGTTTGCGGTCAGGGCTATAAGTGACCGCCACTGCAGTTTAACGAGCATCTGGGGCTGATGGAATCTGCAGTCGAGTGGTGTGGCCTCCCGAGAGTGAGGCTGGCCCCAGGGGCTCGGGTGCGTGTGGAACAACAGGTCGCAGAATAACTCAGTCGCAGTCCAAAGTGTCTTTCAACTTGTTTACTCATGTTCAGCTGGTTTTGTGAGGTAACCCGGGCAATGCTGAGATACACCAGGAGGAACCAGGTATCCTTCAGGCTGGTCTAAGTGTAACCGTTAGCTCGCCTTCCTAGCACTTCTTGTTTCGGACAACCCCTGACTTAAAGTACTGTGGGATTCATCCAGGGAAGTCACAACTGCCTTTTCTCCCCTTTCTGCCCCGTTTGCTTGCAGCGTGGACCAAGGAAGATGGCTCCAGGCTCGATCCTCCTTATGGGCCCCCTTGTTGCTTCTGATGCTCAGACTCTGTTTTGGTTGGTGTGGGACTTGTGGTCTACCCCACCGGCAGGTTTAGCACTTTAGGTTTAGCACCACTAAATGGATGTCTGGCTCCAGGGACCTGTTCCCCGTGGGTGCCTAGCCACCAGCGGTCTCCGTACACGACCAGCTGACTCCCTCAGTGTCTTCCTGTCCAACTGGCTTCCTCAGCGTCTTTCTGTCCAACTTCTGGTGACCGTTCTCCCCCGCCAACGGCCACTACACGTGCAGGGTCTGACTAGCGTGTCCGCTCTCCTACATCTCCACTTCAGGCTACCTCCAGCTCCTTTTCCTTCCTGACAGCCACTGCCACACTAGCTTCCAGTCCCTCCCCTCCACCCTTAGCTGAGATGTGGAGGAACGCCCCCTCTTGGGTCTGCCCAAGGGTCACCTCTAAGGTGTGGGAGACTTGGTCACTATGTGTCTGTGTGTACACACCCTATTCCAGCCTTCAGGATTACCTGTTTGCACTCACCCAGCATGGGTGCAGTACTCATTGGCGCCTGACTAGCTCAGGGGCGCCACACAATTGTGATCACTTCTCTAAAATGCTGTAGAATTAATAATGCAATATAAGCGAGTAAAATAAATTTGTGAAGACCAGACTGATCTTGCATTTGAAGACCAACACTCAGTCTATCGACCTTCATATGTATATTAAGCAGTTATCTCAGGTCAGGAAACCCGGCGGTGGGGTTGGGACTACTGATGTGAGCACAATCTGTGTGTCACGGATGCATGAAACTGGCCTATGATAATATATAGATCTATGGCCATTCTTAGGTATGTGGTACTACATTCCTTTAACTCTACATAATTGGTAATATCTATTTAGTAACATCACACAAATGTTTATTGTAAATTCATTTTTCAAAAAAACAATATAAGACATATTTAACCAGGACTTAATCTGTGAGTACCGTTATAAATGTGTTATCATGTGTATAGTTATGCAGGAGACTGACTCCACTGTAGGCGATAGTGCCATTTACAAGAGTGAATACGGAAAAGACTACATTTAAATATGAACCAGGTTACAACACCACTAATTAGGGTAGATGGATGTAATCCTGGTATAAGTTCCTTGCAGACAGAATGAGATAATGATTTCCTTCCTATGCTGTATGTGTTCTGTTAATTGAATCCTGTCTCCATCCATCTAACAATGATGAGGCATGCAATGAACTAAATTCCTTTAGTAAATATTTTAAGACTGAGATGAAGTTTTTCTTCATGACATGGTGGACTTAACATGTACATTTGATCTTAGATTAATTTCATAATAGTGAGAGAGACACATATGTAACTGTAATGGAACATCCATCATACTGCAGTTCTACATTTTAGCTTCTTTTTAAAGGAGCTATCCAGCCAAAGGAAAATAATTTGAGAATCAGTTCATACATGTTTAAAATAGTAAAAGCCATCACAGTTTGGTTCTTGTTAAAGTCACTCACATCCATATGCTTGCCCATTTTCCAGTATCAAGAATGGACTGTTGCCTTGCTGCATCATATACCCTAGTCCTTGATAGATGCTATTGTAATTAGAGATGAGCGATCCTGATCGGCAAATATTGGAAAATGTTAAAATTGTACGATCTTTGGCAGGATTGGATCAGGATCGGACATCCGCACATTTACCGCAAAAGTTGGTGAACTTGCCAGATATCGGTAACTGTTCAAATGGCAAAAACCATCCTCTCCTTGCCCATCACAGCCATGTCAAGTATTGGCATGGCTGTGATTGACCACTGTAAAAAAAAAGGAAGCAAAAGGGTTAAAGCAGTACATACCAATTCTCCCCATGGCAACAGTATTACGTCCGAGGCCGATAATTATCCCTCATCCATATTCACAGCTTTCCCTGCTCACCTCTCTGATAGTGTTATATTGCCTATTGTAAAATAAATAAATAAATTTTAAAATGCAGTGCAGTACCGCTATATATTGATACTTGCACAAAGAAAACCTATGGCTACATGCTGCAGCCTCCAGATGTGCGCTTATCTTGGCTGTGTATCAAAATAGTAGGAACCGCATGCGTTTTTTGTTTTTTGTTTTAATTATTTAAATAAATAATTTAAAACAACAACGTGTGGTTGCCTCTAATTTTGATACCCAGCCAAGATAAAGCCCAACAGCGTGGGGCTGCTATTGTCAGACTGGGGAGACCCATGCTTATTGGGCCTCCCCAGCCTAAAAATAGCAACCAGCAGCTGCCCAAGATTGTCGTATCCATTAGAAGCGACAATCTGAGAACTTTACCTGGCTCTTCCCGATTGCCTTAGTGCAGTGGCAGGTTAATAAGGGGTTAATGGCAGCCCACAGCTGGCACTAAGCCCTAGATTAGTGATGAGGAGGGTCTATGAAACCCCATTACTAATCTGTAAGTGAAAAGAAATAAACAGAAATACCGAAAAAATATTTTAGTTGAAATGAAATACAAAAAACCCCACCTTGTTTCACCAATTTATGAACCCCCAAAAAAAACCCAGGTTCGATGTAATCCACACGAGTTCCCATGATGATTCCAACTCTGCTACATCTGAAGCTCACTGCAAGTGGCCATAGAACAATGACCACCTGCTGTGAGCTTCAGGCAGAGACTGATCCACATCATCAGCAGTGATGTCACTCAGTTTAGTTGTGGTCACAACTGGAGGTTCCCATGGCCCTCCACCTGTGACGCAGGTAACCTGACCTCAGGGGCCCTTCTGAGGTGAGGTCACAGAGTTCATTGAGGTTCCCTGAGGTTAAATTACCTGAACTCAGAGGTGGAGAGCTGTGGGAATCTCCAGCAACTAACCTGAGTGACGTCACCACCCATTGCACAGTTCAGTCTCTGCCTGAAGCGCACAGCTGGTGGTCATGGTCCATGGCCACTTGCTGTGCCTTCAGTAATGTAGCAGAGCTCGATTCATCATGGGACCTCATGTGGATTACGTTGGACCTGTATGTTTTGGGGGTTAATAAATTAGTGAAAGAGGGTGGATTTTTATTTTTTTTAAATAAAGGGTTCTTTCTGTATTTTTGTTTATTTCTTTTTACTTATAGGATTAGTGGTGGGGGCTCTCATAGACCCCTACTCCTCACCAATTCATTGCTTAGTGGCAGCTTAAAGCTGTTATTAACGCCTTATTACTCTAACTGCCACCGCACCAGTGCAATCAGTATGAGACAGGTAAAGTGCTGAGATTGTCACATCTAGTAGATGCAATAATCTTGGGTGGCTGCTGGCTGGTATTTTTAGGCTGGGGGGTCCAATAAGCTCGGGCTTTATCTATAAGTACTTACTTATATGCTATCTTTGGACTGTGGTGCATTATAATATAGAACAACAAGTTTCTCTTGGTTATCTCATGTCTCTATTCACCACAGCCCTCTCACATAGCAATTGCTATCTACGTTAATTATATTTCTTTTTAGTATTTAGTACTGATAGTTTTTGACCATTATTATTACACACTAGATAATAATAATAATAATAATCTTTATTTCTATAGCGCCAACATATTCCGCAGCACTTTACAATTCAGGAGGATCATATACAAACAAGTAACAGTTATAGAAATACAATATTTAAAGGAAAAAAAAAAGAAAAACGCAACCCTGCTCGTGAGAGCTTACAATCTACAATCTAGCTGAGATCTGTATATTCTTTATAGATACCACACTACCATTCCTTGCTGTCTATACAGCCTCTTTGTGGCTACATCAGCTGTTTATATTTATCCATATTTTATCCACCATATTACTTTACTCTTGTCATAATTTTTGATATCTTACATATGGTCATTGATGCATATATCTCCTGTATGGGAATTGAGTGTCTCTCTTTTGACTATTGTGTTGTCACATTACCCCCACTTTTTTCACCCTGTACAATAAAGTTCACTTTTTTGCATCAAGGATGTCTAATCGCTTCTTTTTCTTCTATAGCAAAATAGTTCTGTGATTTTCCTTTGGTCCTATTTACTCTTTAAGCAAAATATATTTATTCTGATTAATTGGCCATATTTGGCAATATGATGCATTTGCTTATGTTGAAAATAGTTTCTTTTCAGGCTTTATCATGGCTGGGTATCAAAATTGGGGAGAAGCACGTGACAATTTAAGCTGCATGCAGTTCCTCTTATTTTGATACACACCCATGATAAGTGCACAGCTGGGGGATGCAACCATTAGCCATGGCTTTACCTGTGCTGGTATCAATACAGGGGGACTCTATACCAATTTTATTTATTTATTTATTACCAGTATAAAGACACAGACAGTGTTTGTGATTCCAACCAATCACAGATGCTGTCTCAGAGGGTGGGGGCGTGGTACAACGGCAACCAGTGAGAGACGCCGGTGGAAGGGAAAAGTAGTGAATATGGATGAGGGATAATTCTCAGACTCAGAAATTGCGCTGCAGCCTCGAGGAGACTCAGTAAGTATGTTCTGCTTTAACCCTTTTTCATTTTCTGTGTTACAACATATCACTTTTGCCTACCATTGAATTGAATTTAATGAGTTTGGCTAGGATCGCTGATCCGATCGGCGATCTCAGGAGGGCTCGGCGATCTTGAATTGATCCGATCCTTGGCAGGATCACTCATCTCTAATAATAATGAGATAATCCATGTTAGTCGCTTCACCTGTCAGAGATTCCCCTACATACTGAGTGTAGGGGAACAATGGGGACATTATAAAATGGGAAGGCACTTTAGGAGTATTATGCTTAAGTGGTATTATACTTTTTGGGGGGCATTGTGCAATCATTATACTGTACGTGTGGGGGAGCTGTTGGGTGAATTCACTGTATGGATATCATGCTGTGTGTGCAGGTTCCGGCATTTTTGAGAGCATCATACTCTATAATAACCATGAAAAGGGTATTATGGGTGAGAACAATAAAAGGCTTTAATAGAGGCAGAATTACTGAGTACGTGTCCCAAAAAATATCTCTTCTTAGCTTTTAATAGATATGACCCCATTTACTTGACTGAATATTTTTTGAGAGGAGAGAAAGGGGACATTATTTCTATGAATGCCACTGGAACACAAGACATAGATTTACAATGAATTGGGGTATTAGAATAAAGGACAATGTACAGGGACTTACACTTACAAGCAAAAGGGTAACAGTGTTTTGAACTTTTGACTTTCGGCTGCATATCTCACCATCCACTACAGCTTCAAACTTGAGACTACCTTCATTTTATAGAAATAATCTTGCCTATTTCATACTTAAATTTGACATTGAACTATTTAGCATATGATTAGTTGTGCAGATTATTGTCATGTTATTGCATTGTTACTGTTTTTCTCCTAAAAATCTATATATTTTTTTTTATTTTAATTACTATTTTGTAAATCCACCTTTGGCATTCAACACTGCCTGAATAACCGTTATAGTGTCTCGCAAAAAAACAAGCTGCCAATCAACTCTGTCAGAGAAAAAATAAAAAAGCTATAGCTCTCAGAATACAACAATGCAAAAAAAAGTTTCCATAAAATAGTTTTCATGGTGTAAAAGCTGCAAAATATTAAAATAAATTATAAATGTTGTATTGCTGTAATTGTACTGACCCAAATAATAAGCTGTCTTATCACTTTGATAATGGTGAATGGCGTAAAAAATATTGTGGATTAAAAAGATACCAATAAAAAATCCAACTCATCCAGCAAAAAACAAGTCCTCACATGACTCTATAGGGGGCTTTACACGCTACGATATCGTTAATGTTTGGTCGCCGGGGTCAAGTTGTTAGTGACGCACATCCGGCGTCATTAACGATATTGCAGCGTGTAATACTTACCAGCGACCTTAGGCGACCTCAAAAATGGTGAAAATCGTTCACCATGGAGAGGTCGCCCCAAAGTAAAAAATCGGTAAGGGTTGTTTAGCGTTGTGGTTCATCGCTCATGTGGCAGCACACATCGCTATGTGTGACACCGCATGAGCGAGGACCGTCTCCTTACCTGCCGCCGGCCCCAATGAGGAAGGAAGGAGGTGGGCGGGATGTTACGTCCTGCTCATCTCCGCCCCTCTGCTTTGATTGGCCGGCCGCTTAGTGACGTTACGGTGACGTCGCTGTGATGCCGACCGTCCCTCCCCCTTGAAGGAGGGATTGTTCGGCAGTCACAGCGACGCCGCCAACCAGGTAAGTATGTGTGACGCTGCGTAGCGATAATGTTCACTACGGCAGCGATCACAAACAATCGCATGCGCGACGGGGGCGGGTACTTACACGGTCGCTATCGCTAGAAATTGCTAGCGATATCTCTACCGTGTAAAGCCCCCTTAACAGTAGAAAAATAAAAAAAAACTATAGCCTTCAAAATTTGATGATGCCAAAAACCTTTATGTTGTAAAAAAAAAACAAAAAAAAACAGCTTTGTTTCGTGTGATAGTAGCTAAACCTAAAAAAAAATATAAATCTGGCATTGCTCTAATCGTACTGACCTGAGGAATAAGGCCACCTTATCACTAATACTGCGAGGTGAACAGCGTAAAAAAAAAAAATAAGCCAATTCTTCATCTATCGTTGATTTGATTATTCTGCCTCCCAAGGATCGCAGCGAGGCACTACTCATATTTATTTTGACTTCTACGCTGAGTGCATACACCGGGATTAAATATGAATCTCTGAAAAATGGGATTCAGACAAAATTTGCAATGTAAAATTCACTGTAATGAGGCAGGAAATGACTTTGAACTCCTGTCTGGCCTGTAGTCCAGCAGTGGCCATCTTTTTATGCATCTTTTAGGTGTCCTAAAAAGTGCAATCAACAACAGTTTTGTGCACATTTGAAAAGAAGGCTACCACAGAACACACAGCCAGGCAGAGTCCGGGGTAACTCTGCTACCTCATTAGTGACTTAATCTGAAAGGGGTTTCACCTAAATCACGAATGTCAGAGATGTAGATGGAAACTCTAAGGGTACCTTCACACTTAGCGATGCAGCAGCGATCCGACCAGCGATCTGACCTGGTCAGGATCGCTGCTGCATCGCTACATGGTCGCTGGTGAGCTGTCAAACAGGCAGATCTCACCAGCGACCACTGAACAGCCCCCAGCCAGCAGGGACGTGCAAGCGACGCTGCGCTTGCACGGAGCCGCCGACTGGAAGCTGCGGAGACTGGTAACTAAGGTAAACATCGGGTATGGTTACCCGATGTTTACATTAGTTACCAGCGCTGTGTGCAGAGAGCAGGGAGCCGCGCACACTGAGCGCTGGCTCCTTGCTCTCCTAGCTGCTGTACACATCGGGTTAATTAACCCGATGTGTAATGCAGCTACATGTGCAGAGAGCAAGGAGCCGCGCACACTGCTTAGCGCTGGCTCCTTGCTCTCCTAGCTGCTATACACATCGGGTTAATTAACCCGATGTGTACAGCAGCTACATGTGCAGAGAGCCGGAGCCGGCAGCACAGGCAGCGTGAGAGCTGCGGAGGCTGGTAACTAAGGTAAATATCGGGTAACCACCTTGGTTACCCGATGTTTATCTTGGTTACAAGCTTACCTCAGCTGTCAGACGCCGGCTCCTGCTCCCTGCTCGCTTCATTTGTCGCTCTCTCGCTGTCACACACAGCGATCTGTGTGTCACAGCGGGAGAGAGGCTTTGAAGAAAACGAACCAGGGCTGTGTGTAACGAGCAGCGATCTCGCAGCAGGGGCCAGATCGCTGCTCAGTGTCACACACAGCGAGATCGCTAATGAGGTCACTGCTGCGTCACAAAAAGCGTGACTCAGCAGCGATCTCGGCAGCGAGCTCGCTGTGTGTGAAGCACCCCTAATGTAAGCGCTCAGCATGGAGCCAAGATAAAGGTGATCTGTTCCAAAATGTTTCTGTACCCAAATTACCATCAACAGCATACAAGTAAACCCACAAAAAAATGTCCCCACTCAAATACGTCGTCTCTTAACATAAATATAGGGGGCTTCCAAATTACTGGCAGCACAATGGCTCTTGAAAAGCAATATGGCTCCCCCTCAAAAAAGAAATCCAGCTAAATCTGTACATTTAAATCCAAATGCCCCCCTCAATTTTGAGCTCCACAATGTACTTAAACCACACACGTTTGCATTATTGCAGTGAGGAAGGCCTGCTTAATATACAAGGTATGTGTCTCCAAAAGCACTAGATGGGCACAATGAATGGGCACCACAATGTACTGGGTACGACAAGGGCTTATTTTTCCAATTTTTCATTCTGCAACATTCTCTGTGTTTGACTCCAGGGGTGTCTTCCAGATACAAATGTATCACTACAGTCATAGATAAATTCCCAGAGGGGTATAGTTCCAAAATGTGGTCACTTGAGGGGTTTTTTGCTTTTCTGGCACTAAGGGCTCTGCAAATGGAGTCAGCAAGCTATTCTAAAAAAATGTGTGCTCCATAAGTCAAATGACGCTCCTTCCCTCCTGAGCCCTCTCATGTGGCCAAACAGTACAGTGCAGTCACTTGTGGAATATTGCCATGTTCAGAAGACATTGTGTAACACAAGCTGGGACATTTTTTACCTATTACCCTTGTGAAAATTGAAAACCTGGGGCTAAAACAACATTTCAGTTGTCAAAATGCAATTATTTTTTCTTCATTGCCCAATAGTATACACATCTGTGATATCAATATGCTTACTGAACCCTTAGATGAATTCCAGCTAAATCTGTACTCCAATATAGTGCTCCTTCCCTTGTGAGCTTTGCACTGTGCCTCAAAACTAGTTTTCTACCACATATGGGTTATTGGTAAAGTCAGAAGAAAATTTGTAACAAATTGTAGAGTCCATTTTCTTCTGTTACCTTTTGTGAAAATCAAAACTTTGAGGCAAAAGCAACATTTTAGTGGAAAAATGGTAATATTTTCATATTTACAGCCCAATGTTATACAATTCCGTGAATCACTTGAGGGTTAAAATTACTTACTACACCTCTAGATGGATTCCTCTAGAGGTGTATTTTCTAAAATGCATTCACTTGTGAGGGGTTTCTGCTGTTTAGGAATTTCAGTGCATCTTCAAATGATATATGGCGTCTGTAATCTATTCCAGCCAAAATACCGCTGCGTCCCTTGTGAGCCTTGCTGTGTGCCCAAGCAGTAGTTTTTCACCATATATTACCACATATAGGGTATTCCTGTACTCAGCAGAAACTGCACAACAAATTGTATGGTCTACTTTCTCCAGTTACGCTTTTAAAAAATTAACAAATTGGGATTAAACCACTATTTTTGTGGTTAAAGTATATTTTTTCATTTTCACAGCTCAATGTTATAAAATTCTATGAAGTATCTGTGGGCTCAAGGAGTTGACCACACCTGCTGATAAATTCCTTGAGGGGTCTAGTTTCCAAAATGGGGCCACTTGTAGGGTTTTCTCTAATTTGGTACATCAGGAGCTTATGAGCATATGCGACATGGTGTCCACTATCTATTCCAGCCAATTTTGCATTTCAAAATTCAAAAAGTGCTTATTCACTGCCAAGCCCTGCCGTGCACCCAAACAGTATTTTTGCACCCCATATGGGGTATTCCCATACTCAAAAGATTTTCAGACAAAATTATATGGTCCATTTTCTTGAGTTAGCTTTGCAAAAATTAAAAAATTGGGATAAAAACATTTTTTAGGGAAAAAAACTTATTTTTTTATTTTCACAGTTCAACATTATAAAATTCTTTAAAGTTCCTGGGGGTTCAAAGTGCTGACCACACATCTAGATAAATTCCTTGATGGATTTAGTTTCCAAAAGGGGGTCACTTGTGGGAGGTTTCTACTGTTTAGGCATGGAATTTTACATTCAAAAAGTCAAATAGTGTTTCTTCCCTTCTGAGCCCTGCCATGCGCCCAAACAGTACTTTTCACCACTTATGGGGTATCAGCATACTCAGGAGAAACTGCAAAATAAATTGGATGGTGAAATTTGTCCTGTTGTGAAAATAAAAATTTGGGACCAAAGCAATATTTTTGTTGGAAAACATTTAATTTTTTGCACGGCACAATGTTATAAAATTCTGTGAAGCACCTGTGGGTTAAAGGTTCTCACTACACCTCTAGATAAATTCCTGGAGGGGTTTAGTTTCAAAAATGAGGTCAGTTGTGGAGGTTTCCATTCTTTAGGCACATCAGAGGCCTTGCAATAACGAGATGACATCTGCTAACTATTTCAGACATTTTTGCGTTACAAAATTCAAATAGCACTCCTTCACTTCTGAGCTTTGTCGTGCACACCACATATGGAATATCCCTGTACCCAGTAGAATTTGCACAACAAATTGTATAGTCCATTTTCTATTGTTATCATTGTAAAAATGTAAACATTTGGGTGTAAACCAACATTTTTGTGGTAAAAATGTATTTTTTCATTTTTACTGCTCAACATTATAAAATTCTTTGAAGCACCTGGATGTTCAAGTTACTCACCACACAAATAGATAAATTCCTTGAGTGGTCTAGTTTCCAAAATGAGGTCACTTGTGGGGGGGGGTTTGCAATATTTAGGCACTTCAAGGGCTCTCCAAATGCAACTTGGCTTTTGCTAATGATTCCAGTCAATTTTGCATTCAAAAAGTCATATGTCACTCCTTCCTTTCTCCCTTCTGAGCCCTGTCGTGCTCCCAAACAGTAGATTTCCACCACATCTTGGGTACCCCTGTAATCAGGAGAAATTGCACAATAAATTTAAATTGTACAGTGCATTTTTCCTGTTTCCCTTATGAAAATGCAAATTTTGGGGGATAAAGCAACTTTTTTTTTAGTTCCTGTGAAGCACCTGAAGAATTAATAAACTTCTTGGATGTGATTTTAAGCACATTGAAAGGTGCAGTTTTTAGAATGGTGTCACTTTTGGGTATTTTCTGTCATATAGGCCCCTCAAAGTCACTTTAAAAATGATGTGGTCCCTAAGAAAAATTGTTTTGTAAATTTTGTTGGAAAAATGAGAAATTCCTGCTGAAATTTAACCCTTCTAACTCCATTACAAAAAAAATTATGTTTCAAAAATGGTGCTGATGTAAAGTAACATGTGGGAAATGTTATTTATTAACTATTTTGTGTTGCACAACTCTCTGGTCTAAGGACAATGAAAACAAAATAAATTTTAAAAATTGCTTAATTTTCACAATTTTTGCTAAATGCCTGATTTTTTTCACAAATAAATTCAAAAAATGTCATCCTAAATTTTCAACTAATATGAAGTACAATATGTCACAAAAAAAATTAGAATCACTGGGATCCGTTGTTGCGTTTCAGAGTTATTACCTCATAAAATGACACTGGTAAGAATTGAAAAAATTGGCTGGGTGGTGAAAAGGTTAATGGAGAATAAAAATCAATCCCAACTCCTTTAAAGGCCAGGTTGCAAGTTTGACTAGTGCAATTAATAAATCCATACCACTGGTTAGAAAGTTAACTTCAGGGTTGTTATAATTGTATAAAGATATCTAAAATATTTTTTGTGATTTATCATTATTTTTTGTGATTTATTTTTTGTCCCAGTACTTTACAATTCTTTTGTGTCTCCTGTCCAAAACTGACTTTGCAAACCATGTTTCTACTATTTCACCCTCTTAACCACACAGTCTCTCAGTGCTTGGTTCAGACACCTCTCTAGACAGCAAAGCACTGCTGTAGTTTATCTTGTAATCTAGCATAATCCTTCAGGATGCTCACATTGTTACCGTGTAATAGTCCCACACTCGGGCACTAATCTTCTCACCATCTCTGTGGTGGCAACAATCTATTGTGGTTCTCCTGAAGAAGTTTGTTACCTTCGAAACACATTAAGAATAAAATACATAAACACTCTAATACCAGGTATTGGACTTTATAATGTGGATACAAAAACCAGCAGTGCAGATCACTCAATTTCTCTACTACAGTGACCAGATTTTTCACACACAGGTATCAGCATACATAGTGTAGTTATCGTCTGTCCAGGAATAAGCCTCTTTGCTCTTCTTTGTGGTGGCAGTCTTTATCATTCTCTTTAAGCAATGGCACCACTCACATTCGGAAGTATTAATATCTCTCAAATGGGACAAACTACACTGAGAGCAGTACAAGATGAAGCTCCCTAATTGATCTTCTGTGTAAGACCAGAGTCACACTTGCGAGTGACTCACAGAGTCCCGCATCGCATCACCCCTGCACAGCCACACACTCTCCTGACAGGGGTGGGTCGACTGCATGTATTTCTACGCAACTGAGATGCTTCTGTCTGGAGAGTAGCAGGCCGTGTTGGGTGATGTGATGCGAGACTCGCGCGAGTCACACACGAGACACTCGAAAGTGTGACTTCAGCCTAAGGCTTCCTCCCCATGCTGAGATTTTGATGCTGTGTCAAAAATGCAGTGTCTTGCAATGAGTTTTATAGAAATCTCATACCCATTGTGGTTCTTTTTTACTCAGCATGTTTCAAATCCGCAGCATGGTTATTTCTTTAGCGGGTATGGTAAGTTTTCTGTGCATTGTTTCTCCATAGACTTGCATTAGATGCAAGAAATCTGCAAGTGAAAAACGCATGTGCGTTTTTGGTGTGTTTCCGAAGTGGAAACACATAAAAAACACATGTAATCCACACTTAAGAGTATCAATAAAGTTTTTCATGGCCAAATACCAGGTATTAACAAAAACAAATCAGCTGTATTTAAAGCATAACACACCAACAAGAAACAAAAAACGCAGTGTCAAATACACAAAAAAATGCATGTTAAAGAAACACTCAATAATGCAATGAAAAATCGCAAATAACCTAATTTAAATAATAGGTGCAGAAATTGTTTCAACATTAAAAATTCACCAAAAGCTCATTGTGGGACGGTAGCTTTATTCTCTATAGCCTTAAAGAGAACCTGTAACTTGAAAAACGCAATTGAGCTGCAGCTATGGGGTGAATCTGCAGGTTAATAGCATTTTGAACTTGGTCAGCGCCTGCATTTTGAGCCCTGCTACCTGTAGGAAAATAAGTTTAATTTTCCTTGCAACATTCAGGCTTCAGTCATATGAGCCATACCACCCGGTGTATCAAGAGTGGTGTCAGTAACTGCGCCTCCTTAACTGACTGACAGCAAGTTCTAATGTACAGTCATGGCCAAAAGTTTTGAGAATGACACCAAAATTATATTTTCACATGATCTGTTGCCCCCTGGTTTTTAATTGTGTTTGTCTGATGTTTACATCACATACAGAAATATAATTGGAATCATATTATGGGTACCAAAAGGTTATATTGACAGTTAGAATGAGTTAATGCAGCAAGTCAATATTTGCAGTGTTGACCCTTCTTCTTCAGGACCTCTGCAATTCTCCCTGGCATGCTCTCAATCAACTTCTGGATCAAATCCTGACTGATAGCTGTCCATTCTTGCATAAGCAATGCTTACATTTTGCCAGAATTTGTTGGTTTTTGTTTGTCCACCCGTATCTTGATGATTGCCCACAAGTTCTCAATGGGATTAAGAGCTGGGGAGTTTCCAGGCCATGGACCCAAAATCTCTATGTTTTGTTCCATGAGCCATTTAGTGATCACCTTTGCTTTATGGCAAGGTGCTCCATCATGCTGGAAAAGGCATTGTTGGGCGCCAAACTGCTCTTGGACAGTTGGGAGAAGCTGCTCTTGGAGGACATTCTGGTACCATTCTTTATTCATGGCTGTGTTTTTAGACAAGACTGTCAGTGAGCCGATTCCCTTGGCTGAGAAGCAACCCCACACATGAATCGTTTCAGGATGCTTAACAGTTGGCATGAGACAAGACTGGTGGTAGCGCTCACCTCTTCTTCTCCTAATAAGCTGTTTTCCAGATGTCCCAAACAATCGAAAAGAGGATTCATCTGAGAAAATGACTTTACCCCAGTCCTCAGCAGTCCACTCCCTGTACCTTTTGCACAATATCAGTCAGTCCCTGATGTTTTTTCTGGAGAGAAGTGGCTTCTTTGCTGCCCTCCTTGAAACCAGGCCTTGCTCAAGCAGTCTCCGCCTCACAGTGCGTGCAGAAGCACTCACACCAACAAAGAAAAAATGAATAACTAGGTCCATAGTAACAATGTAGCATATAGCATGGAGGTTCACCATTAACAACAGAAAAACCTACATAGAAACTCCATAATATCATCCATACAATCCTCATTAGATTGAATACCAAACAATATTTTCTTTATAGAAATCTATAGAAAATTTTATTTAAATGCAATTTAGTAAAAAAGTTTTCCAGAGACACAAAAAAAAAGTGCAACACATAGTACAGAGATATGTTTAAAAACATGTGCAAAGCTAGTCAGGGAGGTGTGTCAGTACAGAACAAGCTGAAATATGTGCATGGTATAGCTCACAAAGACAGCATAGCTAGAATGCATTAGTATTTCAGTTCCACATAATACAATCAGCAGTACATTGGAGTACATGAAATGACAAATGAGTAAAACGTCATGTCATAAATGTGCACTGCGGATTCAGAAACACATACAGAATATAGAAATCACCATGTATAGCTACAGTGCATTGATATATCAATTCCACATAATGTAATTAACAACACACTGGAGTACACTGAATAGCAAGGTAAGATGTCATATTCTATACATACATGGAGACCCATGCAAGATGTGAAAAGCACCATGCATGCTGTCCTATGAGCATGGAACAAAACTCAAATGGTTATGATAACAGGACTATCCTGTGAGCATGTGCCATTGCTCAAATATATACGATGCAATAAGAAACATCCTTTCAGCAAGTAAGGTGGCGATGTTCCACCATAAGTAAAGGTACTGTGACCCACCAGGAACACTCCTGTGTTCAAGCCTGACACACCACCCTGCACCTCAACGCGTTTCGCTTATCGCTTCATCGGGAGGTGCAGAGGTGACATCCAGGGCTGCTTATATCTGGAATGAACAGTACTTACCATCCTATTGTGGCGCGCCCCGGAGATCCGATGCCCATCCTCCACTGTGTCCGGCGTTCAGGAAGCGGGAGTGCGCATGCGCACAACCCGACAACCATTAGATCACCAGACACAGAGAGGAGGAGTGATCAGAGCCCCGTGCGCGCACAGGATGGAGTCCATAACCGCCATATTACATGAGGGCAAGGAACAGGGCAAGTGAAAACCGAGCATAAGAAATAGTTGCAAAGGTAGATATATGACAAGTTAAACAATATTAATGAAGTAATATCCATAAAGTCTTTTGAATTGCAATTATTCCAGATCTTGAAAATGCAAACGGTCCAGATAGATCTTCCTGTTCTAGTAGCTCCGATATATGCAGATACAAGCAGCCATCTCTAAAAAGTATGGAATGGTGATAAAAGGGAAATGGGAAAAAATTATAAAAAGGGGATAAAAAAGAGAAAAGAATGTCAGAATATAAAACGGCAATTGGTACGCAAACACAAACCAATACCTCCACTACACATTTACAGACCGTGAGCCATTAAATCAAAAAGGGCTTATAGCTGATCATATCATTCAGCCCCCGCGGTTTTACTGTATCAAGAGTGATGATCCATTTGGCCTCTTTCTTAAATATGGCATTCCTGAGGTCACCCCCTCTCGCACCAAGATAAACTTTATCAATACCTCTGAATCTGAGTAACCGCCAGTTACAATCATGACGTTCCCTAAAATGTTTAGGGATATTCTTTAGAAGCAAAATTTCCTCCGGTTTTGTGGCTTTAGCCGCGTTCTTAATATCACGGATGTGTTCCAAGATGCGTGTCCGGAACTCTCGGGTAGTCAGGCCCACATAAATGAGGCCACAGGGGCATGTTGCCCAATAGATAATCCCGGTGGATCGACAATTTATGGAGTGTACAATTCTATAGGTATTCTCCCTAGAAGAATCCCAAAATTCACCCGTACGATCCATCTGTGGGCAAGCCCCACAGTCCCCACAGGAGCGTGACCCCCATCTGGGACCCCTATTTATCCCGAAAGTATTCCTGACTGCCGGAGTATAAAAGCTTTTTACAATTTGATCTTTTAATGTTTTAGATCTTTTTGGCGTCACTGCAGGTCCAGAGGTAAGTATGAGGGACAAGTCATAGTCAGTGAGAAGCACTGACCAATATTTTTTGACAATAGAGAACATCTCCCTCCATTGTCCATGATAGGGAGTGATGAAACGAACGATGTCATCATTCTTCTTAGGGTGAGTTTTTTAATAAGATATCGCGTGGAGTATCCCTTGCTCTGGCATATCCCTCCTGTATAGATTTTTCTCGATAATGCCTTGCCCTAAATCTTCTTTTTAAATCCTCAGATTGTTGCTCAAATGAAACATTATTGGAGCATACCCGTCGGGCACGCAGGAATTGCCCTGTAGGAATAGAATCAATCACCTTTTTCGGATGTGATGATCTGGCACTCAAAAGTGAATTTACAGCCGTGGTTTTACGAAAAATATCCGTGCACAGTGTTCCGTCCGTCCCCTTCAATATTCGTACATCCAAATATTCGGTTTGTTCACTGCTGAAGACATAAGTAAGTCTGATGTTATTCATATTATCATTGAGACGCTGCATAAAGATATCCAACTGATTGATCTCCCCCTTCCAAATCAAAAAAATATCGTCGATGAAACGCAGCCACATGTCCACTGCGCCCATCTCAGATGCTGGAAAAACTATGGACCGTTCCCATAGTCCAAGAAAGAGGTTTGCGTATGAGGGCGCACAAGACGCCCCCATCGCAACTCCTCTCTCTTGGAGATAGAAACGGTCCTTAAATAAAAAGAAATTATGAGATAAAATAAATCTAAGTAAAAGCAGGAGGAGATCAATCAGTTGCACATCCAACTCAGTAGATCGTAAAAAGAAGTCAACAGCAGCGATGCCATCCTCATGGGCTATGGAGGTATAAAGTGACTCAACGTCAGCAGTGACCATAATGATGTCAGACTCGAATGTGATGCCCTCCAGACGATTCAGGAACTCCGTGGAGTCCCGAATATAGGACGGGAGGGTAATAACAAGGGGTTGCAAATAGTAGTCCAGGAACCTGCAAGCAGGCTCACATAGGCTATTATTGCCGGACACAATTGGCCTGCCAGGTGGACAATCAATATTCTTGTGCACTTTCGGCAGGAAGTATACCGTTGGAATAACCGGGTGTTCAGTCAAGAGGCCTTCAAAAACAGATTTGGGTATGATGTCCCTCTCAAAGGCAAGGAATAGCAAATCATAAAGCTCACCCTGATATTTCCTTAGTGGATTCCCATCAAGTTTCGTGTAACAGGAGGCATCATTCAGTTGGCGGAATGCCTCCTTTTCATATTGCTCCTTAGACCAGAGAACCACATTTCCCCCCTTGTCGGCCTGCTTAATTACGACATCATCCATATTTTTGAGCTCTTTTAATGCCACACGCTGTTTTTGACTTAAATTGTCGTGTGTGCGCTTTCGTGGGAGGCGTCTAAACTCTTGAGTTACCAATTTTGTGAATAACTCAATCACTGGGCAGGCCGACAAGGGTGGAAATACAGTGGATCTCTTTTTGATAGTTGCAGGGAAGGAGGAACTGGTCGTGTCCTCCTGTTCAGCCAGTAGCGACTCCAATGCTCTCACTGCTTCCATGTCCTCTACTGATAGATCCGGGTAAGATCCCAAATCTTTTTTCAAAAAATATTTTTTAAACATGAGTTTACGGCTAAATAGATGTAAATCTTTTATAGCAGTAAAAACATCAAAATCCGCAACAGGTGAAAAGGAGAGACCTAATTCAAGAACAGAGAGTTGGTCCTCAGTCAACACTTTATCAGTAAGGTTTATTACCTGAAGAGCATCAGTCTGGTTAGAAGGTTTATTCATATCCTGACGTTGCTTCTTTCTGGTGTAGTTTCGGGTTTCCATCCTATTGCCAAAAAAGTTGTTCCGATTACGACCACTGGGGGGTCCCCGAAAGTATGATGAACCCTCACCGGAGGAAGCAGAGTCCGTATTAGATTGAGATTTAGAATGTACAATAGAACCTGATCTAAAACTTCTATGCTGATGCCATTTGAATACATTCCCATTTTGATAATCATCAATGTCGCGTTTAAATTTCTGTGCCTTTTTCTGCTTAATGTCAGTCTCCCACTGCTCAAACTCCTTTGCGAGTTCTTTATCAAACTCCGCTAGGTTTGTCTCAGATATTTTTTGTTTTAATTCCACATTAACTTTTTCAATCTCAGTCTCAAGCTCAGCCAATCTTTTCTTATCAAGGCCGATAAGTAGCTCGAGCATTGTGCGGGAGCACAATTTGCAGGCCTCTTCCCATCTGCCTTTAAATGTGTCGTCTTCGACCACAAATGCTGGGAATGTTTAAATACGTAGTCCTCTTGGGACAATGTCTCTCCCAAGATACTGTTCTAACGAAGCCTTGTTCCACCATGTTTTAGTGCGTTTAAACAAAAGATTTTTTAATTTTACTTGAAGCTCACGGTACTGCATTGGAGGTGAGGGATTGGTGTGGTTACCGCCATTGCCGAACACATCAGTGACCTGTGCCGCCCAATTTGCGTCCCGTCCACGGTAATCCATAACCGGACCTGTATTCCCCAAAAAGACATATACAAAGAAAAAATGAATAACTAGGTCCATAGTAACAATGTAGCATATAGCATGGAGGTTCACCATTAACAACAGAAAAACCTACATAGAAACTCCATAATATCATCCATACAATCCTCATTAGATTGAATACCAAACAATATTTTCTTTATAGAAATCTATAGAAAATTTTATTTAAATGCAATTTAGTAAAAAAGTTTTCCAGAGACACAAAAAAAAAGTGCAACACATAGTACAGAGATATGTTTAAAAACATGTGCAAAGCTAGTCAGGGAGGTGTGTCAGTACAGAACAAGCTGAAATATGTGCATGGTATAGCTCACAAAGACAGCATAGCTAGAATGCATTAGTATTTCAGTTCCACATAATACAATCAGCAGTACATTGGAGTACATGAAATGACAAATGAGTAAAACGTCATGTCATAAATGTGCACTGCGGATTCAGAAACACATACAGAATATAGAAATCACCATGTATAGCTACAGTGCATTGATATATCAATTCCACATAATGTAATTAACAACACACTGGAGTACACTGAATAGCAAGGTAAGATGTCATATTCTATACATACATGGAGACCCATGCAAGATGTGAAAAGCACCATGCATGCTGTCCTATGAGCATGGAACAAAACTCAAATGGTTATGATAACAGGACTATCCTGTGAGCATGTGCCATTGCTCAAATATATACGATGCAATAAGAAACATCCTTTCAGCAAGGAAGGTGGCGATGTTCCACCATAAGTAAAGGTACTGTGACCCACCAGGAACACTCCTGTGTTCAAGCCTGACACACCACCCTGCACCTCAACGCGTTTCGCTTATCGCTTCATCGGGAGGTGCAGAGGTGACATCCAGGGCTGCTTATATCTGGAATGAACAGTACTTACCATCCTATTGTGGCGCGCCCCGGAGATCCGATGCCCATCCTCCACTGTGTCCGGCGTTCAGGAAGCGGGAGTGCGCATGCGCACAACCCGACAACCATTAGATCACCAGACACAGAGAGGAGGAGTGATCAGAGCCC
This sequence comes from Anomaloglossus baeobatrachus, assembly GCF_048569485.1. NCBI lineage: Eukaryota > Metazoa > Chordata > Amphibia > Anura > Aromobatidae > Anomaloglossus > Anomaloglossus baeobatrachus. The sequence goes on along the minus strand of NC_134354.1, from coordinate 510,994,162 downwards.
CGTGCGCGCACAGGATGGAGTCCATAACCGCCATATTACATGAGGGCAAGGAACAGGGCAAGTGAAAACCGAGCATAAGAAATAGTTGCAAAGGTAGATATATGACAAGTTAAACAATATTAATGAAGTAATATCCATAAAGTCTTTTGAATTGCAATTATTCCAGATCTTGAAAATGCAAACGGTCCAGATAGATCTTCCTGTTCTAGTAGCTCCGATATATGCAGATACAAGCAGCCATCTCTAAAAAGTATGGAATGGTGATAAAAGGGAAATGGGAAAAAATTATAAAAAGATCTGGAATAATTGCAATTCAAAAGACTTTATGGATATTACTTCATTAATATTGTTTAACTTGTCATATATCTACCTTTGCAACTATTTCTTATGCTCGGTTTTCACTTGCCCTGTTCCTTGCCCTCATGTAATATGGCGGTTATGGACTCCATCCTGTGCGCGCACGGGGCTCTGATCACTCCTCCTCTCTGTGTCTGGTGATCTAATGGTTGTCGGGTTGTGCGCATGCGCACTCCCGCTTCCTGAACGCCGGACACAGTGGAGGATGGGCATCGGATCTCCGGGGCGCGCCACAATAGGATGGTAAGTACTGTTCATTCCAGATATAAGCAGCCCTGGATGTCACCTCTGCACCTCCCGATGAAGCGATAAGCGAAACGCGTTGAGGTGCAGGGTGGTGTGTCAGGCTTGAACACAGGAGTGTTCCTGGTGGGTCACAGTACCTTTACTTATGGTGGAACATCGCCACCTTCCTTGCTGAAAGGATGTTTCTTATTGCATCGTATATATTTGAGCAATGGCACATGCTCACAGGATAGTCCTGTTATCATAACCATTTGAGTTTTGTTCCATGCTCATAGGACAGCATGCATGGTGCTTTTCACATCTTGCATGGGTCTCCATGTATGTATAGAATATGACATCTTACCTTGCTATTCAGTGTACTCCAGTGTGTTGTTAATTACATTATGTGGAATTGATATATCAATGCACTGTAGCTATACATGGTGATTTCTATATTCTGTATGTGTTTCTGAATCCGCAGTGCACATTTATGACATGACGTTTTACTCATTTGTCATTTCATGTACTCCAATGTACTGCTGATTGTATTATGTGGAACTGAAATACTAATGCATTCTAGCTATGCTGTCTTTGTGAGCTATACCATGCACATATTTCAGCTTGTTCTGTACTGACACACCTCCCTGACTAGCTTTGCACATGTTTTTAAACATATCTCTGTACTATGTGTTGCACTTTTTTTTTGTGTCACTGGAAAACTTTTTTACTAAATTGCATTTAAATAAAATTTTCTATAGATTTCTATAAAGAAGCACTCACACCAGCCTGCTGCCATTGCTGAGCTAGCTCGGCACTGCTGGTAGTCCGATCCCGCAGCTGAAACAGTTTTAAGATACGGTCCTGGCGTTTGCTGGTCCTTTTTGGGCGCCCTGGAGCCTTTTTGGCAACAATGGAAGCTATCTCCTTGAAGTTCTTGATGATGCGATAGATTGTTGACTGAGGTGCAATCTTTGTAGCTGCGATACTCTTCCCTGTTAGGCCATTTTTGTGCAGAGCAATGATGGCTGCACGTGTTTCTTTAGAGATAACCATGCTTAACTGAAGAGAAACAATGATACCAAGCACCAGCCTCCTTTTAAGTGTCCAGTGGTGTCATTCTTACTTAATCATGACTGATTGATCGCCAGCCCTGTCCTCATCAACACCCACACCTGTGTTAATGGAACCATCACTAAAACAATGTTAGCTGCTCCTTTTAAGGCAGGAATGCAATGATGTTGAAATGTGTTTTGGGGGTTAAAGTTAATTTCTTAGCTAATATTGACTTTGCAAGTAATTGCTGTTAAGCTGATCACTCTTTATGACATTCTGGAGTATATGCAAATTGCCATTAGAAAAACTTAAGCAGTAGACTTTGTAAAAATTAATATTTGTAGCATTCTCAAAACTTTTGGCCATGGCTGTAGAACCAGCTGTCAGTCGGTGCAAGGGGTGTGGTTACAGCCGCCACTCTTGATACACAGAACAATGAATGAACACCACCCAGTGGCTGAAGCTCAAAACTAGCTAAGAGGATTAAAGTTCATTTCCTTCCAGCAGCGGAGGGCTAAGACCCAGCACCAGGCATTTTCAAAACACTATTACCTGCAGTTTAATTGAAAAAAAATGAAATAAGAGCTGCAATCAAAACATCCTATCTACTTCAATATGGTAGCTATAAAGATGTCAGTTCAGGGCACAAAAAACAAGTACTCTCACAGTCCAATGGAGCACAACTTGAACATGATATGAGTCTTGAAAAATTGTGATAAAAGCTATTTTTTTATTATTTTTTCTTACAAATTTCCGCAATTTTTCTCTTTGCTGAAATAAAAAAAACAACTATACATGTTTAGAATTTCAGTAATTGTTCTGACCTGGAGAACCACATCGCCAGCAAATGTCATTTTTACCATACAGTGAACATGGTAAACATTGTTGTATATGTAAAATATGTTTACCCATTCTCAACATGGTTATTTCCATTTTTGCGGTTTCCTTTTTTTCTCTTTCTCTTCCGAGAGTCATAACTTTTATATTTTTCCAACAACATAGCCATGTGAGAACTTGATTTTTGCAAACCAATAAACAATAATTTATACAATAATATGGCATAAGTAGGCATTACAGTGCATGTCTAACACACATCATCCACTGATACAAGTATTAGTCCTGGATAGAGATGAGCGATCCTGAATTGTAAAGTTTGTTGTCTATACACCGAACACAGACTTTTGACTGTACTTCCAGTTCCTGTTTGGGTTTGTCACCCGAATAAAGTCTGTTGAAAGGTTGAAGACCAGGCAATCATCATGTTTTTAGGCTGTGGGCACTTCTGGAGCCATCACAACCATGCCAAGTATTGGTATGTCTGTGATTGGCCAGGGAAATCACCGTAAAAAAAGGAAGCAAAATAGTTAAAGCAGAACATACCAGTCTATTACACTTCCGGGTCATTATTCTTCATACATATTCACTGTTTCCCTAACCCACTGTCTGTGACAGCTTCTGTGATTGGCTGCAGTCAGACTGCCAGCGTGGTGGTGTCTGATTGGTTGCCCTCACAGAAGTTGTCTGTCTGCACGGGTAAAGTATAAAAATAAATAAATTAATTAAAAAGTTACATAGGGTGCTCTGTATATAGTTACCCAGCGCAGATGAAGCATACTTCTACAGGCTGCAGCCCCCAGCTGTGCATGATATCTTGGCTGTGTATCAAAATATGGGGGACCCCTTGCTGCTTTTTAAAATTATTTAAATATATAATTGAAAACACCGGCTTGCGGTCCCCCCAATTTTGATACCCAGCCAAGATAAAGTCGACAGCCAAGAGCTAGTTTTCTAATGCTGGGGAGGCCCATGGTTATTGAGCTCTCCCCAGCCTAAAAATAGCAGCCCGAAGCCGCCCAGAATTGTCACTTCCATTAGATGTGACGATCCCAGCACTTTGCACAACTCATCCCGTTTGCCCTGGTGTAAATTGGAGTAATATAAGGAATTAATGACAGCTCACAGCTGTCACTAAACCCTAGATTATTAATGGATATGGGTCTGAGACCTCATTACTAATCCTCTAAGTGAAAAGAAATAACTTCCGCTGATGTCATGTAGACAGAGCAGCTCTTTTTCTTCTCATCTGCACTGTTGACAGGGTGTATCTGCCAATATCATGATGATTGACAGCTGGCTGACTGCTGCCTTACTGTGGGGAGCTGGCTATGAATCAGCAAGATGTCTACAGTGATGCCACGTTGACAAAAATAAGGTGCAGCTATATTGACAAGATGTGAAATGGAGCAAGGGAATCACCAGCTGACCAGACAGAGATCGTCCCAGTGCAGAACAAGCACGTAGTTAACAACTGTTTTGGTAGTTCAAAAATATTAAAAGTCCTGGGTAGCCACATTAATATTAAAATTAGAAGCAAATTAAAAATTACATTAATAACAGCAAGTATCTTAAAAATCCCAGTGAACTGATAAAAAATGATTGTAGTTATATAAAAATTATGTTACATAATTGAATAAACATGTGTTTATGTTTCACATTAAAGACATTTTTCTTTAATAACAAGTTTATGCTTCAGCGAGATCCTGAAGATGCCGGGACAGGTTTAGCATTTCCAATGGTTCTAGCTCCATCTGGTGGCATACTCATCACCGAAGCCCTACATTTGGATGCCATATGTGCATGTGTTTTGTTATCCAATTTTTATTATTATTTCCTTAGATTTAAGAAGGCATAAGCTATAACTGCAAACCACATAATGTGATTAGATGTTGGCATGCTATGTATCAGAAACTCTCAGCAATAAAGAATAATTGTGACAAACTGAAATCTGTTGAATATGGTTACGGGAACATTTTACAGCTATGTGTTTACTTTTCTGCATACCCATAGGTGCTTGGTAATCCGTACATAATAAACTGATCTTATTAAAAGAGTTTCTAGGAATCAGTTTTTTCTTAAAATTCATACCCTAGCATCCTAAATAACTTTTTTATCATTTACTTACATTGACAAAAGAGCCGTTTTCCTGTAACTTGTGACTGCCGTGGCTGTATTGTGATCTACCCTTGATTATGTGACGTTAACCAGACACATGGTCTACAGTTCCCCTAGCATTGACTAGTCGACAGAATATCAACAGATACATCCAAAGGTGTAATTGGAGTCCTATGGGCGGCCATGCAAAATTTGGACCTTGGCTCCATGAGCATGGAGCTTCTGAACCATTCTAGATCCTAAAAGATATATGCGTGATTGTCATCCTCTCCATTAAAAAAAATAAAGATCTAAAGATAAAATAAATAAAGACTGTTTTCTAAGTAATACATCTAAATAATACAAATAGTAGTCATATAAGGCCCCGTCACACACAGAGATAAATCTTTGGCAGATCTGTGGTTGCAGTGAAATCATGGACATATTGTTCCATTTGTACACAGCCACAAACCTGGCACTGATTGTCCACAATTTCACTGCAACCACAGATCTGCCGCAGATTTATCTCTGTGTGCGACAGGGCCTATAGTCTTCCAAATAACAAATATCACCATATTGTTATGGAAAAAGTCTGCTATAACAAAACTAATATACAGCCACAAAAATAGTGTGAGTAAATCCAACATCCTGTTATTACTGTAAAAAATTTGCCATACCAAAACTACTATGTCAATAATACTGCATACAAGGGACAAATACCAGCACACCATGACTGGACCGCATAGTACCATCACATAGTAACGGAATAATATCATCATACTGATCATTATCAATAATAATCTTTATTTTTATATCGCGCCAACATATTCCACAGCGCTTTGAATATATCTATCAACAACACTATCCCCATTGAGGCTCACAATCTAAATTCCCTATCTGTATGTCTTTGGAGTGTGGGTGGAAACCGGAGAAAACACACGCAAACACAGGGAGAACATATAATCTCCTTGCAGATGTTGTCCTTGGTGCGATTTGAACCCAGGACCACGGTGCTGCAAGACTGTAATGCAAAACACTGAGCCACCGTGCCATCTTATCATAAACTACAGTACCAAAACTAATAGTATCATTGGTGACATTATACACAAGATCTATGTAAATCATATAAGTATACAGTTGAAACCAGAAGTTTACATACAATATCTAAAAAGACACATACAGTATGCATGTTTTACTCACTATCTGACATGAAATCAGAATAAGGGCTCATTCACACGACCGTTCCGTTTGTCCTGTTCAGTTCCTGTTTTTTTGCGGACCCACGGGCAGGACCATCTTTTCAATGTCTTTTGTGTAGGGTCGGATGACACATGGAAACACCTCCGTGTGCATCCGATCCTACAAAAAAAACAGATCGGATGCCGTATGTCCGTTCCGTTATTATGGAACATGTCCTATTCTGTTCCGTAATAACGGACCGTGACTCAATGCAAGTCAATGGGTCCACAAAATCCCCGGAAGCCGCACGGAAGCACTTCCGCGTGACCTCTGGCGAGTGCCCGTGCAGTCTGTGTCCCGCTCCCTGCCAGCCCCGCAGCTGCTCGCTCAGCAGCGTGTCAGTGTCTACCCGCCCCCCCTCTGCAATATCAGCAGCTCCTCACACTGCAGCGTGTCAGCATCTCCCCGCACAGCAGTGTGAGTAGCTGCGGGTCTGGCAGGGAGCGGGACACAGACTGCAAGGGCAGTGATGAGAAGCAGCACTCATCATCCCCGTGTCTGCCCGCAGAGTGTCAGTGTGGCCCCCCCCTGCAGTGTCAGCAGCTTCTCACAGCAGTGCATGCAGCCGCGGGGATGACAAGCGCTGCTATGAGGAGGTTAGATGAGATCATTACCTGCTGTGACGATCTCCTCCTCTGCTGACGTCAGCGCTGTCACTGCCTTCTATGCCCACCGCGTTCTCACATCACGTCTCGCGGGCGGCCCGAGACCGTCACTAGCGGTGATGTCACAGGCTCCCGCGATTCTTTGCTGAGAACGTGGCGGGCATAGAAGTCAGTGACAGCGCTGACGTCAGCAGAGGAGGAGATCATCACAGCAGGTAATGATCTCATCTATCCTCCTGACAGCAGCGCTCGTCATCCCCTGCAGTGACCTGGGCTGACCTATTGATGTTAGCTCAGGTCACTGCATTACTCTCCCATCCAATGGGGTTGACTGGGACATTGACAATGGTATGGATCGCCGTGGGACCCCCCCCTTATTGGATTACACCGGACCTGGATTTGCTTATTCTTGTCAATAAATTGGTGAATGAGGGAATGTTTTGGGGAGTGTTTTTTCAAATAAAACTTTTTTTGTTGTCTATTTTTTTTTATTACTGACTGGGTTGGTAATGCCGGGTATCTGATAGACGCCGTGACATCACTAACCCCAGGGCTTGATGCCAGGTGACATTACACATCTGGCATCAACCCCATATATTACCCCATTTGCCACGGCACCAGGGCATCGGGATGAGTTGGGGCGAAGCGCCAGGATTGGCACATCTAATGGATGCGCCACTTCTGGGGCGGCTGCGGCCTGCTATTTTTAGGCTGGGGAGTGTCCAATAACGGTGGACCTCCCTAGTCTGAGAATACCAGACCACAGCTGTCCGCTTTACCTTGACTGGTGATCCAATTTGGGGGGGACCCCATGTTTTTTGTTTTAAATTATTTATTTAATTTAAATTAACAGTGTAGGGTGCCCTCTGTTACGAGGGGGACCCGGGGAAGCGTGCCAAGATGGGAAATGGACAGCTTCCGCCGGTCAAGGTCCACTGTGCGGTGTAAGGGACCGCTGCTATGGTCAGGAAAGAGTGAGCGGGTTGCTGCTAGTGATCGTCTGGAACGTCACAGACGATCTATGTACACCGGTCCGCCCTAACCCGTGAGGGTTGTATGGCTCGGGGCTTCTCGTACGGTGTACCTGTTGCACGGGGACGCACAGAGGTGCCTACACACATGTGCCAGCAGGAGTCACAGGAAAATGGCACGGGGGTAGCACAGAGGTGCCCACGCACGTGTGCTTCAGAAACCAAGTGAGTCCGACAGAGACTCGAGGAGCTCACCTGGGACAGGAACACAGCCTGCTAAACGGGATACTGCCGGAGCAGCAAGGCAGGGGCAAGACCTGCAAACTAGGTGCTGCCTGAGCAGTAAGGGAAAAGCCCACAAAAGACAATAGTGCCTGAGCAGTGGCGTGGCAGCACGCTGCCAGACATCCAAACATAGAAGGACAGTCGCGCACCGCCATGATGGCAGGGGGAGCTTTTAAGGAGGTGTAGCTGCACCCAAGGGCGGGCGCGAGACGGGCGTGACCCAATCAGGGTTCGTGACGTCCTGGCCCGGCCAGTCAGGATTCAGCACATCACCAGCCTCGTCATGGGGCCGTGGGATATCAGTAAGCGAATCAGAAGACGTCATGTGGAGCACATGCTCATCTTCCTGCCTCTGGGTCATAAAGGCGGGATCCTCGGTTTCACAATGTGCAGAGACATGGGAAGTCTTGCTGCTCCCCTGAGCATCTATTCTTTGCACACTGCGCAACCTCCCAGAGCCTCTGTGATGCTGAGCAGGAGAGCTTGTGGCAGGCAAGGGATGGGAGACCGCTCCATTCCTTGCAAGGGGAGAACCACTAGGTGTCACCCTTCTGCAGACTGTGCAGTCTCCCAGACCTTTGGCACTGCTGAGCAGGAGGGCTCGTGGCAGACAAGGAATGGGGGACCACCTCATTCCTTGCAACAAGAGAGCCACGACGTGTAACAGCCCTCTGTTTTGGATTACCAGCCAAGGTGAAGCTGCCAGCTGTGGTTTGCAGGCTGCAGCCGTCTGCTTTACCCTAGCTGGCTACAAAAAATAGGGGGGCCCCACGTCGTTTTTTTAATTATTTATTTATTTTTTTTGGCTAAATGCAAGACTAAGCACCCTTTAGTGCCACATGAAAGTCACTAAAGGGTGCCAGCTTAGAATATGCAGGGGGGTAGGACATTATATATGTCTTTCTCATCTATCTATCCCTCTGTTCATTCATCTAGTCATTCATTCATCCCTCTATCTCTCTGTCTCTATATCTATCCATCTCTATATCTACTCATCTATTTATCTTTGTTGCTGCTTCCGTTTTTTGCGGTCCGCAAAAAAACGGAAGTCACACGGATGACACACGGACCGTATACGGAACGGAACGGATGTCACACGGATGCCACACGGACATATCCGTGAAAAAAAAGGACCGTTTTTGCGGACTGCAAAAATGGAACGGTCATGTGAATGTAGCCTAAACCTTTCCATTTTAGGTCAATTAGGATTAGCAAAATTATTTCGATTTGCCAAATGGCAAAAGAATGAAAGAGAGAATGTTTTAAGGGATTTTTTTTTTACTTTCTGCAAAGTCATAAGTTTACATACATTTCATTAGCATTTGGTACAATTGCCCTTAGGCTACATTCACATGACCGTTCCGTTTTTGCGGTCCGCAAAAACGGTCCGTTTTTTTCACGGATGTGTCCGTGTGGCATCCGTGTGACATCCGTTCCATTCCGTATACGGTCCGTGTGACTTCCGTTTTTTTGCGGACCGCAAAAAACGGAAGCAGCAACAAAGATAAATAGATGAGTAGATATAGAGATGGATAGATATAGAGACAGAGAGATAGAGGGATGAATGAATGACTGAATAAATGAACAGAGGGATAGATAGATAGATAGATAGATAGATAGATAGATAGACGAGAAAGACATATATAATGTCCTACCCCCCTGCATATTCTAAGCTGGCACCCTTTAGTGACTTTCATGTGGCACTAAAGGGTGCTTAGCCTTGCATTTAGCAAAAAAAAAAAAAAAATAATTAAAAAAAACGACGTGGGCCCCCCCCTATGTTTTGTAGCCAGCTAGGGTAAAGCAGACGGCTGCAGCCTGCAAACCACAGCTGGCAGCTTCACCTTGGCTGGTAATCCAAAACAGAGGACACCCCACACTGTTAATTTAAATTAAATAAATAATTTAAAACAAAAAACACGGGGTCCCCCCCAAATTGGATCACCAGTCAAGGTAAAGCGGACAGCTGTGGTCTGGTATTCTCAGACTAGGGAGGTCCACCGTTATTGGACACTCCCCAGCCTAAAAATAGCAGGCCGCAGCCGCCCCAGAAGTGGCGCATCCATTATATGTGCCAATCCTGGCGCTTCGCCCCAACTCATCCCGATGACCTGGTGCCGTGGCAAACGGGGTAATATATGGGGTTGATGCCAGATGTGTAATGTCACCTGGCATCAAGCCCTGGGGTTAGTGATGTCACGGCGTCTATCAGATACCCGACATCACCAACCCAGTCAGTAATAAAAAAAAAATAGACAACAAAAAAAGTTTTATTTGAAAAAACACTCCCCAAAACATTCCCTCATTCACCAATTTATTGACAAGAATAAGCAAATCCAGGTCTGGTGTAATCCAATAAGGGGGGGGTCCCAAGGCGATCCATACCATTGTCAATGTCCCAGTCAACCCCATTGGCTGGGAGAGTAATGCAGTGACCTGAGCTAACATCAATAGGTCAGCCCAGGTCACTGCAGGGGATGACGAGCGCTGCTGTCAGGAGGATAGATGAGATCATTACCTGCTGTGATGATCTCCTCCTCTGCTGACGTCAGCGCTGTCACTGACTTCTATGCCCGCCGCGTTCTCAGCAAAGAATCGCGGGAGTCTGTGACGTCACCGCTAGTGACGGTCTCGGGCCGCCCGTGAGACGTGATGTGAGAACGCGGTGGGCATAGAAGGCAGTGACAGCGCTGACGTCAGCAGAGGAGGAGATCGTCACAGCAGGTAATGATCTCATCTAACCTCCTCATAGCAGCGCTTGTCATCCCCGCGGCTGCACGCACTGCTGTGAGAAGCTGCTGACACTGCAGGGGGGGGGCACACTGACACTCTGCGGGCAGACACGGGGATGATGAGCGCTGCTTCTCATCGCTGCCCTTGCAGTCTGTGTCCCGCTCCCTGCCAGCCCCGCAGCTACTCACACTGCTGTGCGGGGAGATGCTGACTAGAGTTGAGCGCAGTTCGTGGTTCGTGGTTCTCCAGTTCGCGGCTCGAGTGATTTTGGGGCATGTTCTAGATCGAACTAGAACTCGAGCTTTTTGCAAAAGCTCGATAGTTCTAGAAACGTTCGAGAACGGTTCTAGCAGCCAAAAAACAGCTAAATCCTAGCTTGGTTTCTGCTGTAATAGTGTAAGTCACTCTGTGAATCAAACTATTATCACATTTCAGTGTATAGTGTGCGTGAACAGCGCCTTCAGATCACTGCTGTTTCTATAATGGCGATCGCCATTTTTTTTTTTTTTTTTTCTTGTCTTCCTTCCCTAAGCGCGCGCGTCTTGTGGGGCGGGCCAGCATGTCAGCCAATCACAGACACACACACACCTAAGTGGACTTTGAGCCAGAGAAGCAACGGCATGTGTGATAGGATCTGCATGTCACATGTCCCTGCATTATAAAACCGGACATTTTCTTCACGAACGCCATTATCTGCCTTCTGCGTCTTTGGTGTCAGACATCAGTGTCGCAGCTCCGTCCTCCTGAGTCCTATAGCCGATACAGCTGTATGCGCTGCATACACAGCGTTAGACAGCTTAGGGAGAGCACATTCTAGCAGTCCTTTTAAGGGCTCAAAGCGGCAGGGTCAGAGAGCCATAAGTGACAGGTCCTGCAAACAGCAACAGCGTCTGTGTAGCCCAGGTCAGGGATTTCCTCCCTGCATTTCACCATTAGGAGGGAATAGAAAGGCAGGCTTCCATTCCTCTACCCAGAGCACCACAATCCTGCCACTGTACCCTCTTGTCCTCTGCACACTCCAACTCATTCTAAGTAAGCCATTATACTAGCAAACATTCAGTGTACCTAGTGGCATCCTATACGTGGCTATTGGACTTTGCTATAGTCCCACTAGTGCCAAGACATTTGCAGCACGTCTGCCTGCGTTGCACACTCCAACTAATTATAACTAAGCCATTATACTAGCACACACTCAGTGTACCTAGTGGCATCCTATACGTGGCTATTGGACTTTGCTATAGTCCCACTAGTGCCAAGACATTTGCAGCACGTCTGCCTGCGTTGCACACTCCAACTAATTATAACTAAGCCATTATACTAGCACACACTCAGTGTACCTAGTGGCATCCTATACGTGGCTATTGGACTTTGCTATAGTCCCACTAGTGCCAAGACATTTGCAGCACGTCTGCCTGCGTTGCACACTCCAACTAATTATAACTAAGCCATTATACTAGCACACACTCAGTGTACCTAGTGGCATCCTATACGTGGCTATTGGACTTTGCTATAGTCCCACTAGTGCCAAGACATTTGCAGCACGTCTGCCTGCGTTGCACACTCCAACTAATTATAACTAAGCCATTATACTAGCACACACTCAGTGTACCTAGTGGCATCCTATACGTGGCTATTGGACTTTGCTATAGTCCCACTAGTGCCAAGACATTTGCAGCACGTCTGCCTGCGTTGCACACTCCAACTAATTATAACTAAGCCATTATACTAGCACACACTCAGTGTACCTAGTGGCATCCTATACGTGGCTATTGGACTTTGCTATAGTCCCACTAGTGCCAAGACATTTGCAGCACGTCTGCCTGCGTTGCACACTCCAACTAATTATAACTAAGCCATTATACTAGCACACACTCAGTGTACCTAGTGGCATCCTATACGTGGCTATTGGACTTTGCTATAGTCCCACTAGTGCCAAGACATTTGCAGCACGTCTGCCTGCGTTGCACACTCCAACTAATTATAACTAAGCCATTATACTAGCACACACTCAGTGTACCTAGTGGCATCCTATACGTGGCTATTGGACTTTGCTATAGTCCCACTAGTGCCAAGACATTTGCAGCACGTCTGCCTGCGTTGCACACTCCAACTAATTATAACTAAGCCATTATACTAGCACACACTCAGTGTACCTAGTGGCATCCTATACGTGGCTATTGGACTTTGCTATAGTCCCACTAGTGCCAAGACATTTGCAGCACGTCTGCCTGCGTTGCACACTCCAACTAATTATAACTAAGCCATTATACTAGCACACACTCAGTGTACCTAGTGGCATCCTATACGTGGCTATTGGACTTTGCTATAGTCCCACTAGTGCCAAGACATTTGCAGCACGTCTGCCTGCGTTGCACACTCCAACTAATTATAACTAAGCCATTATACTAGCACACACTCAGTGTACCTAGTGGCATCCTATACGTGGCTATTGGACTTTGCTATAGTCCCACTAGTGCCAAGACATTTGCAGCACGTCTGCCTGCGTTGCACACTCCAACTAATTATAACTAAGCCATTATACTAGCACACACTCAGTGTACCTAGTGGCATCCTATACGTGGCTATTGGACTTTGCTATAGTCCCACTAGTGCCAAGACATTTGCAGCACGTCTGCCTGCGTTGCACACTCCAACTAATTATAACTAAGCCATTATACTAGCACACACTCAGTGTACCTAGTGGCATCCTATACGTGGCTATTGGACTTTGCTATAGTCCCACTAGTGCCAAGACATTTGCAGCACGTCTGCCTGCGTTGCACACTCCAACTAATTATAACTAAGCCATTATACTAGCACACACTCAGTGTACCTAGTGGCATCCTATACGTGGCTATTGGACTTTGCTATAGTCCCACTAGTGCCAAGACATTTGCAGCACGTCTGCCTGCGTTGCACACTCCAACTAATTATAACTAAGCCATTATACTAGCACACACTCAGTGTACCTAGTGGCATCCTATACGTGGCTATTGGACTTTGCTATAGTCCCACTAGTGCCAAGACATTTGCAGCACGTCTGCCTGCGTTGCACACTCCAACTAATTATAACTAAGCCATTATACTAGCACACACTCAGTGTACCTAGTGGCATCCTATACGTGGCTATTGGACTTTGCTATAGTCCCACTAGTGCCAAGACATTTGCAGCACGTCTGCCTGCGTTGCACACTCCAACTAATTATAACTAAGCCATTATACTAGCACACACTCAGTGTACCTAGTGGCATCCTATACGTGGCTATTGGACTTTGCTATAGTCCCACTAGTGCCAAGACATTTGCAGCACGTCTGCCTGCGTTGCACACTCCAACTAATTATAACTAAGCCATTATACTAGCACACACTCAGTGTACCTAGTGGCATCCTATACGTGGCTATTGGACTTTGCTATAGTCCCACTAGTGCCAAGACATTTGCAGCACGTCTGCCTGCGTTGCACACTCCAACTAATTATAACTAAGCCATTATACTAGCACACACTCAGTGTACCTAGTGGCATCCTATACGTGGCTATTGGACTTTGCTATAGTCCCACTAGTGCCAAGACATTTGCAGCACGTCTGCCTGCGTTGCACACTCCAACTAATTATAACTAAGCCATTATACTAGCACACACTCAGTGTACCTAGTGGCATCCTATACGTGGCTATTGGACTTTGCTATAGTCCCACTAGTGCCAAGACATTTGCAGCACGTCTGCCTGCGTTGCACACTCCAACTAATTATAACTAAGCCATTATACTAGCACACACTCAGTGTACCTAGTGGCATCCTATACGTGGCTATTGGACTTTGCTATAGTCCCACTAGTGCCAAGACATTTGCAGCACGTCTGCCTGCGTTGCACACTCCAACTAATTATAACTAAGCCATTATACTAGCACACACTCAGTGTACCTAGTGGCATCCTATACGTGGCTATTGGACTTTGCTATAGTCCCACTAGTGCCAAGACATTTGCAGCACGTCTGCCTGCGTTGCACACTCCAACTAATTATAACTAAGCCATTATACTAGCACACACTCAGTGTACCTAGTGGCATCCTATACGTGGCTATTGGACTTTGCTATAGTCCCACTAGTGCCAAGACATTTGCAGCACGTCTGCCTGCGTTGCACACTCCAACTAATTATAACTAAGCCATTATACTAGCACACACTCAGTGTACCTAGTGGCATCCTATACGTGGCTATTGGACTTTGCTATAGTCCCACTAGTGCCAAGACATTTGCAGCACGTCTGCCTGCGTTGCACACTCCAACTAATTATAACTAAGCCATTATACTAGCACACACTCAGTGTACCTAGTGGCATCCTATACGTGGCTATTGGACTTTGCTATAGTCCCACTAGTGCCAAGACATTTGCAGCACGTCTGCCTGCGTTGCACACTCCAACTAATTATAACTAAGCCATTATACTAGCACACACTCAGTGTACCTAGTGGCATCCTATACGTGGCTATTGGACTTTGCTATAGTCCCACTAGTGCCAAGACATTTGCAGCACGTCTGCCTGCGTTGCACACTCCAACTAATTATAACTAAGCCATTATACTAGCACACACTCAGTGTACCTAGTGGCATCCTATACGTGGCTATTGGACTTTGCTATAGTCCCACTAGTGCCAAGACATTTGCAGCACGTCTGCCTGCGTTGCACACTCCAACTAATTATAACTAAGCCATTATACTAGCACACACTCAGTGTACCTAGTGGCATCCTATACGTGGCTATTGGACTTTGCTATAGTCCCACTAGTGCCAAGACATTTGCAGCACGTCTGCCTGCGTTGCACACTCCAACTAATTATAACTAAGCCATTATACTAGCACACACTCAGTGTACCTAGTGGCATCCTATACGTGGCTATTGGACTTTGCTATAGTCCCACTAGTGCCAAGACATTTGCAGCACGTCTGCCTGCGTTGCACACTCCAACTAATTATAACTAAGCCATTATACTAGCACACACTCAGTGTACCTAGTGGCATCCTATACGTGGCTATTGGACTTTGCTATAGTCCCACTAGTGCAAAGACATTTGCAGAGCACATCTGCCTGCATTGCACACTCCAAGTTTTTTAAACTAAGCAATTTTACTAGCAAACACTCAGTGTACCTAGTGGCATCCTATACGTGGCTATTGGACTTTGCTATAGTCCCACTAGTGCAAAGACATTTGCAGAGCACGTCTGCCTGCATTGCACACTACAACTTTTTTAAACTAAGCAATTTTACTAGCAAACACTCAGTGTACCTAGTGGCATCCTATACGTGGCTATTGGACTTTGCTATAGTCCCACTAGTGCCAAGACATTTGCAGAGCGCATCTGCCTGCGTTGCACACTCCAACTAATTATAACTAAGCCATTATACTTGCACACACTAAGTGTTTTTTAGTGGCATCCTATACGTGGCTATTGGACTTTGCTATAGTCCTACTAGTGCCAAGACATTTGCAGAGCGCATCTGCCTGCGTTGCACACTCCAACTAATTATAACTAAGCCATTATACTAGCACACACTCAGTGAACCTAGTGGCATCCTATACGTGGATATTGGACTTTGCTATAGTCCCACTAGTGCCAAGACATTTGCAGCACGTCTGCCTGCGTTGCACACTCCAACTAATTATAACTAAGCCATTATACTAGCACACACTCAGTGTACCTAGTGGCATCCTATACGTGGCTATTGGACTTTGCTATAGTCCCACTAGTGCCAAGACATTTGCAGCACGTCTGCCTGCGTTGCACACTCCAACTAATTATAACTAAGCCATTATACTAGCACACACTCAGTGTACCTAGTGGCATCCTATACGTGGCTATTGGACTTTGCTATAGTCCCACTAGTGCCAAGACATTTGCAGCACGTCTGCCTGCGTTGCACACTCCAACTAATTATAACTAAGCCATTATACTAGCACACACTCAGTGTACCTAGTGGCATCCTATACGTGGCTATTGGACTTTGCTATAGTCCCACTAGTGCAAAGACATTAGCAGAGCACATCTGCCTGCATTGCACACTCCAAGTTTTTTAAACTAAGCAATTTTACTAGCAAACACTCAGTGTACCTAGTGGCATCCTATACGTGGCTATTGGACTTTGCTATAGTCCCACTAGTGCAAAGACATTTGCAGAGCACGTCTGCCTGCATTGCACACTACAACTTTTTTAAACTAAGCAATTTTACTAGCAAACACTCAGTGTACCTAGTGGCATCCTATACGTGGCTATTGGACTTTGCTATAGTCCCACTAGTGCCAAGACATTTGCAGAGCGCATCTGCCTGCGTTGCACACTCCAACTAATTATAACTAAGCCATTATACTTGCACACACTAAGTGTTTTTTAGTGGCATCCTATACGTGGCTATTGGACTTTGCTATAGTCCTACTAGTGCCAAGACATTTGCAGAGCGCATCTGCCTGCGTTGCACACTCCAACTAATTATAACTAAGCCATTATACTAGCACACACTCAGTGAACCTAGTGGCATCCTATACGTGGATATTGGACTTTGCTATAGTCCCACTAGTGCCAAGACATTTGCAGCACGTCTGCCTGCGTTGCACACTCCAACTAATTATAACTAAGCCATTATACTAGCACACACTCAGTGTACCTAGTGGCATCCTATACGTGGCTATTGGACTTTGCTATAGTCCCACTAGTGCCAAGACATTTGCAGCACGTCTGCCTGCGTTGCACACTCCAACTAATTATAACTAAGCCATTATACTAGCACACACTCAGTGTACCTAGTGGCATCCTATACGTGGCTATTGGACTTTGCTATAGTCCTACTAGTGCCAAGACATTTGCAGAGCGCATCTGCCTGCGTTGCACACTCCAACGAATTATAACTAAGTTACATTGTCAGGGATATTTATTCTTTATTATTCTGCTGTTAATAAAGCTAGACCACCACTGCAATCTTCACCACCTCTCAATTTTTACTACCACATTTTCAGTCCACAATCTTGTCGCAATCAACATGAGTGGCAAAATGACAGATGCTGGTGGAAAGGGGAAGAGGCGTGGTGGAAAAGGCAAAAAAGGTTTTGTCAGTGGGGAAGGTGCCAAAGCTCCATTATCATCTGCTGAAGATAGACCATCTACTAGCAAAAGTAAGATGTCTACTACTTATTGTGGACAATCCGATGTGCTCCCTTTTTTACGGACACGAACAAGAGGAACAAAGGTAGATGATGGGCAAAAAAGGAAAATGCTTGAATGGATCTCAAGTGGTCCAACAAGTGCCCTCTCAGCCACTTCAAGTACCGCATCCAAAAAACACCATTCCTCTGAGTTGTCATCCCAATCACACTTGATTTCTCCCAGCTCTGAAGTCTCCATCAGCCCTGCACAGTATGGTGGAACTGAGATGGCTGAGTCTGCAGAGCTGTTCAGTCACACTATAGCCTGGGAATCAGAGGTCTGCTCCCAAGCTACAGTGAGTACAGAACAGGAAATGGTCTGCAGTGATGCCCAGAACCTTTGTGACTCAGATTCAGGCCGTGAGGACCAAGTTTCTGAGCATAATGTTGACCCTTTGTCACAAACTGTAACACCTGTGGTTATAGACAATGAGGAACATACTGATGAAGATGAGACGCAGATACCCGATTGGGATGACAACTTAAATATTCGGTCAGGGCAAGAAGAGGCTCGGTCTGAGGGGGAGGGGAGTGCGAACACAACAATTGATGATGACGTTCTAGATCCCACCTACTGTCAACCCCCAGTCAGGCACTCGAGGAGGTCAACAGAGGCGGTGGAGGAGGATGCAACCGACGACGAAGTTACCTTGCGCCTTCCTGGACAGAGTCGGAGCACTGGTATGACGTCTACAACTGCATCCTCAGCCACCACTCTGCCTATGAGCATTATTCGGGGTGGATCAACAGGTCGCATGGCCTCTAAGCCTTGCCTAGCCTGGGCCTTTTTTCACATCGAAAAAGATCGCCCAACTCATGTGATATGTAACATTTGTCATGATTCTGTTAGTAGAGGTCAAAACCTCAGCAGTTTGACAACTTCTTCCATGAATCGTCACATGAATAAATATCATAAGTCCCGGTGGGAAGCTCACCGTGCTGCAATGCCGGCTAGCGGAGCGAACCATCCACCGCCCGCCCCTTCCAGTGCATCCGCGCGCTCTTCATCTTCTAGGACTGTGGGGACAGCTGTCACACCTGTTTTTCCACGCAAAACTTCCACCACTGTAACCGCAACAGGCAGTTTGCTTGTAAGGTCGTCAGTTGGTTTGGAAGGGGAAACAAGTGAGTGTGTACAGCTCTCTCAGACATCGATAGCACCAACGTTGGATGAAGGCAACATCATGTCTCCGCCTGCACTTTCCTCACAAACCTGCATTTTTCCAGGGACACCCTACTCAACACCGTCTACACACAGCAGCCAGATCTCTGTCCCTCAGATGTGGTCAAATAAAAGGCCACTTCCTCCGACCCATGACAAAGCTAAGAGGTTGACTCTATCCCTCTGTAAGCTGTTGGCTACCGAAATGCTGCCTTTCCGCCTAGTGGACACACAGGATTTTAGAGACCTTATGTCTGTCGCTGTGCCCCAGTACCAGATGCCTAGTCGCCACTACTTCTCTAAGAAAGGTGTGCCCGCGCTACACCAGCATGTCGCACACAACATCACCGCTTCCTTGAGAAACTCTGTGTGTGAACGGGTGCATTTCACCACCGATACTTGGACCAGTAAGCATGGACAGGGACGTTACATGTCGCTGACTGGGCACTGGGTAACTATGGTGATAGATGGTGAAGGGTCTGCTGCACAAGTCTTGCCGTCCCCACGACTTGTGTGTCAATCCTCTGTCTGTCCAAGTTCCGCCACAGCTTCTGCATCCTCCACCTCATCTGGGTCCTCCACCTCCGCCCCAAGCCTGCCTGGTCAGGCCACCAGCGTTCTCACTGCGCAGAAGGAATCACGCACGCCTCATTACTATGCTGGCAGCCGAGCGCAACGGCATCAGGCGGTCTTTAGCTTGACATGTCTTGGTAATAAGAGTCACACAGCTGAGGAGTTGTGGTCAGCTCTGCGGTCCGAGTTTAATAAATGGTTGTCTCCACTCAACCTGCAGCCTGGTAAGGCCGTGTGCGACAATGCTGCAAACCTGGGTGCGGCCCTTCGCCTGGGCAAGGTGACACACGTACCTTGTATGGCTCACGTGTTGAACCTTGTCGTGCAGCAATTTTTAACACACTATCCCGGCCTAGATGGCCTTCTGAACAGGGCACGAAAACTGTCTGCTCACTTCCGGCGTTCAAGCGCCGCAGCTGAGCGACTTGCATCGCTACAGAAGTCTTTCGGCCTGCCGGTTCATCGCCTGAAATGCGATGTGGCGACACGCTGGAATTCAACTCTCCACATGTTACAGCGACTGTGGCAGCACCGCAGAGCCCTGGTGCAATACGTCATGACGTATAGCCTGGGCCAACGAGATGCAGAGGTGGGGCAGATCACCCTGATGGAGTGGTCTCAGATCAAGGACCTATGCACCCTTCTGCACAGTTTCGACATGGCGACGAATATGTTTAGCTCTGACAATGCCATTATCAGCATGACGATTCCAGTCATTTACATGCTGGAGCACACGCTAAACACTATTCGGAGTCAGGGGGTGGGACAACATGAAGGGGAGGAACTACAGGAGGATTCATATGTGCAAGGGACAACAACATCACCAAGGTCCAGACGTTCATCATCACCAACGCAGCAGGCATGGGACCATGGGGAACAGGGATCGACAAGGGCGCATAGTAGCAGGCGAAATGTTGAGCAAGGTGCAGGAGAACATGAAGAAATGGAGGACGAACTGTCCATGGACATGGAAGACTCAGCGGATGAGGGAGACCTTGGTCAAATTTCAGTTGAAAGAGGTTGGGGGGAGATGTCAGAGGAAGAAAGAACGGGTAGCACCTCTATGCCACAAACACAGCGTGGACTTGGTCCGCATGGCTGCGCAAGACACATGAGTGCCTTTTTGTTGCACTACCTCCAACATGACAGTCGTATTGTCAAAATTAGAAGTGATGATGACTACTGGATTGCCACACTATTAGATCCCCGGTACAAGTCCAAATTTTGTGACATAATTCCAGCCATAGAAAGGGACGCACGTATGCAGGAGTATCAGCAGAAGCTGTTACTCGATCTTAGTTCGGC